>NC_081554.1:52292108-52604608 GCF_963082655.1 Stomoxys calcitrans | reverse complement strand
TGCCCAAGAGTGGCCATGTTAATGAAGGTAAGTCGTACATATTTGTAAATTACACTAAATACACAAAGTTAGGCATGTCGTTCGTTTGCAATCGTTTAATACAGTGGGTAGGTAAACAGTAAAAGTCAATATACAAAAGAAAAAGCGTTGCTGTATAGAAGAAAAAATTAAAAAAAATCTATAAAGGAAACTCTTCTAAGATTTTTTTTTTTCAAAAGAAAAAAAAAACTCAAGGAATTTTTTACAAAAATCCTCTAAAGACAAAATTTCTAAAAATTTTTCTGAAGAATAAATTTCTAAGAAATTTTCTGCAAAGACAAAATTTATAATTTTTTTCACTAACGACAGAATGTCTAATTAGTTTCAAAATTTGTAAGAAATTATTTTTGGAGGAAAGAAATTTTATGTAAGGGTAAAATCTAAAAAAGGATCTATGAAAAACCAGGATTTCAGGGTAATTTTTTTAAAAGGAAAAATTCTAAAAACTTTATTGGGAAATTTTTAGGAAATTTTCTGTAAAACAAATATTTAAGAAATTTTCTATAAAAATAGAATATTTCTTCAGACAAAATTGCTATGAAATTTTCTATGAATACAAAATTTTCAAATTTTCCGAATTTCTGAGAAATTTACTCTATGGAAAAAATTTAATGATTTTTTGAATTTTTTATTGAAAATTTCTGTAAAAACTTAATTTCTAAGAAAAATTCGGTTGAATTGGTGGCCCTCTATAGTGTTGAGATTATTCGGAGATCAGTTTTGGTCTGTTGTGATACCCCAATGTAGATGAATAGAGGAGGGTGAATCCATAGATCACATCTAGAGAGTAGAGGTTAGGGAGCAAACGTATAGGCAATTACGACTTCGGATGATCAATGGACAACATGCAACTCTGTATCTTCGCCATGTGTGTGCCACCTGCGCGGCTGCGAACATGTTCCTCGTGGAGGATCGAATCGGGCATCAAGTTGTTTAATCGATGCATTGAAGGGAAGATTCGTTTGCAAGATCGTCTTGATCGAAGGAAAACTGCTTCCCCAAGGTCCAGAGCCTGGGTCTTCCGTCAAGAAGGATGCTTAAACAAGGTTCTCATGCGAACTTGCATAAGTTCTATTGCACCTTGCCAAATTATGATCCCTGTCAGTGTACTCAGTGCCCTACTGATGAAAGTGAGTTATTCGTAAGTTCGTTTCCGGTCGTTGTTAGGTCCGAGTGTCCTGGTAAACCGAATCAATCCTAGATTTCACTTATTTTACATTGGTTATTCATCATTTAAAAGGCCTACTGTAATCACCCATATTTGTACAAAATTTTCTGCAAGGACAAAAATCTTATGAAACTTATTTTAGATTTGCAAAATTTCCAAATTGGTCCATGAACGTTCCATTAAGGAACAGCGGGGATACTTTTTTCGTATCGATGAATGCTGTCCGATACAAGTTTAGGCTCAACAATTAACCAGTAAGGAAGGGCAATCCGTATCAAATTTCGAGCAAATATGTTAAAACTGTAATAACTACGGTTGACAAATTACTAAATTATTACAAATTACCCAACATCTGATGAATATATATATGGGAGCTATATCTAATTCTGAGTCGATTTCGAGCAAACTTTTCAGATAATGTGGTAGACGCCGAGGAAAGCTTGGCAATTGGCAATAAATGCGCAATCAGTGATCCTAGAAGTGAAAAGCGGGCGATATACATTTATGACAGCAATATCTAAATCTGGGCCGAATTCTATGAAATTCGCCAGTAATGTTGAGAGTCATAAGAAAATTCTTCCTGCTAATGTTCGAGAGAATCGTTTAGAAAATGAGCACTTTAGTGCAATATTTCTTAAAATCGGACGAACGTATACATGGGAATTATACCAATCTGAACCGATGACGAGCAAACTTCTCAGATACTGTGACAGGCGTCGAGGAAAGCGCTAGCAAATTTGTTGGTCATATAGATCAATAAATGCGCTTGGTGGGAATCTAGAAGTTAAAATCGGGGGATATATATAAATGAGAGCTATATCAAAATCTAAACCAATTTCTATGAAATTCACAAGTAGTCATGAGAAAATCCTTCTTGACAAATTTCGAAAGAATCTGTTAACAAATGACCATTTTATTGCAATATTACTGCAAATCGGACGAACATATGTATATATGGGAGCAAGATCTAAATCTGAACCGACTTCGAGCAAAATTTCAGACATTGAGGAAGTTACCAAGGAATGCGTTGTACGAAGTTTTGGGAGGATTGGCCAATAAATGCGCTTGCAGTGGCTCAAGGAGTGAAAATCAGACGATATATATAAATGAGAGCTATATCTAAATCTGCACCGATTTCTATAAAACTCACTAGAAATATCGAGAGTCATAAGAAAATCCTTCTTGCCAAATTTCGGGAGAATCGGTTAACAAATGACCATTTTATTGCAATATTACTGCAAATCGGAAGAACATATATATGGGAGCTATTTCTAAACCTGAACCATTTTTTTCCAATTTCAGTAATCTTCGTCTCTAGGCCGAAAAACATGCCTGTACAAAATTTTAAGACGATCGGATGAAAATAAGCTAATTAGAATTAGAAAGTGATTCAGAGTCGATAGGTATACTTATCAATGGGTCTATCTCCTTCTGGGTGTTACAAACTAATTTTTAAGTTATAATACCCTGTACCATAGTAGTGGTGTAAGGTATAATGAGCGATCTCACACTGAATGTATTCCATGGGATAATATTGCGCCTATAGAGGTCGCAATTTTCATTCGAATAGGCTAAAATGTTGTACAATGATGCCATGGGCGTAGTGAAGTTGTGTAGACAAAAAAGGTATCACATACCAACTAACGGCCCTTGAAGCCTTCAAACCTAATATGGCCGATGAGTTATTCTAACCAAATGACGAAACGCGTCCTATAGTGGTTGGTATGTGTTGCAATCTCTGGCTTTCCTTTTCCATTTCGAAAGAGAATCTTCGATCATTGTGCTTGTCTCGAAAGAGAAAGAGACAAAAATTGTAAAATTAAATGATGGGAGGAGCCTGGCCGGGATTCGAACCTATTTATATCATACAGGCGTTTTCGCAATAAATTCGGTACAAGTATCACATGCCGACGAACGGCGCTTGAAGCCTTCAAACCTAATATGGCCAATGAATTATACCAACCAAATGATGAAACTCGTCCCATAGTGGTTAGTATGTGTTGCAATCTTGGGCTTTCCTTTTCCATTTGGAAAGAAAATCTCCGATCATTGAGCTCGTCTCGAAAGAGAAACAAGCAAAAATTGTAAAATTAAATGATCTTCGCCCTAACAGGCAAAAAAATTGAAGATGAAAAAATTCGGAGCATCCCGGTAGGGATTCAATCCTGGGCACAGGGAGCAACAGCTAGAGCCGTTGACGTTGTCTGGCGTTCGTTGTCTGGCGTTACACAAAAACACATGCAATGGCAAAAATACAGCGAACAGACAGAGTTATAGAGCGTGGTCAAAGTAGTATTTATATCATAGAGGCGTTTTGTGCAATGATTTCTCTCATAGCTCCCAACTGTATGCCAAGGGAGTAGTGTAATTGTGTAGGCAAAAAATCTGCCATTACACAAAAACACATGCATTGGGAAAAGTACAGCTAACAGACAGGGTTGTCGAGGGTGGTTAATGTGGTATTTACATCATAGAGGCGTTTTCGCGAAATTATAGATACTGAAAAATAATTTCTGATTACAGCATTTGAATGTAATGGCGTCAACAGATGAAACCAAAGATTGATAAGTGTCTATCAACGTTTATGACGTACTATAATTTCCATTTCAAATTTCTCAAATATTTTGAACGAAGACATTTCATATGGATCTTCTTGGAATTTTTGATCCAATATTTCATTCTCGGCGTGAACAGATAAAACAAATCATTATAACCATATCATTGAGGTTTGACTTCCCGTTTCTAATGGATCTACATTGACTTTGGCTCAAAACCTTCATTTTTGCCTAATAGAAGCACAAATTTGATTCAGAACAATTTTTTCATATTTTATTTTTTGTAAACTCTGTGGTTTAACTTAGTTTTAGATTGCCCTCAATAAAGTCAAAGCAATCTTCTACTTCTTCATTTCATTTTGTAAGAGTGAAAATTCAATTTGCACAAACTACCAACCCCCTTAAAATAATCTAATGCTTCATTTCTACTCAACTGCTGTTGAGTGTGAGTGTGTCCCAAAAGGGGTCATCCTTAGAAGGATGCTTGCTCCTTGACAAAAAGAAGGAAGAAGACAACAATTTATGCACGACTGGTTCAAGCATTGTTGTCTGTTCAACATCAGCAGCAGCAGCATACATACTTGCACATCTTTCTGCATCTTTGTTGCTATGTCTTGCAGAGGGAGAATAAAAAGATAGCAAAACAAAGGCGTCTAAGTTCCTGTGGTCCATTTTAAACGTAGTCCTCCCCTAGTAGTTTGTGTGCGTTTTATTTTGCTGCAATTTTCGAAATGAATCATCATCGCCTCCCATCATCAGCAACTTAATAATGAAAATGTAGTCCCTGTATTTTTCTCCTTGCTGCTGCAGCAAAATGAACTCAAACTGTCAGTCAAACATCAGTGTATTTCTGGCTTCATCAATTCTTCGCTTCCTTTTTTCTGGCCTCACAAACTTGTTTCGTTGCAAATGTGTACAAGTTGGGTCCTGGTCCTGCTTCCAATGTGTTTTCGTTGCTGCTGCAGTATTTTCTGGCATGTCCGCAGTCCGTCCAGCCTTGTATGCTGCATACATCCAACCATCCATCTGTGGAGCTGTGACAAAAATAAAAAAAGGGCACGGGATATGCTTCAAGTACTGAATAGAGGTGAACTCTTACAAATCGTGGCAACAACGCGCCTTCTTTTGTGATGAATGAATTGTGCAAAAAACACCAGAGTACATACTTTAACCAAATGGTTTAGGGGGGTTTCTGGCAACGGAAGAGGAATTATGGAACAGCAAATGCTGCCACAGCCCAATTCTGCAATTCTGTGGCAAAATGGTGGTTCGTTCAACCAGCAGAAACAGTAGCAAATTTTTTGCACTTTGTTGCTGCTGTATGTTTTATTATTGTTGTTGTTGTTTTTATATTGCTTTGCTGGCACAAAAGGTATAAAATGTGATCAAGATGAGTACGCTGCCAATTGTGCACTGAGAAAAAAAATAGTTATGCAGCAAAAAATTAAAAAACAATTGTTTGAGAATAATGTAGTTGGCAAGGATGTAAGTGGACTAAGACAATCAGACAGAGAAAGGGCAAAAGAGCAGAAAATAATACCTACACATAGAACTTCAGTCGACTGCATAGGGAAACGCTTACAAATTTACTTCCGGGTAAGCTTGTGTGTAAGTGCTTTCTGCAAATGGACTAGCTCTGGCCTAAGCAAATGCCATATTGATTAGAAAGTTGATACGATGGTATCTATAGGTAACTAACTAATAGGAGTTGAAAGCCTGGCACAAAAGGTGTGAGTGCTGCCCGTTTCAATCTCCTGCACTTACTAACATCCCCTTACAGAAGTAGAAAGCCCACATTGCAAATTTGCCCATGAAAGTTCCATTAAGGATCAGGGGCTAACTTCTCATATAAGAATGAGTGCTGTCCGTTTCAATGTCCTGTTTGCTGTAAGCGTAAGTCATTTCCTTCCGTCCTCAAGGACAAGGTGTCTGACCTCTCCGTTCCCTTGCTATATATGGGAGCATGTCAGATTTGCCCGCCCGTCCTTCGAGGAATTCCTTGCTGCAATAGTATCGAGATGATTCATTCCAGTCCAGTCGATTCAATTGACTGAAAATTGGGAATAGTCGATGCTACTTTTCTTCGACGACAAAGTCACCAATGAAATCGTCCATAAAGCCAGCTTCAAAGGGTTATTGCAAAATTGTTCAGTTCCCACTTAAAATTTTAAATATAATGATATGGAACTTTTTTGATTGCCGAGTGCGAGCGGTGAGCAGCAGAGCAACACCGCTTAGTTGAGAAGTTTTTCGCTGCTGAGGAGATAACTTTCACCGAAAATTTGGTGGAAATTTTGGTGGCTGACGTTCTCGCAAAGATTCGAATCCAGGCGTTCGAATCCTATCGCCTATCCCTCACGCAAGTACGTATGTATGTACCTTCGCCTGAACTTATCGCACCCTCCATCGGAACCATCCAAGAGACCAGAGGCATGTTTACAAGATCGCCTGCGTTCCCGCAGACCCAGACATGAACAGGGCAAGTGCTCGATAGTCTCCCCCTTGTCCTCATTAAGACATCTCCTGCAGAAGTCTTTGTGTGGTATCTCTATGCGTGCCGGCATGCGACCTATGGCACAGTGTTCGGTTATAACCCTTGTAAATGGGCTCATCGACCGCCAGTTAAACCTTTGTCTTCCTCTTGTCGACGACAGGCCAGAGCGCCTTAGCGGTCCGTCAATCATCCGCTGAGTACCATCTCCCCACCGTTCTATTGGTTCGCCCGGCGCAGACGAAACCCTTCTGGGGCATTCGTCCGCCCCTTCATTCCCCGCAATCCCTTCATGTCTCTGGCCATCTCCTCCACAATTTTAAGTTGTATTGGTTCGCACGGCGTATACGAAACCCTTCTGGCGCATTCGTCCGCCCTTTCATTTCCCGGAATCCCTTCTTGTCCGCAAACTTATATCGGCATCACATCGTGGCCCGGAAGTCTATTCAGGGACTCTATACAATCCGCCACACACCTCGACCTCAACACCTGAGTTTTGAGGACAGTAGATCCCTTATCAGAAATTTTCTTGCGGCTACTGCAAATGCACAGACCTCTGCCTGAAAGACCGTACAATGGTCCGGTAGTATCAGAGACATATCATTGTGAGTGTGTCGGAGTAGATTCCCAATCCAGTCCCTGACTTCATCTTGGAGCCTTCAGTGAAGATCGAGTTCTCATCCTCCTCAAACACAGCATTCGCCCTCCATTCATTCCTCCATGGAAAATGAATTCTGAATGTGCTAATCAGTCTACCCTCCGCATCAATAGCATTCTGGATTGAACTGTGGCCGCACATGTCCCACTTCAAATTGCCGAGCTCCCTCAGCCTAAGCGCTACCTTGGCTGCCCCAATGGGCAGCATCGCTTCCAGACCTGACTGCGGTGCTGATCTCAGTGGCCCTGTCACCCCGACGCAGACCAGTCTCTGGGCCTTCTCCAATTCCCTCGTACGAGTCCTCTTATCCACGGATGACCACAATATCAGTGTCCCAAAATTCAGTACTGATCTCAGAATGGCTGTATATATCCGATAAATCATCCCCCACATCCTACCCAATATCTTCCTGCAGGAGTAAGAAGCGCACAATGTCTTACTGTCTCTGTCTTCGGTATTCCTCTTCCAGGACAGCTTAGTATTGAAGACTATGCCTATGTACTTCGCCTCCTTCGACAGCTGCAGAGTAATTTCGTACAAGGACGGAGGCCTGAATTCCTGAATCTTGTATCTGCGAGTGAAGAGCACCAGCTTCGTCTTCCTTGGGTTGGTCCCCAACCCATTTCTGGTAGGTCATCGCGACAACTTCCTCAGAGACCATTCCATGATCTCGCTAATCGTTGACAGAAACCTGCCTCGGACCAGCAACATGACGTCGTCCGCTTAAGCGATTATCTTCGTGCCATCTCCGACGAGATCCAACAGGATTTCATTCATCAGGAGTCTCCACATAATCGGCGAGAACGGGCGTTCCTCTTGGCACCGCCTTTTGATCTCCCAGGTTCGCATTAATAATCCTGCCACAAAGTATATTGTTAGTCCACTGGGAGATAATAGGGTGGATTCCCGTGCGGTCCAGTGTGGTGACTATTGATGCTATATGCACGTTATTGAAGGCTCCCTCAATATCCAAAAAGATCGCCATAGCATATTTCTTCTTGCGGAAGAACGTCTTGGCCTCTTGTACCACTTCGCGAAAGGCTATCTCTGATCATGAAATTGTTCCACAAAGTATCCTTGCATAACCGGTTCTCGAATATGCTTCTGTCCAGAAAAACCAATTGCAGTTTGGGCGCTAAAGTCTAACTGGTGGATTTAGGAACCCATTTGTACACAGCCGCCTAAGTTAAGATCACTTCGACGTTTTTGTTTATTGTGATGCCATAGAACAGAATAAGGAAGACGCCTTCTAGTTCCTACTATTGAACGATCCAGATAGCTTTAATAAGCCCAACAACTTGCGAATGTTCATATCCGCTAAATCAGACAGGTTCTCAAAGAAATGAGAACCTAAAGTGGAACTTCTTTTGACTGCTAGTGCGGGACACACATAAAGAAGGTGTTTTATAGTCTCTTCTTCTTCGATATCCTCACAGCTCTGCAAAAGACGTTGCTGGCAACCTTTAGTCTGTCAGCATGTTTTCCGATTAGACAGTGACCTGTCAAAACAAACACAATGACTGAGACGATTGTTCTAGCCGGTGACAGCAAAGCAGTAGATCTCTTCAAGTCTAAATTAGGCCATATAGTTTTGGAATGTTCACAGCCCCCTTTTTGTTACAATCTATGGTTCGTTGTCCATCTGGCCTGGTTCGGAAAACTTAGCTTACATGTCGCTAGAGGCATGGCCACAGATTCCAGTTTCCCTGGAATATATAAGGTAGCCCCTAGTCTCGCACAGCCGCCTAATCATCGCTTGATCGCAGCCGCTTATACTTAGGATTGATCTTGTCATTGGAGAGGGGTACCCTTTCCGCGGGTACATTCTTGGGAGTTGAAAACTCGACGTTCTGAGTCAATCTAGCCAAGTCCGTCCGACCGTCTGTCGATATCACGATAGCGGTCGAACGAGTAATGCTAGCCGCTTGAAATTTTGCACAGATACTTAATATTAATGTAGGTTGCAAATGGCCCATATCGGTTCAGATTTAGATATAGCTCCCATATAAACCGATCCTCCGATTTGACTTCTTCATCCACTGGAAGCCGCAATTTTTATCTGATTTGGCTGAATTTTCGCACGTAATGTTCTGTTAAGATTTTCAACAGCTATGCTTAATACAGTCCAAATCGGTCTATAACCCATCTCCCGATTTGACTTCCTGAGCTCATACAAGCCGCAAATTTCGTCCGATTTGGCTGAAATATTGCATGTAGTTTTCTGTAACGACTTTCAATAACTGTGTCAAATACGGTCAAAATCAGACTATAACCTGATAATGCTCCCATGTAAACTGGTCTCTCGATCATCCTTGTTCGGTTCCTAGAAGCGTTAATGTTTGCTGGTTTGATAGAAGTTTGGTGTGTAGAATATTATAATGACCTTCAACTAAATTTATTTTGTATACAGGCATGCTTTTCCTTGTTTTATGTTGGTCTCGCCAGGATTTAAACCCAGGCGTTCAGCGTCATAGGCGGACATGCTCACCTCTGCGCTAGGTTGCCTCCCCCCATCCTAAGGTAGTGGGTATAAAATGTTCAGGGTTGATTATTTCATTACTTACCCTGCCTACATTTCTGAGTAATTATGTTAGTTTCTCTTTTATGTCTGTCTCTCTCTCCTTCTCTTGCATATGTTGTCTACTCGGCGGCACATCTCACACTACCAATCATCTCTCACTTTCACACAAGAATTTTGCTCACCGCTACATCGCAAGCCCAAGAATTTAAATCCATCGGTAGATTAGGTTGAAAAGAGTGATATTAATCCGCCCCATGCCACTATGGATATACACCTAAGCCAGTAATAGGCTTGTTGTGCGCTCTAAAAACTTTAACCTCTAAAAAGAAAATTTTAAGTTAGGAATTCCGTGCTACTTATAAAATCATTAATTGTTTTCAATACCTCTCCCCTAAGTAGGTTCATGTCTGGTATTGTGTCTCCACTTAAGTGACGGTATCTGTTAAACGCAAAAGCTGGGCAATGACAAAGGAAATGCTCCAACATCTCATCATCTTCCCGGCATGTCCTACACATGCTATCACTTGCCGCATCGATTTTACATACATAAGTGAGCTTGTAGTCCTATGTGTCCCGTTATGATACCAATAGCTATACTGACCTCCTTCTTACTTCCTTCCAGTAATAGCCTCGTCTTCTCACGATCTGGTTCCCCCCTATAGGATTTTCGTTGTCCTACCGACCTTTCCACAATGTTGCTTGCGCATTCGTCGCCCACTCCGTTAACTCGGACTGCGTCGATCCATCCTTAGGTAAAAGTCTAAAAAAAAAGTATTTACAGTTAGTTATTTCCTTACTTATGCTGACTTCAGTTGTGAGTAATTATTCATCTCTCTCACAAGAGTTTTTCTCGAAAGCATGTCGCAAATCCAATATGAAAATACAATGGCCAACGGTTTGTTTGTTTGTTTCCTTAATAATTTTGACTATATTTGTAAGTAATTCGGCATTGTTAAACTCCTCTCTAGTTCTAGCTCTCTCTTTCTCTCTCTCTCTCTCTCAAGAGTTTTGCTCAACGGCACATCAGAGTACCAAAACCTGTCGGCCAAAAGACCATAACCCCAGTTGCAGTAGAAATATTGTAGAGTAATAACTGGAATGTAAATAGGGATCAAAACTTTTATTGCCTGACAACTTTCTCTTTAAACCCAAATTGTATGTATTAAACCCGAAAACCTATCCTCACTACGTTTGCTTTGTTGAATTTGCAATCGTTTTAATTTGTTCAAGTGTATGCACTGTTTTGAGCTCGAATGTTTTGGCATGCCTGCCAAATCGAGCGGCTGATGGACTGAATGCCAAACAAACAGCCAACCAGGCATCCCACAATTCCAGGCAGGCAAGAAGAATGTATACCCAGAGGATAGCAAACAAAAAAAAAAAAAAAGAAAAAGGCAGCATCATCGTTATTCCCTGCTTGAATTTTTTGCTGTGCTCTAAACCAACACCGGGCATCTTCATCATGATCACAGTCATCATCATCATCATTATCATCACTATTATCGCATGCACATTTTGCAACAAATCAAGCATCTGTTGTATGTTAAAACCAAAGTTTAGCTGTTGGTCTTGCGTTTCATTGCTTAAACAAAATAAATGAAACGATGTAGTATGCAAAAGAAAAAAAAAATGGTTTAAGAAACTTTTTGCCAAAGAGTATCCAGAAACAATGAGGGAAGTATGGAAAGATATGCCCTCAAAAGCAAAAACTGTTTTTGAAAGATGAGCGAAATAAAAAGAAAATCTTAAGAATTTTGTCGTGACCCAAATGACTCAATTCTAAGAAAGTGAATGGTTTGGGCACTCTGGTGTCCCTTTGCAAGACTTGAACGAAAAACAAACAAAAGATTCAAAAATCTGGGACACTTTCCTTTCTCCCAAGCTGCGAAGCAGGGAAACCAAATGATTCATTTAACTTAAATGCGTCAGATAATTACTTGGTGTTGGTGGTGTTCAGTCTTTAAGGGGGCCTAAACAATTACAAAGGAATTGATTGATGTGTGATACCCACAGATATTACATGGAAAATGTTTTATAGTTTCCCCACTTTTATTATATGACCATCGTAATATGTTTTACATATTTTTTTTTTCTATTCCGTTTGAGCTTTTTTTGCGTCTTTCTGTTTTAATGTAATGAGCACGTACCATATGCACAATTGTTGTTCGAGCAATGCAAATGGAGGTTTGGACTTGAGTACCTTACTAAAAGGTATTGAAAATAAGGAGTACCAAACTTAATGGCAGAAATAGTACAATGTTGAGACTGATCGAATTGCTGTAAGTTCAAGCATGAAATTGTGAATTACACCTTTGACAGTGAAGTGGATTTTCTAATATTGGGAAAAGGTTTTCAATGCGGTCAAAGAAAAAAAAAAAACAAGGCTGCTCGTAACAGCTCATACTGTCTGCTACAGTTTAAGCAATATTTCTGTTGTTATAGCAAAATGTTTGCATTATTAGAAGAGCAATTTGGCTGCTGAAATATCTCTTGTTTGCTTATAATATCTTCTGCTTCAATTATTATGGGATTGTTGTGAGTCATTTTTAAATTTTATGTCGACAATTTATTGCGAATCATAACCTAACCATAGGTGAAAAGAGGGCGCGGCCGGGCCGAACTTTGGATACACACCACCTCGGGTATATATGTAAACCACCTTTCATCAAAATTCGCTGAAAATTTCGTACCTTATGTCCCATATCAGTTATATCCAAATATGTTCCGATTTGGACCAAATACTAATAAGTACACTATCTATATCTAAAAATAAACCGATCTGAACTATATACGACACTGATGTCCAAAAGCCCAACATAAGTCAATGTGTCAAATTTCAGTGAAATCGGATTATAAATGCGCCTTTTATGGGGCCAAGACTTTAAATCGAGATATCGGTCTACATGGCAGCTATATCCAAATCTGGACTGATTTGGGCCAAGTTGCATAAAAATTTCGAAGAGCTTGGCACAAAGCACTGTCCCAAATTTCGGTGAAATCGGACAATAAATGCCTCTTTTATGGGCCCAAAACCTTAAATCGAGAGATCGGTCTATATGGCAGCTATATTCAAATCTTGACCGATCTGGGCAAAATTGAAGAAGGACGTCGAAGAGCCTAACCAAACTCACTGTCTCAAATTTCAGCGACATCGGACAATAAATGCGTCTTTTATGGCCCCACAACCTAAAACCTAGATATCGGTCTAAATGGCAGCTATATCCAAATCTATACCGATCTGTGCGATATTGCAGAAGTATGTCAAGGGGCTTAACTTAACTCACTGTCCCAAATTTCGGCGACATCGGACAATAAATTAGCATTTTATGGGCCCAAAACCATAAATCAAGAAATCGGTCTATATGGCAGCTATATCTAAATCTGAGCCAAAGAAAGATGTCGAGGGGCCTAACACAACTCACTGTCCCAAATTTCAGCAAAATCGGACAATAAATGTGGCTTTTATGGGCCTAACACCATAAATCGGAGGATCGGTCTATTTGGCAGCTATATCCAAATCTGGACCTATCTGAGCTAAATTAACGAAGGATTTCGATGGGCCTAGCACAACTCACTGTCCCAAGTTTCAGCGAAATCGGATAATAAATGTCGCTTTTTGGGCCTAAGACCCTAAATCGAAGGATCGGTCTATATGGCAGCTATATCCAAATCTGGACCGATCTGAGCCAAATTAACGAAGGATGTCTAAGGGCCTAACAGAACTCACTGCCCCAAATTTCAGCAAAATCGGATAATAAATGTGGGTTTTATGGGCCTAAGACCCTAAATCGGCGGATCGGTCTATATGGGGGCTATATCAAGATATAGTCCGATATAGCCCATCTTCGAACTTAACCTGCTTATGGACAAAAAAAGAATCTGTGCAAAATTTCAGCTCAATATCTCTAAAGACTGTAGCGTGATTTCAACAGACAGACGGACAGACGGACGGACATGTCTAGATCGTCTTAGATTTTTACGCTGATCAAGAATGTATATACTTTATAGGGTCGGAAATGGATATATCGATGTGTTGCAAACGGAATGACAAAATGAATACACCCCCATCCTTCGGTGGTGGGTATAAAAAGAGAATCTAAGTTAAAAATTCCGCGCCACTTACAAATCCACAATTTTTTTTCCATACCACTCCCCTAAGATGGTTTATGTCTGGTATTGTGTCCCCACCTAAGTACCGGTGTCTGTTAGCCGCAAAATCCGGGCAAAGACATAGGAAGTGCTCTAACGTCTCATCATCTTCCCCACATGCCCTGCACATGCTATCACCGATCTTGCATAAGTGAGCTCGTAGTCCCTTGTGTGCCGTTACGATTGCAAAAGCTATACTGATCTTCTTAAAGTTATACTGATCTCCTTCTTACATCCTTTCAGTAATAGCCGCTTCTTCTCACAATCCGGATCTCCCCATAGGATTTTCGTCGACCTACCAACCGTTTCGCTGTTCCACAGTGTTACTTGCACATTCGTCGATCACACGCGCTTAACTCGGACTTCTTCGACCCGAAAGGCTTCAGGTGAACCAAGTTTGTCGAAGGCAGCCATCTGGCCTTTACTGCCAAATCGTCTGCTCTTTTATTCCCCCTTACCCCGCTACGGCCCGGCTCCCAAGCGATGTGGATCGTGCCTTCCTCAGAGAAGGTGTTAATCTCCTTCTCAAACTCTAAGACTGCTCGTGACCTTACAGTTCTGGGTGTTATTACTCTGATGGCCAGTTTACTTTCCGTAAAGATGTTCACCATCGACATTCGCGAGTTAACACCATACCACTTTACGCATTCCGTGATCGCAAGGATTTCCGCTTGCAGGACCATATTATGGTCAGGCAGTCAAAAACAGATCTCAGTTCCTGGGTTCTTAATGTAGATCCCCAGGCCCACTCTGTCCACTAGCTTTGATCCATCCGTGTAGCATGACCCATCCAGATGGCAATACCAGAGTTCCGTCAATCCAAGACTGTGCCTATGGTAGCAGTGTCTCAAACTCGACCTCAAGGTTCATCTCAGGTATTGGATCGGAAACCTCTTCCCTTTCTTCCAGGTATGAGCTGCTCCCATCTTCAATCCATTCTCCTATCGCCTTAAGTCTCATAGCCGCAGTGACTGCCTAACATTTAAACTGTATGTCATTGAGGGGAGATATCTAGAATAGTCTCCAGTTACCTATTGGGCGTGGTCCTCATCGCTCCGCATATGCCAAGACAACATGTTTTCTGAACCTTTTGTATGGTCCTAACGTTGCACTTTTTCTCCATAGCAGTCCATCAACCTACTAAGGCGTAAGTAAGTATTAGTCTAATAACCCTCGGATTCAGGGCCCATTTCGAGCCTACTGCCCGTCTATATAGTGCGCAATATCTGTGAGCCATCTCAGTATGCTCCTGAATCTACCATCTCCAATTAAGTTTCCTGTCCAAGATCACTTCTATGTATTTGACCTTGTCAGATATCGAAATTGTCTTATTGAGAAAGCGTGATGCGTTAAATTGGCCCACCTTCGTCTTCCTCGAGAACAGGCAGATTTCCGTCTTCTCTGGGTTAACATTGAGACCCTTGGATCTAGACCAGTCGTATGCCATCTGTAAGACCCTTCCGGCCCTTCTGCATAGCTGATTCGGATCATTACCTCTTAGAAGTGTTACATAACATCGTCAAAATCCCTCCTGAGTCAGAATCCGTAATAGGTCATTTATAGTAGTCACCCAAAGGAGTGACGATAAAATGCCCCCTGTGGCGTGCCCTGTGCCACTTTCTCCCTTATATTTATGTCATGGGTTCAACAATTTATCCATCTGTTTCTTAGCATATTGTTTATCCAGTCCCTAAGGACTCGGTCAACCCGGTACTGCTCTAAGGATTGGATCAGTGTGTCGGTCCGCACATTGCTTAAAGCCCCTCGTTTCCAATGCATACGAAAATTGGCAACGAAGATTTCTTCTATTTTATGCACATCCTCGGGCAGGGATGTCTCCATCGTCCTTCGCTTGAAATGGGCAAACTGTTTTTTTTCTGAGCAGTTCGCTGGATGTCCTACTCTTTATCATGGCATCCATAATACGTTCCATGGTTTTGAGAAGAAAGAATGTAAGGCTTATGGGTATGTAGGCCTTTGGTGTCGCATAGCTTGGGCATAAATGCCACCCTTGCCTCCTGCCAAGCTTTCGAAGTATAAGCAATTGCTAGGCACGCTGTCAAAATAGTGGCCAAATGGGTCACAAGATAGTCCGGCTCCTTCAGTAGTAACGTCGGAAATATTCCCTCAGATCCGGGTGACTTAAATGGTTTGAAGCCCCTCAAGGCTTCCTTGACCATAAATTCAGCAATGGTAATAAGCCTTCGGTCAACCTCATTATTTCAAGATTCCGGTGTCTCCGTGAGTCCCGTCGTATCCTGTGGGAAAGCGTTTTCATCAAAGGCCTCAAAATGTCCTCCGTTGTCTCTGCTCCCACTCCCATGTCGTCTACTAACGTTTCAGTTTAGACATGGGGTTTGAGAGAAACTTTTTCATCTTGGCGGCGTCATTTACGCTATCGACCTGTTCGCGGATAAGCTTTCAGGAGGCACGTTTTGCCGCTCTGATAATCTTATTGTATTCCTTGAGCAACATGGCCTCCGTTGTCTCTGCTCTCACTCCCATGTCGTCTACTAATATTTCAGTATGGACATGGGGTTTGAGAGAAACTTTTTCATCTTGGCGGTGTCATTAACACTATCGACCTGTTCGCGGATAAGATTTCAGGAGGCACGTTTTGCCGCTCTGATAATCTTATTGTATTCCTTGAGCCCTGTGTAATACACATCCCAATAAACTTCCGCTTTTTAACGATGTGCCCTGTTATAAAGTCTGCGGACTTCTTTCCCAATATCTCCGGTCATTCAAGGTATTTCTTAGGCTGATTTCCGATCTCGCAGAGGACAACTATCTTTGTAAGACCCCACTAGTATAGTCATAATCCTGTTGACATTGTCGGCAATGTCTTCTACCCTTGGCCAATCTAAATTATCTTGTCCAAGCCTTCTTCTGAGCAGTCTTCCGTACTTTGTCCAGTTGATTTTCAACTTATCATATGACGATCTTAATTGAAATTTGCGCACATTTTTCCGGTTTGAGAACATATGTGATCTATTATTTTGATTTGAGCACCCATTTTTATGCGTTATGTACCGAATTTAAGTTAAAAGACAAACAATTTATTTGTTGAATCTATGTATGCCATAAAAACAAAACAATTTGTTTGCTATTGCAGCAAGTTTGATGTTTCGACTCACCAACGCTAAGAGCAGATTTTGTTAGTCAAAATAGCATAGCGAAAAGTTTGGTAAAACAACAGTCATATGTTTGCTAATACACCATTCGGCAAGCACTCAGAACATTTTTTTGGTATTCAACTTTCCCAACGTCACCCTCTTATAGTTGCGCATAAAATATTCCATTTTTACCATAATGTGTGAACTTCCTCTATTTTTTACCCCTTTTTGTGGTCAACTCAGCCCAACCCAAGTGAACATAGCTCAACCTGAGTGCTTGAATGGCATGCAACGTGTGCACACAGCCTATTATTATCATCATCATGGCTTGTTGTAATAATTTGATGGTGTTTTCGCATTGGACTACGTTATTTAAAACCAATTTGCTCTCCAATGCGAGTAGTAAAAAAAAAAAATGAGCACCACAAATTGCATTTGCAAATTATACTTGCCGCTGAGCCAGAAAATGACTTAAATTCATATACAATACACATATGACAAGAGGGAAGTAAGTAAAACTCAATCGAACCAATAAAAAACTCGTAAATGGGGTTAAATTTTGCTTTTCCAAATAAAAGAATTATGTATTCGAAAAGTTAAGGACAAAATACATGTCCAAATTGCAAATTTGTCCATGAAGAGCAGGAGTAATCTTCTTGCATATCAATGAATGCTGCCCGATTCAAATTTAAGTTGAATGATAAAGGACCTCCTTTCCATAGACAAGTCCGAACGACGTGCCGCAGTGCGACACCTGTTTGGGGAGATGTTTTTTCATGGCATAGTACCTCATAATTGTCGCCAGCATTAAGAGGAGATAACGATTCCTGAAAATTTTTCTGACGTTCTCGCCAGGATTCGAACCACTGCGTTCCGGGCCATAGGCGGATATAGGGTTGCCTAAAAAGTGATTGCGGATTTTTCAAAAGAAAGTAAATGCATTTTTAAAAAAACTTAGAATGAACTTTAATCAAATATATAATTGCCATTTTGTTCGATAACCTTTTGCCATCTTCCTGGCAAATTTAGTATTCCAAGCTCATAGAACTTCTGGCCTTTATCTGCAAAAAACTGAACCAAGTGCGATTTTATAGCCTCATCATTGCCGAAAGTTTTACCATTTAAGGAGTTCTGCAAAGATCGAAAAAAATGGTAGCCTGATGGTGCAAGGTCAGGGCTATATGGTGGATGCATCAAAAATTCCCAGCCAAGCTCACTCAGTTTTTGGCGAGTGACCAAAGATGTGTGCGGTCTAGCGTTGTCCTGGTGGAATATGACACCTTTACGATTGACCAATTCTGGTCGCTTCTCCTTGATGGCTGTATTCAATTTGTCCAATTGTTGACAGTAAACATCCGAATTAATCGTTTGGTTCCTTGGAAGCAGCTCAAAATATATCACACCCTTCCAATCCCACCAAACAGACAGCATAACCTTCTTTTGGTGGATATCAGCCTTTGAAGTGGTTTGAGCTGGTTCACCATGCTTGGACCATGATCGTTTTCGACTAACGTTGTTGTAAACAATCCATTTTCCATCTCCAGTTATGATTCGTTTTAAAAACGGATCGAATTCATTGCGTTTAAGGTGCATATCACAAGCGTTGATTCGGTTTGTTAAATGAATTTCTTTCAATACATGTGGTACCCATATTAAAATTGACGCCAAACAAACAAATGTAAACAAAATTTCGCGCATTTTTTTTCTAAAGCAAGCTAAAAGTAACAGCTGATAACTGACAGAAGAAAGAATGCAATTACAGAGTCACAAGCCGTTGAAAAAATTTGTCAACGCCGACTATATTACTACTATATTACCGACAATTACTTTTTGGGCAACCCAATACTAACCTACGGTGGCCTCCGGAAGAGCCTGGTTCACCTAGTATGTTATATTTTTTTATGGGGTCTTAGACCACTATTTCGAGGTGTTACAGACGGAATAACGAAGTTAATATACCCCATCCTATGGTGGAGGGTTCACATATCTTGAGTATTTTCGATTGCATGGCAAGCGCATAGGCCTATATTTTTTTCACAAATTCTATTTTAAATATTTTTAGCTTTAATTTATCTCAAAAAATTCAGCTGTTCTCCAGCTGTTTGAAATGTTGCATGCGTTTTGTTGTCATCTCTTTGTTATTGTTTTTTTTTTTTTTTGTTTTTCTTCTCGTTTGTTTATATATTTTGTAATGCTTTCTTTTATTGCATTTAGTGATGATGGTTGGTGTTGATGTCTGGCACCAAGTCTTAAAAGCAGCAGCTTTTGTGAAATACAGTCTGCAGTCTAAAAGCAGCTGCTACTGATCTTATGTCTGTTTAAATAGAATTGGCCTTTTTGAATTTATGAATAATTCGAACGCTCCATTCACATTATATTGATTTTTGCCATGCAAAGTGATGTACATGCATATATTGGGTTGCCCAAAAAGTAATTGCGGATTTTTTAAAAGAAAGTAAATGCATTTTTGATTAAACTTAGAATGAACTTTAATCAAATATACTTTTTTTACACTTTTTTTTCTAAAGCAAGCTAAAAGTAACAGCTGATAACTGACAGAAGAAAGAATGCAATTACAGAGTCACAAGCTGTGAAAAAATTTGTCAACGCCGACTATATGAAAAATCCGCAATTACTTTTTGGGCAACCCAATACATATATTATGCCCACAACCATAGGTACACAACCATGGAATGGGGGGTATAATACATTTGTCATTCCGTTTGTAACACCTCTATATATTGATATTTGAGCCAAGATAGTAAAGGGTTTTCTAATGGGGACTCGGCATATTCTAATCATCGACTGTTAATTTATTCCCGAAACTCAACATTTTTATCATGGTAAAATATACGAGGCCTTACAAGCTGCAATTTTTGTCCGATTTGGCTGAAATTTTTCATGTAGTGTTTTGTTATGACTTCCAACATCCGTGCCAAGTATGGTTCAAATCGGTCTATAACCTGATATAGCTCCCATATAAACCGATCACCCGCTTTGACTTCTTGAGCCCCTGGAAGCCGACATTTTGTTCGATTTGGCAGAAATTTTGCCTGTAGTCTTAAGTTATGACTTCCATCAACTGTGTCAAATACGGCCACTAGAAAATGAACATTTTTTCCGATTTGGCTGAAATTGAGCATGTAGTGTTTTGTTATGATTTCCAACAACTGTGCCAAGTAGGGTCCAAATCGGTACTTAACCTAATTTAGCTCCAATATAAACCGATCCCCCGATTTGACTACGATTTTGCTGAAATTCTGCACAATCACTTCTCCAATGACCTCCAACTTACGTGTGGTTAAAAAAAGTAAGTGTGGTTCAAATCGGCCCAAAACATTATATAGCTCCCATATAAACGGCCCTACCGTTTTGAATTTGTAAGCCTCTAGAGGGTGTAATTCTTATCGGATTTGCAAGAAACCTTGTACTATGACATCTTGTATGACATTTAATAGTTGTATTAAGTATGGTTCGAATCGGTCTAAAGTCTAATATAGCTCTCATATAAACCGATCTCTCGATTTCACTTCTTGAGCCTCTAGAGGGCGCAATTCTCATCGGCTTTTGGTCAAATTTGGCACAGTCATTGTAATTTTAGCACTATGACGTCTTATCTATGACTTTAAATAGATGTACCAAGTACGGTTTGAATCGGTCTATAACGTGATATAGCTCCCATATAAACCGATCTCTCGATGTTACTTCTTGAGCCTCTAGAGGGTGTAATTCTCATCTGATTTACATGAAACTTTGCACAATGACTGCTTCTATGCCCTCTTTTTTTTAAGCCTCTAGAGGGTGTAATTCTTATCGGATTTGCAAGAAATTTTGTACTATGACGTCTTGTATGACATTTAATAGCTGTATTAAGTATGGTTCGAATCGGTCTAAAACCTGATATAGCTCCCATATAAACCGATCTCTCGATGTTACTTCTTGAACCTCTAGAGGGTGTAATTCTCATCCGATTTACGTGAAACTTTGCACATTGACTTCTTCTATTCCCTCTTTTATACGTGCCAAATAGGGTCTGAATCTCCCCATTTAACTTTGATTGAAATTTTTGAACAATGGGATCTACTATTGTCATTAACATCCAAGCCAAGTATGGCCCGAACCGGTTTAAAACCTGAAATATTGGGTTGCCCAAAAAGTAATTGCGGATTTTTTAAAAGAAAGTAAATACATTTTTAATAAAACTTAGAATGAACTTTAATCAAATATACTTTTTTTACACTTTTTTCTAAAGCAAGCTAAAAGTAACAGCTGATATCTGACAAAAGAAAGAATGCAATTACAGAGTCACAAGCTGTGAAAAAATTTGTCAACGCCGACTATATGAAAAATCCGCAATTACTTTTTGGGCAACCTGATTTCCATTCATAAATGTTTTGATTGTACTTCAAGCCGATAAAAAAGTTTCTGAAATGTTTCATATCGTTTGCGTTTTATTAAAAGCAAAGTTGTTAAGCCCTTATTGGAAAACCCAATAAATATATTTTTATACCCACCACCATAGGATGGGGGTATACTAATTTCGTCATTCTGTTTGTAACACCTCGAAATATGCGTCTAAGACCCCATAAAGAATATATATTCTTGATCGTCGTGACATTTTAAGTCGAACTAGCCATTTCCGTCCTCTGTCCGACTGTCCGTCCGTCCGTCTGTCCGTCTGTCGGTCCGTCCGTCTATCTGTCGAAAGCACGCAAACTTTTGAACGTGTAGAGCTAGCCGCTTGAAATTTTGCACGAATACTTCTTATTAGTGTAGGTCGGTTGGGATCGGTCCATAACCTGATATAGCTGCCATACAAACCGATCTAGGGTCTTGACTTCTTGAGCCTCTAGAGGGCTCAATTCTCATCCGTTTTTGTTTGATATCACTTCCAACAACTGTGCTAAGTATGGTTCAAATCGGTTCAAACCGATCTTGGGTCTTGGCTTCTTGAGCCTCTAGAGTGCGCAATTCTTATCCGATTGGAATGAAATTTCGCAAGATGTTTTTTATTGTTACTTTCAACAACTATGTTAAATAAAGTACAAGTCGGTTCATAAGCTGATATAGCTGCCATACAAACCGATCTTGGGTCTTGACTTCTTGATTCTCTAGAGAGCGCAATTCTTATCCGATTTGGCACAAATTTTGTACAACGGCTCCTCCCATGGCCTTCAACATACGTGTGCAATATGGTCAGAATCGATCTATAGCTTGATACAGCTTCCATATAAACCGATCTCCCGATTTCGCTTCTTGAGCCCCGAATCGGACTATAACTTGATATAGCTGCTCCTCCGTCCTTATGCATTATATTGGGTTGCGCAAAAAGTAATTGCGGATTTTTTAAAAGAAAGTAAATGCATTTTTAATAAAACTTAGAATGAACTTTAATCAAATATACTTTTTTTACACTTTTTTTCTAAAGCAAGCTAAAAGTAACAGCTGATAACTGACAGAAGAAAGAATGCAATTACAGAGTCACAAGCCGTTGAAAAAAATTGTCAACGCCGACTATATGAAAAATCCGCAATTACTTTTTGGGCAACCTACTTTGTTTGCCTTAAAACAGATACTGCGATTCGGCCCGGCCGAACTTAGCACGCTCTTACTTGTTGATTCTCTACTTGACATTTAAAGTCCATCTAGCCATGTCTGTCTGTCCGTCCGCCTGGGAAAATCACCAAATTTCGAAACTGAAATTTTGTACAAATTCCTCTAATTGATGTAGAACCTTCGGGATTGCAATTAAGCATAACGGCCAAGATTTGTATTGGGTTGCCCAAAAAGTAATTGCGGATTTTTCATATAGTCGGCGTTGACAAATTTTTTCACAGCTTGTGACTCTGTAATTGCATTCTTTCTTCTGTCAGTTATCAGCTGTTACTTTTAGCTTGCTTTAGAAAAAAAGTGTAAAAAAGTATATTTGATTCAAGTTCATTCTAAGCTTTATTAAAAATGCATTTACTTTCTTTTAAAATATCTGCAATTACTTTTTGGGCTACCCAATATATAGCTTCCATATAAATTGGTCCCTCGATTTGACTTCTTGAGCCTCAAGAAGATTGAAATTCAAAGCGATTGTTTTGAAATGTTTAGTGTGAACTTCCACACAAAGCTCCGCTTCATAAATGGATTTAACCCCCATATAACCTGATTCCAGAAATCGAAGTTGATGATTTCAAATAACAACACATAATAACCCAGAGATTGGTTTAAAAATAGCTAAAGCCCCAGTATATATCGATTCCCCGATTTGAGTTATTAAGGCCCTAGAAGGGTTGTTTATTACCCAAATTGCTTTCTTCAAGTTAATCTAGATAAGACTAAATAAATATCTGTACGTTTCCAGCAAAATCCATTGTGCTGGGTAGCGAACATTCGGCCCGGCCAACGTTAGCATATTTTTACTTGAAGCTTTTTTTCGCTATTAATTTTAAGCCTTCAAATTTCTTCATTATACACATGCACCCCTAATAATGCCTTTCGAACAAAAAAAGTTTCATTAACATTTTCTATTAAATCGAGGTGTGAAAAATGTGTGAAAGTTTCATATTGTCTGTTGGTGGTGTTAGTCTTTTAATCTGACTTCGACACTTCCTCTACGATTTTTTGTAGAAAAAAATGTTTTTTGTTTTTTGATATTTTTAGATTTCCCAAAGCTCCGCCATTTATTGCCTACTTCAGATGCCACCCATAAAGCCAAAGGCAAGAAGGCGCATGGTACAAACATGTACCAAGTGCCAGTATTTGCTAAAACATATCACCTTGTCTATGGATAGGATTATGAACGACATCAATAAATAACACCAAAGGCAGTTGTGTTGTTCAGTTTTCGTTTTTGTTGTAAAAGATGTATGGAATGCCATGGATTTATTTGTGTTTCATGTTTTCGGTGGTGTTTGGGATTTCCGGCTGGACTTCCTTTTGTCAAAGTCATTGTACTGTGAATGTTGTGTGAAAGCCAAAGCTAAAAGCACTAGAAATGCTTTGACAAAAATAGCAAATAAAACCAAATGGTAGTTGGCACATTTTAGATTGTAGTGAACACAAAAAAAAAGGTTATGATAATAATGCCACTGACAAAAAAACAAAACGTGTTGTAGTTGGCGGGTTGTTGTTTAAACATTTTTTTAATTTTGATGGATTCATGTTGGATGTTGTAGTATGACATCAAATGTCTACGATGTAATATCAGGGGAGAAGATAGTTTTTGTTTATTAGGAAATCTGTTGAGATTTAAGAAAATTAATCATAAGCTACTTGTTTTTAGGTGTATTCAACTCCACAAAAGTGCATGCAAAGAAATAAAACGTTTGAAATATCTTTGGGACAAAAAAATGTGTTTTATTGGGGAAGCACTATTTGTATAGAAAACTAGTTGAACCCGGTCCGCTCCGCTGCGCCTTCTTTAACTCTCTAATATCTTTTTAGGGCGGGGACACTTTGGCCTGAATCTGGATATAGAATTCGTGCTAATGAAGCCTATGTCCGCCTATGACGCTGAACGCCTGCATTCGAATACTGGCGGAACTTTGGACAAAATTTAAAGCGGTGGTTATCCCCTCTTAATGCTGGCAACATTTGCGAGGTACCATGCCATGCATGGTCATGTAATAAATTCTCCCCAAAGAGGTGCCGCTCTGCGGGACGCCGTTCGGACTCGGCGTTAAGGTCCCTTATCATTGAGTTTAAACTTGAATCGGAAAACATTCACTGATGTTTTTTTTTTTTATTTTACTTCCAAATGCCTTTCTTTTGAATCCTATATTACCGCATTGGTAAATATTTCCGGTTTAGGGGGCATATTGGGGGTGGTCACTTGGCCATTAGAGTAAATAAAAGATTCGTGCTCTACTTTCAAAAACATTTAATATGAGCTCCATAATGGCATGATCGATAAATAAGTTGTGCTTGAGGGTGGGGTGGACCAAGGGTCTTTGTCCCAAAAATGAATATCAAATTCCCGAAAATCAATCAATTTCCACCCCAAATAGTTTTTATATAACAGGGATGTATTTTGGGGTGGGGCGGCTCGGCTTGGGTTGCCCAAAAAGTAATTGCGGATTTTTCATATAGTCGGCGTTGACAAATTTTTTCACAGCTTGTGACTCTGTAATTGCATTCTTTCTTCTGTCAGTTATCAGCTGTTACTTTTAGCTTGCTTTAGAAAGAAAGTGTAAAAAAAGTATATTAAAAATGCATTTACTTTCTTTTAAAAAATCCGCAATTACTTTTTGGGCAACCCAATACTAGGGATGTATTTTGGGCTGGGGCGGCTCCCCAAACACATGGCTCTATACTGTCGCGATTGGTCTCTATATCCATTTGTCGGGTTTTGGGCGGCCCCCGCGGCACTCGACCCCAACAATAGAAACCATGTTTTGTTTTCGGTAACTGTGAGAAACCCCTTTAATTTGAGCCCTATATTGTCATGGTCAGTAACTATGAACCGTTTGGAGGGTGTTTTGGGGCTGGGGCGGCTACCGGCACTTTGCCCTGAAAATAGATATCAAATTCGTTCTTTACTCTAAAATACCTCTTAATTTCAGTTCCATATTGCTACAGTCGGAAATGAATTTCACTTAAGGGGGTGATTTAAGCCGTACCCCCAAACACTTGTCTCCAAAATTGGATATCAAATTCGTTTTTTCCTCTCAAATTCCTTTCATTGGAGTATTTTTAGAAGCAAAAGCGCCACCTCGACTTGAATGCAAATTTTAATGTCATATTCGTAATCAACTCCCAAATATCTTTTATTTGAATCCCATATAGCCATAGTCAACTGATATGCCCATTTGGGGGTATTTGCGGGTGGGGCAATCTCCCATTACTTGGACCTAATTTGTTATGCCATATTTGTACTATATCTTCTACCGAATACTTTTCATTCGAGTCCCATATTGATAGAAACGTCGAATATATCTGCTTAGAGGAGTTTTGGGGTTGGGCTGGTCTGTTGGGTAGTTGGTCCCAAAATTTAATATGATATTCGTTTTCTAGTCTCCAATACCTTTCATTTGATACCCATATTGTGCCTATCAGTCCACTTTTGGTATTGGGTGGCCTTTTTGGGGTATGGGGAAGGGTACGCCACCATCCGATATCGAAAAATTCTATAAACTATGTTTCCTTCCACAAGAACCTACTTAATCTGTGAAAATTTTAAGAAAATCGGTTCAGCCGTTTTTGATTCTACGGAACAAACAAACAAACCGAGTCTCATGCACATTTGGGGCGTTTTTGGGGGGTGGGGTGACCCCCTATACTTCAATCTGATATTGTATGCCAGATGCGTAATCTTCTCCCGAATACCTTTCATTTGAGCACCATCTTGATATGGACATTCAATTTGCCTGGTATTAGAAGTTTTGGGATTGGGGCGACTTTCTGGGTACTTGGACCCAATTTTTAATTCCATATTCGTATTCTACTCGTCAATACCTTTCATTTGATATCCATATTGTCCTTATCGGTATCCATATTGTCCATATCGGATTTAGGGTAACGGGGGAAGGTCCGTCCCCTTCCGATATTAACAAATTATAAAGCCTACTCTCCATTCCTGACCATATTTGTAATTTACTCCCGAACACCTTTCATTTGAGTCCCATATTGTCATGCTCGTCCACTAAACCTATTTTAGGGTGAATTAGGGTTGGGGCGGCCCCCAGTTCCTTGGACCCAAGTTTTAAAATGAAATTCGTACTTTTCTCCTGAATACCTTTCATTTGAGCGCCATATAGTCCTGATCGGTACACTTTTATTTTTGGGTAGTACTTTTGGGGTAAGGGGGAAGGTCCACCCCCCTTCCGAAATCAAAAAATTATATAGCCTACGTTTCCTTCCAGATCAACCTACACAATCTGTGAAAATTTCAAGGCAATCTGTTCAGACGGTTTTGAGTCTATACGGAACAAACAAACAAACCGGCAAACAAACAAACAAGTGCAGGAACTGTTCAAGTGATTGAAGTCACTTCAGTTATGGTAAAACTATTATGAACTACGTCTGTGGTAAAGGATGACGCTTTTATGCAAAAATTCCAAACTTCTTTTAAGCCAAAGTTTCTTTGTTTACAGCAGAAGTCGAGTTGTTACATGAAATGATAATTCTTGTGGTTTGTTTATAAGTGGTGATATATTGAATGCGTGACAGCGTCTCAATGGCTTAATCCAATTTTGGCAAACTCTTTCCAACATTTCGCCCGGTATCCCACGAATAAATGCTTCAATGTTGACTTCCACTGCGTTTATTGAAGCGGGCTTGTCCGTATAGACATGAGCTTCAACACAGCCCCACAAAAAATAGTCTAAAGGCGTTAAATTGCACGATCTATGCGACCAATTGACCGGTCCCGAACGTGAAATAAAATGTTCGAGGAACTCGACTCTCAATTCATTGTTCATTGTAACGCGTGCTGTGTGGCATGTGACACCATCTTTTTGACTGTCACCGTCAGGCTCTTGTATTTTGGGCAAACAAAAGTTGGATATCATCTCACGGTAGCGCTCACCATTCACAGTTATGTTACGATGCGCATCATCATTGAAGAAGTACGGTCCAATGATGCCACCAGCCCATAAACTGCACCAAATTATGTCTTTTTCTGGATGCATTGGTAGCTTTTCCAATGGTTCTGGCTGATCGTCACTCCAAAATCGACAATTCTGCTTATTTACGTAACCATTGAGCCAAAAATGAGCTTCATCGCTGAACACAATGAAGAGTGCGATGAACTTTGTTAACAGAGCACGCATTTTGATAATAAAATTCAATAATTTGCAAGCATTGTTCGTTTGTAAGATGGTTCATGGTTAAATTATAGACCAAACTGAAGATGTTTGACAGTGAAACAAAACACGAAACGTGCGTGAGCTGTTTAAACCAGCGTTTGCCAAAAAGATAATAGCTTAAAAATCACCCTTTAATTTCTGTACTAAGCGGAAAACAGTCTAGGCCGTCGTTCAGACGGTCTGATGTATACACCTTATCAACATGTTAACTTTGATCAAAAGTTGTTTAGTTGGTAAGCCATCGGTTTCTGATGCCTTGTTCTTCTTCAGCCTGGTTACTGCTATGCTGACCTCCTTCTAACAAGGCAGTATATATTTCATACCGTATTCAGGGAATGTTTAAGCAGCGCAGAGATTAGCATTTCCGCCTATGACACCGACAGCCTGGGTTCGAATCCTGGCGATACCATCGTTTTTCCCTCGTAATGATGGCAACATTTGTGAGGTACTATGTCATGTAAAAACTTCTCTCCAAAGAGGTGTCGCTCTGCGGCACGCCGTACGGACTCAGCTATAAAAAAGAGGCCCCTTATCATGGAGCTTTAACTCATTGATATGTGGCAAGATTGTCCCCTGTTCCTCAATGGAATGTTCATGGGCAAATTTGCATCGCATTCGCATCGGATATTAGCATCTCGAGTTCTTATTTCGTCTGGGCGAGGGTGTGCCTGTGTCAAAACCATCAGTTTAATGTGTAATTCTTTGGTAGAATTTTCGGACTTCATTTGAACAGCACTGGCACATACTCAACATTTTAGTAAGAGTCGGTGCCAGGTCGTCCCGGTTGCCGAGTTAAGTCGTGCTCGGATCACCTGTGCGGGGGTCGTGGGTTCGATTCCCACTCAGGGCCTGGTCTTTTGATGCTGTGCCACCAAAATGGGCTGAAATTGCCTCAATGAATCTGCTTAGAAAATCCACTGCCACCCCTAACCTAATCTTATCCCAAGAGCAGTTGCCGCCAAGTCTCTTAATGAGACTCTCCACTCGAAACTGCAGATGGTTCGCGGGTACTCCGTATACTTACATAGCAATCCACTATCCGCAACCTATGATCGAACGCCACCGGTTGTTTTCAGCTAAGCTTTCCATTAAAGGGATGAACACACCACAAATCGGAGTTCAAAATTCCAACCTGTAGGGATTTGTAGCTTCAACGGCATTTCGGCACTCCTCGCCGTACCATAAGTGTCTTGCGGAATGAGTTCGGTATCTTAATACGGATTTTACGGCTGTGCAGGATTAAGCTAATGATTCGATTCGTTGCTCACTCCTCAGATCTATCGCACGTCTAACAAGTAGCATGAAAACTTTTCAAAAGTATATGGAGGCCGTCCCAGCTCTAGTAGCCCCGTAAACGAACACCAATAAAGACTATATGAGACTAAAATGAATAGTCTATGGATGTAGAGTACGAATCTGATATTTATATAAGGGTCTGCCACCTCCACCACCAAAGAAAGTTTATAGAAAGTAGAATAAGACTCTGGTATCCAAATTTTTGGAAAAATTAGCCCAACATTGTAGCATTATGACACGATTTTGAAACAGATGATTTAATTTTTCCAGAAATTATCGATGAAAATTTGAATTTTGTTCCACATTGTTATTGAAAAAAGTATCCCTTTTCCAATCACTGACTTGTTGCTTCTGGAATGTTAATGGCAAACTTAATTCAATTTGCGGAACATAAATTTAAAACTGACCCCTTCTCAATATCGAATTTCACAAAGAACCGTTCTGGACTAAATAAGGGTCATATGACACAATACTCGGGAATTACATATACAACAAATTATTACAGTTACCACATACGTAAAACAAAAAAACCAGAAAAGAATCACGTTTATGGAACATACGAAGTGAGTAAAATCAAAACTAAAACATATGCAAGTCAGCTTTCCGACAGACAACATAACGCAAAACCAGGAAATGCCCATCGTTGGTAAAAGCCAGAAAATAAACAATAAAATAAAAAAAAAACAGAAGACGCATAAGGTAATTCTAGACAACAATATAAACCAGAAATTTAAAGCAAATATGGTCAACGAAAGTCATTTAAAATCAATGACTATGTTGATATTGGGCCAGTAAAGGGCTTAGAAAAAGGTCAGCAAAAATGTTTGAAAATAAAGAAAAAAAAAAAGGAAAGAATTGGAAAAAATAAGAAAACAGAAAAGAACAGTGTGGCCAAAAGCAGAATATTTTGGCTAAGAACATTTTTTTTTGAAAAATGCAGCAAGGCCTAAACTTTCATAATATGAACAAGAAGCATAGCAAGAGAAACGAAGCACAAAAAATTATTGTAAATGAGGTTTGATTTTTTGATATTGCTGTCTTGGATTTAAATTCTACTACCTTACACTAAAATCCTTCACTCTTTAATCATAATCCTCCTCTCTTTAATAACAAGTAGATGTGGTCTAATGTTATATACCCTCCACTATGGATCGCATTTGCCAAGTTCTGTGAATGTGACTTTTTAAAATAGAACAAGTAAAAAGGCGTTAAGTTCGGCCGGGTTGGATACCCACCACCTCGGGAATATACGTAAACCAAGTTTCATCAAAATCCGGTGAAAATTGTATACCTTTTGTCCCATAGCAGTTATATCAAAATATGTTCCGATTTGAACTAAATACTTATAAGTACGAGTCATTGTTCAATTGTGTATAACAAAATATTGGTCTTTTAAGTAGCTTTATCTAAAAATAAACCGATCTGAGCTACATACGACACGGATTTCGAAAAGCCTAACATAAGTCTTTGTGTCAAATTTCAGTGAAATCGGATTATAAATGCGCCTTTTATGGGGCCCAAACTTTAAATCGAGATATCGGTCTATATGACAGCTATATCCAAATCTGAACCGATTTGGCCCAAGTTTCAGAAAAATGTCGAAGGGCCTGACTCAATTCACTGTCCCAAATTTCGGCGAAATCGGACAATAATTGCGCCTTTTATGGACCCAAGACCTTATATTGAGAGACCGGTCTATATGGGAGCTATATTCAAATCTGGACTGATCTGGGCCATATTTCAGAAGGAAGTCGAAGGGCTTAAACTAACTCACTGTCCTGAATTTCGGCGATATCGGACAATAAATGCACCTTTTATGGGCCCAAAACCTTAAATAGAGAGATCGGTCTATATATCAAAATCTTAACCGATATGTGCCATATTGCAGGATTATGTCGAGGGGCTTAACATAACTCACTGTTCCAAATTTCGGCGACATCGGACAATAAATGAGCATTTTATGGGCCCAAAACCTGAAATCGAGAGATCGGTCTATATGGCAGCTTTATCCAAAATTGGTCCGATCTGCACCAAATTGATGAGGGATATAAAATAGCCTAACAGAACTCAATGTCCCGAATTTCAGCAAAATCAGATAATAAATGTGGCTTTTATGGGCATAAGACCCTAAATCGGAGGATCGGTCTATATGGCAGCTATATCCAAATCTGAACCAATCTGGAACAAAGAATGTCGAGGGGCCTAACACAACTCACTGTCACAAATTTCAACAAAATCGGATAATAAATGTGGCTTTTATGGGCCTAAGACCATAAATCGGTGGATCGGTCTATATGGGGGCTATATGAAGATATAGTCCGATATTGCCCATCTTCGAACTTAACCTGCTTATGGACAAAAGAAAACCTGTGCAAAATTTTAGCTCAATATCTCCATTTTTAAAGACTGTAGCGTGATTTCAACAGACAGACGGACAGACGGACGGACATGTCTAGATCGTCTTAGATTTTTACGCTGATCAAGAATATATATACTTTATAGGGTCGGAAATGGATATTTCGATGTGTTGCAAACGGAATGACAAAATGAATATACCCCCATCCTTCGGTGGTGGGTATAAAAACACCAGTCTTAGAAAATCACCACCTCCAAAATTCAAGGCAAATCGAGTAATAATTGCGTCCTTTATATGGGAGCTATATCAGGTTACATACCGATTTAGACCATACTTGGAACAATTTCAATCATATCGAATAAAAATTGCGCCCTCTAGAAGCTCAAGAAGTCAAGACCCAAGAAGTCATAACAAAACACGTCATGCAAAATTTCATCCAAATCGGATAGGAATTGCGCCCTCTAGCGGCTCAAGAAGTCAAGTTACCAAAACACCACGTGCGAAATTTCAACCAAATCGCATAAGAATTGCGCCCTCTAGAAGCTCAAGAAGTGTAATCGGAAGATCGGTTTATATGGCGGCCTTTAACAGGTTATGAACTGATTTTGACTATACTTGGCAAGGTTGTCGCTTTTCATACTAGAACACTTCATGCAAAATTTCATCCAAATCGGATAAGAATTGCGCCCTCTAGAAGCCAAAGAAGTCAGGACCCAAGATCGGTTTATATGGCAACTATATTAGGTTAAGGACTGATTTGAACCATAGTTTGGCACAGTTGTTAGAAGTCATAACGAAACACGTCATGCAAAATTTCAGCTAAATCGTATAGGAAATTCGCCCTCTAGAGGCTCAAGAAGTCATGATCAGTTTATATGACAACTATATCAAGTTATGAACCGATTTAAACCATACCATTGCACAGTTATTGGAAGTGATACCAAAACACTACGTGCGAAATTTCAGTCAAATCGTATAAGAATAGCGCCCTCTAGAAGCTCAAGAAGTGTAATCGGGAGATCTGTTTATATGGCGGCTATATCAGGTTATGAACTGATTTAGACTATACTTGGCAAGATTGTTGGGAGTTATACCAGAACACTTCATGCTAAACTTCAGCCAAATCAGATAAGAATTGCGCCCCTAGAAGCTATAGAAGTCAAGAGCCAATATTGTTTTATGTTCCAGATTTATCAAAACATGGAACAATTTGGCCCATTTACAATCCCAACCGACCTACACTAATAGGAAGTATTTGAGCAAAATTTCAAGCGTCTAGCTTTACTCCTTCGAAAGCAAGCGTGCTTTTGACAGGCGAACGGACATGGCTAGATCGACTTGAAAAGTCGAGACGATCAAGAATTTATATACGTTATGGGGTCTTAGACGCCTATTTCGAGGTGTTAGAAACGGAATAACGAAATCAGAATACCCCCCATCCTATGGTGGGGGGTATCATAATCCTCCAAATATGATTTATTTGGCCATTACACCAAAATCCAGACTCGCATAGCACATTCCCTCAAATCTTCTTGTTTCAAATCATATTGGCATCACTGTACCCAACGAGCAAAGAAATGGTAGAAATGAAAGCATAGAGGCTTGCCTCAAGTCAGGTGGCTGCTATTTGAGATTAATAAACACTCATAAGAGGCCACATTCTATACATAGAAACAGAGTAAGAAAGCCTGTCTTTCCCAAAAACAAAATATGAAGAAATTTTGAAATTCAATACACGATTGCCTTAAGATATAAATCAAAATTTATGCCAACACCAAACGCCATCAGAAATGGTGGCACAGTAAAAGGCCATAGCAGTCACAAAACATTTGTTTGATGGTGCTAAGACGAACGAACGAACGAACGCATGAATGGATGGCTAGTTGGACAGGCGACACTATGTTTTTGAAAGGTTTCCAATCAATAGACAATGCAAGACATTAGCCATGGTCATCCATTGACGCCGCCTTGAATGTTTGAGAAGAAAAACAATTTGCCTTCATGTTCCAACAAACCTACACTTCTACCTACCCAGCTCTTTTGCGTTTTTGTTGGATTTGGGATATAAACCTTTTTTCAATGGCCCACCAATTCAATTTTGGTTTAATCATCCGTTGTAAATCCAATTTGGTTGCTGTCGATAATGATTTAATGAATTGCATATAAGAAATTTAATCAACAGTGATGATGATGATGATAAAAAGAGGTTTTGGTGCTACTGGCGGCGGCGTTGTTAAGCGTTGCAAGTAAAGCCTAATGGAAATTTTTGTGTACCATAGTGAGACTCGAAGAAATAAAATATAACGTTCAGAGCCAGAGCGTTCAGAGAGAAGGTAATCTGATAAAAGATACAGATAATATGCCTAGGACCAAACCCAATCCCTGATGATAACATACAAATTATACCACCTATTCAGAATCTACATAGCAGTAAACCTGCTGAATAACAACAATGCAACAGGAGCCGATGGGTTGCCAGCTGAACTTTTGAAGACCTGAGACAACAGGTGTTTAAGGCGTATGCATCATTTCGTATTTGCGATCTTACTCTTCTTCCTTTCCGTTTCTTTCTTCTTTATGCAAAATCCTCAATTGTTTTCCATACCATGCCCCTAAATTGGTTCATGTCCCTTAGCCCCGAAAGCCGGGCAATGACATAGAAAATGCTCCAACGTCTTATCATCTTCCCCACATACCCTACACATGCTATCACATACCGCACCGATTTTGCATAAGTGAGCTTGTAAACTATACCGAAAGCTATACTGACCACCTGCTTATTTCGTTTCAGCAATACCTTTGTCTTCTCATAATCTGGATATCCCCATAGGATTCATAGCCCACACACTTAACTCGGAATGCGTCGACCCGAAATATTTCGGGTTGACGGTATTCATCTGTCGTTCAATGCCAGTGCGTCTGCTTTTGCATTCCTCCTTACTGCGGATCGTGTCATCCGCAGAGAAGGCGTTAATCTCCTTCTTACACTTTAAGACTGTTCGTGACCTTACTTTAAGGATAACAAAAAAATTTCACTGTAATCGGTGTAATCGCGTTTTCAAACAAGTAAAAACGCATTAAGTAACTTTGGCTATCCACCACCATGGGGGTCAATCTGGACATATTATGTACTGAATCCGCAGATCGGTCTATATGGCAGCTTTATCCAAATATTGTCCGATCTCAACCACCTACGTTTAATTATCGGATGTTTTACCGCAACTCACTGTTTCAAATTTCAGCAACATCGGGCACTAAATGCGGCTTTTATAGGCTTAAGACCCTAAATAGGAACATCGGTGTATATGACAGCTATATCTAAATATGGTTCGATATGGACCATATTCGTTTCGGATATCGGAAGTCATAGTACAATACAACTCACTGTTCCAAATTTCATCGAAATCGATAAAAAAGCAGTTTTTAAGGGCTTAAGACCCTGAATCCGCCAATCGGTCTATATGGCAGCTTTATGTGAATATGGCTCAATATGGACCATATTCAGTTTGGATATCGGGAGCCGTGGTACAACTCACTGTTCCAAATTTCAGCCAAATCGAATAATAAATGCTCCTTTTATGAGCTCAAAACCCTTATCAGAACTTTTGTCTATATGGCAGCTATATCAAAATATGATCCGAGAAATACGGATCTGTGCAAAATTTCAGTTCAATATCTAAATTTTTGATGGCTGTAGAGTGATTAAAACAGACACACGTAAATCGTTAAATCGTCCTAGAATTTTACGACGATCCCAAATATACCTACTGTGTAGGTATGGAATAGATGTTCCAATATATTGGAAGCGGAATGACTAAATGAATATACCCCCTATACTATGGTGGTGGGTACAAAAAATGCTATGGGTAAGGGTCCGTCCGCTTCAAATATTGATATAAAGAAACAAATCGAAATAATAAGGGAAGGGGAAACCAAAATACACCACAAAAGCAAAGGGAATCAGTCAGACCAGAGGAGCTCTTACAAGCAGAGCTTTGCCTAATCAGCCACTTCTCGCTTCTACAATAGTCCAGAATGACGATAGAGCTAAGAAAGAAGGTGGAAAGAGGTGTTATGATGTATAATCCTATTTCTGGACAATGGCGCAAATATGTGTTCGGTTTCCAACTTCTTGTCACCATATAGCTTGCAGTATTCAACCCCTCCATATATATGACGCGACCTAAAACCTGAAGTTAGTATGACCATTCAGGACTCCCATAAGACGTCCGAGGTCGCAGTATTCAACCCCTCCATATATCTGACGCGACCTAAAATCTGAAGTTGCTATGACCATTCAGGACTCCTATAAGCCGTCCGAGGTCCTGCATCCTCAGCCTCAGTATAATTTATGTCCCATTCCGCGAAAGACCCAGACCATATGTGCCTATCAAGAAAAACTATGCTCCGCCCGTCTACATAGAAGGACTCCCATGGATCATAATCTGGCGTGCCGCATAAGGTCTAAAATCACGCCGCTTCCCCATTCCCTATCAGAACTAAAGATTGACCATAGTTGAGGAACGCCAAGTTCTCGACTCCTTCAGTCCATGGGCGATCTTTTTCATTATCTCGATATGGGTGCCTTTGAAACAGATCTTCAGATTTGAGTTCCTGAGCCTCTAAAAGCTCAAATCTTTTTCAATATTTAAGATCGGGATATATTTGGATATAGCCGCCATATATACCGATTTAAGGAGTTGCAATCATAAAAGGTGCATGTATTATCCGATCCGAGCTATGTTAGGCTCTTCAACATTCGTGTTTTATTCTGCTCAGATCGGTCTAGATTTGGAAAAAAGCTGCTTTATATATGGAGGGGAGATCCCCTTGTCCCTTAAACCCCATTTTTATATCTTACTCATGTTTTAGACTTTTTACCGATATGTACTCTGAACTACATTTTAGTCCCATCTTGCCATGAACGTGGTACATGCATGCCAGCTCGGTTGGCTTTTAGTGGGAGAAGGTCTCCTTGTTCCTTGCCGCCCATCTGGGAGGGGATCAGATTCGTTTTTTAAGATAGAAGCCAATATTCGCTCTCAAATGTATTTCAGTCCCATATTATCATGGTCTTAATACTAGCATGCTCATATAATTTCGCAAATTTCCCTACCGCAAGCCCGCTCGGTCCTCAGAGATCCTCTTGACTCCAATATAGGCAAGCATTTGTGTTTTTAAACTACTATTTAAATCTACACTCATATATATTTCAGTCCCATATTGTCACAGCCATAATATCTATATGGAAGCAAGGATTTTTTTTAGATATGAGAGGTCCCCTTGTCTTTTAAACCTAATTCTGATATCCTATTCATGTTCTTTGTGTTTAACCATTATGTACTATCGAATATATTGCAGTCACATCTGACCATAACCGTGATGTATTCATGCCCACTTGGTTGGCTTTTAGTTGGTGTCGTTTGATAGGCGGGCATCATATCAAATATATTTTAGTCCCATATTGTCATAGTCGTGATACTCACCTGCCCTCTCGGTTGATTTTTAGGTCGCAGAGGTACCCTTGTCCCTTTAACCCATAGTATGCCCGCTCGGTTGGCTTTTAATTGGGGGAGGTCCCCTTGTCCTTTGATCCCGATCTGAGCAGGCAACGGAGTCGTGCTTTTTTAGCTACCAACCATTATCTGATCTCACATATATTTTAGTCTCATATTGTCATAGTCGTGATACTGTCATGTACTCTCGGTTGATTTTTAGCCCAAAGAGGTACCCTTGTACCTTAACTCCATTGTATGCCCCCTTGGTTGGTTTTTAGTTGGGGGAGATGTTTTTGTCGCATGATCTCAATCTGAGCGGGCATCAGGTTCGTGTTTTTAGGCTACTAGCCAATATCTACCTTCAAATATATTTCAGTTCCATATTTTCCCAACCCAACCCAATTACATGCCCGCCCGGTTGATTTTTAGTTGATGCGGCTCCCTTGACCCCAAATATAGGCGGGCAATAGATTGTTGGCGATGTCTGCCCCTTCATTTGTCGTCTGTAAGATCTACAAAACTCCAAGGCACATTTAATTTCTAGCATGGTGGACATTGATCGTAGAGAAGTTTTACTTGACTGAATGCCTCACAAATGCCAGCTGAATTAGTGAAGGGATAACCACTTCCTTCGAATTTTGTGATATTCTCTCCAGGATTATAACCCAGGCGTTTAACGTTAAAGGTGACCGTGCTTATCTCTGCCCCGGGTGTCTTTCAAAATCTCGCTTTTTTGCAGTATGAGTTAGGGTCAGCTATAAGAAAGAGTTCAATGAGTTGAACTTTAACTTGAATCGGACTGCACACATTGATATAGAATGTTCATGGGCAAAATTTGAAATTTTCATAAGAGTCAATTTACCATCTTTGATACCCAGTAGTATCGATCGGATGTATAAACTTTTTACTTAATATATCGGTTTGTGTTCTTTTATTTTGATTTTTCGAACACATTCCAGCTTGAGATCATGTTCAATGCTTCTTTCTCATCAAGAAGAATAGAAAAAATAGCATAGCAAAGAGCTTGTAAAAGTTAGTCAAGTGTGTGCTGTTTTCAAAACACTTTGAATGGCATGGTGGATCGCGTTTTCTGAACCGCGCTGTGTCTTCATCAACAACTTTGCCAAATTGATTAAGGTGCTCTACATACCCAACGACTATGGAGTACGGTGTGGAGCACGCCTTTGTTTCGAAACAGGGTTCATTAAGTCCTCTAACTCTCCTTAGCGCAGTAAGAGAGATACATGGTGTATCAGAAAAGCGATCCACCATGCCAATCAAAGTGTTTTGGAAACAGCAGACACTTGCCTTACTTTTATAAGTTCTTTGATATGCTATTCTTTGAATAGAAAGAAGCATAGAATATGATTTTGAGCTGGAATATGTTTGAAAAATTACCAAACATTTTTATTTTATATATAGAAATTTAAGCGATATGAAACAAATGAATTAATTTTTCTAATGTGCTCTCTGTTTTATCTTTTCAGGTATGTATTTGAAAATTAAACCGTTTATCGCGTGAGTATTTCGTAGATGTTTTAGAATACATTTTGTACGGGGCTGACCTTGGTTAGCCTCTGTGCGGAATTCGCTCTTTTACTTCCAACAAACTTCGTCTCCAAATATTTTATTTTTACTATTGTAATAAATCAATGAACTCTTTAATTGCATCGCATTATTTTTCGAGTGTAATGCCAATAACAAACTCTCAGACCTGGCTGGCGATGGTGTTGATGGCTGGCAATATTTTTAAAACACCAGCTATGAGTTCATTGTCAAATTGCTATGCATGTGAAAGATGTGAAAAAAATTATACAATATGTATTAGCAGGTTTGTTATTGTTGTTGTAGTTGTTATTTTCTATGTGGTTGTTGTAATTAATAATCATTTTGATTGTCATGGAAATTAGAAAGTGTTTTCTTGCGTTGTTCAACGTCAAAATTGACTTTGTGGTAGTTGCTGTTGTTGGCTATGGGGTATTGTTTCTCTGATGTTATCTCTGCAACAAAGATGTGATGAGTTTCAAACAAGGTAACAACCCCAAGTGTCTAGCTATCTATCTATCTGTCCATCTATCTATCTTTCTGTCTTTCTACCTTCTTACCTCTCCAACTGTCAGTGTTGTGCTATCAATGCCTCCAATGGCGGAAGACACTACCAACATTAATTTCAGTTTTTCTGGCGGTTGCAAGAAACAAAACTTGAAAAACAACAAATGCTCAAAATACTATCGGTGCGCATTATGCGCACCATCAGACAGACGCGATTTTAGAGCGACGACCATCAAAAGGCCTGAAAATCATTTGTAATGAAAGTGGAAAAACTTGACTCAAGGCTGAGATTGTTGTCGTTGGCGTGCTCTTTGGGAACCTAAGAAAATGCACTACCACCTCACAATGACGTTGTAATAGTGATGACGACTTAGCTGTTGATGCTAATGATCATGAGACTAATCATCTTCATCATCATAATTATGACACACTATAATCATGGAAAAATTTTGTTTTTCAAAAAGCATTGAACTTTTTTGTTTGGTTGGTTATTTAGTGGAAATTTATTGCACGTTAGTTTCAAAACACCTCCAGTTGGGGTTAATAGCAAAAACTAGACAAAATAAAATTTTATACAGACATATTTTGTAAAAAAATAAAGAAAAACAAGTAAGAGCGTGCTAAGTTCGGCCGGGCCGAATCTTATATATACCCTCCACCATAGATTGCATTTGTCGAGTTCTATGCGCAGTATCTCTTCTTAGGCAAACAAAGAATATTGAATACGAACTGTTGTGCTATGGGAGCTATATCAAGTTATAGTCCGATACGGACCATAAATGAATGCTGAACATTACAGAAGTCATTGTGTAATATTTCAGATGATTAGGATAAGAATTGCGCCTTGTAGGGGCTCAAGAAGCAAAATCGGAAGATAGGTTTATATGGGAGCTGTATCAAGCTATTGATCGATTCAGATCATATTAGACACGTATGTTGAAGGTCATGAGAGAAGCCGTTGTACAAAATTTCTTCTAAATCGGATAAGAATTGCGCCCTCTAGAGGCCCAAGAAGTCAAGATCCCAGATGTACCGATTTGCGAAATACTTAGCACAGTTATTGGAAGTCATAATATAACACCTCATTGGTGGTGGGTTCCCAAGATTCGGCCCGGCCGAACTTAGCACATTTTTACTTGTTTTTGTTTTGTTTTATCCCCATTAACCTCATGTTGAGTTTGTACCAACAAGCGTAGTAATTGCTTCACAAATCTTATGGATTCTTCAACAATGGTCGTGGAGACACTGATGTTACACAACGTATTGAATATGTAAACAAGATGATAATACCAGAAATAGTTTGAAAAACTATCTTAAGTAGTAAATAGTCTTCAGAAATCGAAAAATGCGGCCTTAGCTCTTAAATGGTCGACAATGGTCGTGGAGACACTGATGTTACACAACGTATTGAATATGTAAACAAGATGATAATACCAGAAATAGTTTGAAAAACTATCTTAAGTAGTAAATAGTCTTCAGAAATCGAAAAATGCGGCCTTAACTCTTAAATATGGTTTAGACAATCTCTTTTTATACGAGAATTTTAAAAAATTGTTGTAATTATTATTTCTTATCCTTCTCTTTTATCCTTGCATTTGTTCCAAAAAACTTCAATATACGTCTTAAGAAAGGAGAAAAAAAAACTTGAATTTTTCAAACATTATTGTTGAGCATTCATTTTCCCCAAGCTTATTGTTAACCTTCTTATTTTTTCTCATCATTAAGCTGATAATCAACCACCACTTACTTCTGGCTACTATTTGGCCACAAGAAAAACAATTCACTTTACCCTTCATCCCATAATTTTCCAAAGTATTCCAGTCGAAAAGAATGATGGCATATAATTATGAAAACTCCAACGAGGCAATGCAGGAAATTGTTCACATTTCATTTGGTTTGATAAACGTTTTGTTAATAATTTCTTTTTTGCGGTTAACCAGACTGAGAATCTACTGATATACGAGCAGTTGTTTTTTTTTGTGTTATTTGTATGTATGCCTTTATCATCAATTAACTATTCTGGTTCTGATTTCCTTTCAGCCAGTTGTAGTGTAGTGGATCTCAAAGTGGCATTGTACGAGTATATGAACATGAAAATTTCAAATTCCCATCAGACATTTTGAATTAACACTCAAGCGGGTATTTTGATGATTGTGTTCAGCACAGGATATTTCAATGGGAAAACAAATGTCTACAATTCCATTCGTAATCCCTGAAGTTGTGGTTGCCTACAATGCCAACTAATCGGGTAGATAAAGGCGCAGGAAAATGTGGTGAAAATATTTGTGTCACAATTTTTTTCTATGTAGAAGAATCAGAGAAACTCTTATCAAACTAAATTTTTAGAAATTGTATTTTCCCACCAAAAATATAGAGTGGCTCCTTGACATTCTTATCAGCAGTTAATCCTTAAATACGTGGCGCAACATCAGTGTCTCTACGACCACTGTTGAAGTTTCCATAACAATTTTAATGCAATCACTTTGTTATTTGGATACGAACTCAGTATGGTGATAGTTTTTCAAAATTGGATCTACGACCACTGTCCAATTAATTTAAAATTAAGAAGGATCACAATATCGGACTTTACCGCCTAAGTGGTTAATCCATGGAAGCTAGATTTTCATAGACAAAATGGGTCAGTTTATATAAGGGACTTCTTCTAATTATTTGGCCTGGAATTTGTGCAATTTTTTCAATGATTTATTTTATTAAAATTTCATTTACAAATTCAATGCTTTGTGTAACATCAATGTCTCTACGACCATTTGTGAAGTTTCCATAACATTTATCAAGTCATCACTCTGCTTGCTGGTACAAATTCAACATTAGGTGAATTAAGAAGACAAAAGCAAGCGCTATTCCTTAAATTAGGTTAAAAAGAGGGTGCATATATTATTTATATTACAATATAATTTTTATAGAAAGTTTAGGTAACTTTCGATCTCTCTTCGATTTCTTTACGCTTCATGTTTGCAATCCAATTTCAACCACAGCCCATAAGCGTGGGTTTTCTGGGAAGCGACTGAATGATATCTGATCGCCTTCGACACTCTATCTTTTGTTCTTGATTAATGAAAACATCATTGGGAAATGCTTTCGCTTAAGTTAGACTTAAGATGGTCCAATGCTTTCATAGAACATATAACCGTAGCTATCCCTTTGAGTCATCAAGAACCATTTATTACTGAGTGCTACAGCAGGGAGACCTGGTTTCGAATCCTGGCGAAAACAACAGAAAAACATTTTCAGCGGTGGTTATCCCCTCCTAATGCTGTCGAAATTTGTGAGGTACTATGCCATGTTGAAACTTCTGCCCCTAAAGAGGTGTCTCATTGCGGCACGCCGTTCGGACTCGGCTATATAAAGAAGATCCCTTATCATTAAGCTTCAAATTCGAATCGGACAGCACTGAGTGATATGTGAGAAGTTTGCCTCAGGTCCTTAGTGGAATGTTCATGCAAATTTTCCTTTGTGTTTGCTATATCATTATTACTTGTTAAGTTTCTATTGTTAAGCCTTTCCAAGCAATCATTTCGCTGTTGAAATCAACTTAACATGAGTCGAATTAGGAAGGCAAATTTAGGCGCCATTAACGTCTTAGATTAGATTTTCATAAACAGGTCAGGTATGGTTTTGGAAAGACATTTTGCTCTTTTGAGCAAAAGTAACACACAAACTCTACTCCTGTTTTTCCCCCTTCGGTAGTTCTTCTCGGTTTTAGCTGTAGTCTTGAAAATTACATCAGGTAAATGGCGACCCCCTTTGCGCATACACAGATTAAGTCAATTTTTGAATTTCGTGTCCACTCTTAGCAGCATATCATTCGGTATGTTGGCGATGGCGTCGCGAAATGTTTTGTTTGGTATCACAATTATGCTAAGTACGGTTCAAACCGGTTCATAGCCTGACATAGCTGCCATATAAACCTATCTCCCGATTAGACTTCTTGAGCTTCTTGAAGAAGCTTCGTTTTGGCATGATTTCCTACAACTGTGCCAAGCATGGTATACATCAGACCATAACATGATTTAGATACCATATAAGCCGATAACCCGATTGGACTTCTAGAGGGTGCAATTCTTACCCGATTTGGTTGAAATTTTGCATATGACGTTTTTGTGTGGTCCAAATCGGTTGATAAACTGATACAGCTGCCATATTAACCGATCTCACAATTTGACCTTCGGAGCCTCTAGAGGGCCCAATTATTACTCGATGTTTCTAAAATTTTGGAGGCCGTGTTTTTCTATGATTTCTAACAGCTATGACAAGTACGGTCCATATAGATCAATTACTATATGGACCGTACTTGTCATAGCTGTTAGAAATCATATAAAAACACGGTCTCCAAAATTTTAGAAAAATCAAGTAAGTCATTCAAAGAACTTGATAAATGCGATCCATGGTCAAGGGAATATAAGATTCGACCCGGCCGGACTTAGCACGCTATTACTTGTTAAAACATCACTTTAACAAAAGGTGTACAAAGGAAACAAAAATAAGAGACATTTAAGTTGAAGATCCTGAATTTCTTTGGTCATGTGCTATATCATTGTTATAATGGGGAAACTCCTTCCCGTGTTGAGTCAAATAAAGCTTCACGCTTCGCTCCATGCGTTCTTCTTCCATCAATTTCTTTAAGTTTCAACTTTGCAGCCTTACTTCAAACTCAGCCCAAATGTTTCCCTAGAGTTAGAGAGAGCCATAAAAGTAGCAGCGCCCAATTTCCAGCTGGCATCTATTATGCCTATTATGCTATATGGTGTTGTAGTCTAGTGGACAGCACTCCAAAAATCCACCCACTTTTCAGTACGATAGTGACAACACTTCCCCTTTACTCGCCCAAGAGGGCTATAAGCATTCGCTACAAGTTAAAACAACGTCTCATATAAACACCCACATACAGTTGTCAGACCTATAATGCTGTATGGTATTGTGGTCTGGTGGACAGCACTTTAAAAATGCACCCACTATACAGTACAATAGGGACAACTCTTCATCTGTACACCAGCAAAGGGGCCATTGGAAATCTTTGGGGGTTTAAATGCACTGGCTGCATACAACCGCTTACAGTTATAAGGCCTACAAGGATGTATGGTTTTGTGGTTTGATGAACAGCACATCAAAAATCCACCCCACTGTTCAGTACAATAAGGAAAACTCTTTCCCTATACTCCTGCAAAAAGGGTCATTGGCGATCGCTGGAGGATGAAACCGCGTGTCATCCAATGGCTGTATACACCCATCTACAGATATCAGACCTATAATATGCTATGATGTTGTGGTCTGGTTGACAGTACTTCAAATATCCACCCATTGTTTAGTTCGGTAGAGACAACGCTTCCCATAAATTCCTGTCTAAGGGCTTTTGCCAATGGCGTGTCATGCTCTGGCTGTATATAGTTCCGTTTGATATAATGACTGTATACAATGACTTACAGTTATCAGAGCTATTATGCTGTATGGCGTTGTGGTTTGGTGGACAGTACTTCAAAAATCCACCCACTGTTTAGCATAAAAGGAATAACTCTTCCCCTATACACCTACCAGAAAGCTATTGCAAATAGTTGGAAGTTTAATCCGCGTGTCATACATTGGCTTTTTGTAGGCATTTTCAGTTATCAGGCCTAAAATGCTGTGTTTAGTTTGATATCATTTCAAAATCGTCCACCCAATCGTCGGTAGGATAGAGCCAACGCTTAGCCTACACTCCTATCAAAAATCCATTGATAATCGTTGGTGGCGTAAACTGTGTGTGATGCACTGTCTTACCGTGATCAGACCTATGATGCTGTAACGTGTTGCGGTTTGGTGGGCAGTACTTTAAAAATCCACCCATTGTTCAGTATGAAAGGGACAACTCTTTCCCTATACACCTGGCAGAAAGCTAATGAAAATCGTTGGAGGTTTTAATGGCTGTTTGCAACCATTTAGAGTTGTCAGATCTAAAATGCTGTATGGTGTTGAGTTCTGGTGGACATCACTCCAAAAATCATGCACTCACTGCTCAGTACGATGGGAAAAATGGTTCCCCAATATTCCTGCAAGAGGGTTTTTAGCAATCGCAAGGTGTTTGATCCGCGTGCCATGCACCGGATGTTACAGTTATCAGAACTACAATGCTGTATGGCGTTATGGTCTGGTGGACAATACTTCAAAAATCCACCTGCTGTTCTCAGCCGGATGCAAAGTATTGTTTGGTGACTTCATCTGTTGCAATGAATTTTATTCCACATTTAGAGCTTCTGGAAATTGTGACTAACCTAACAGATTTTAAGATGTTGGCTAACCCCAAGGTGGTTTTTATCCTTTTTTTAATAATTGTCACTCTCTTTCACAATACCCTTTCTATATTGCAAACTTTGCCATAGTCAAAACACGATTCGCGTTCGAAATTGTTAAGTTGTTAATATTCAACGAAAAACACGGACAACAAAAAAAAATTAGAAAAAAAACCCAGACATCCATGAGAAAAAGAAGCATTAAAATGCAAACGTAAACATATAATTGTTGATATATGGACATAGACCATCAAGAATGAAAGACTGAGTCGCAGTAGATATGGGGATGTGGGGAATCAACAACACTGCTCTTCTCTTTGTATGACGCAGCCTATTTGTTTAGCATAAACTTTGTCAGCCCAGCTAGCTAGCAAGCTACCAGCCAAGTCCAACCCATTTATTCCACCCAAAGCCCTCATTTCTCACTGACGCTTCATCTACATTTGGCCCCTTGTCTATTTGACTATACATTCTCTACACCACCTCTGTCATGATTTGAAGCCGTAATTGAGGAAGCCCTCACATCACACTAAAACTAGCAACAAAATCCAACGTCAGCCATAAACTGACCAAAGCCATAGCGCTTTTAATGTCCAAAATGATGAAATAGAAATGGAAATGTAATTTTTTACTCTTTTTGTATTTGGATGATACGACGACCCATACCTACGTACCTAAGAAGATCGATGGACAAGAGAAATGTAAAAAAGTGGCTTTAATTTGTACATTTTGTATGAACAAAACCCCCAGAAGCAAAGGAATGAGTCACGACCAGCGACAGGTAGCTGTGGTTGAAACCCTAATGGACTGAATATGGAAATGGATGGACATAAAAATCAATTCATGGCAATTGCCTACCATTTGCATCAGACTCATGTTATTGAGGAATCATTTTCAATTACAATACAATGTTGATAAAGACCTAGGAATAGTGGTAAAGCTTGAAGAGTATGATGCAATTATAAAAACAGTTTATAATAACAACACCCCTGAGGGGTTTTTACTCAAAGTAAGACTGATAAATAGATTGACCAGGGGGAGAAGAGATTCGAAATCGAATAACTCACTGCTCTTTATCTTTAAGGGATTCTGGGAGAGATCGGTCTTTATGACAGCTATATCCAAATCTGGACCGATGTGGGCCAAATTGAAGCAGGATGTCGAGAGGCCTAACACAACTCACTTCAAATTTTAACAAAATCGGATAATAAATGAGGCTTTTATGGGCTTAAGACCTTAAAATGGCAGATTGGTCTATATGGGGACAATATCAAGATATAGTCCGATATAGCCAATCTTTGAACTTCACCTGCCTATGAACAAAAAAAATCTGTGCAAAGTTTCAGTTCAATATCTCTATTTTTAAAGATCCTTTCGGCGAATAGAGATAGAAATGTTATCTGAGTTTTGCAGATAAAAGTGTCCTTAAAAAGCCAAAAATACATATTGCCCGAAATTTGTTCACAAAAATACCCAAAATAACATTTAGAGACAAAGAACACTCCAAAATTATGTGGCCTAATCTTGACTTTTAAAGGTCTAAGGCTCTGCTGTCGCTGGTTAGAACGAACGTCTCAGTTATTGTCTCCGTCATAAAAGCTCACTGTCTGATCAGAAAATATGCTGACAGACTGAAGGTTGCAAATAACGATTTCTGCGGAAGCTGTGAGGACGTTGAGGAAGAAGAGACTATAGAACATCTTCAGTGTGTTACCGCTCTGGCATTCAGAAAGAGTTCCATCTTAGGTTTTCATTCCTTTGAGAACTTGTCTTATTAACCGGATGTAAACATTCAATAGTTCTTGGACTTTTAAAAGCGATCTGGATGGTTCAAAGGTAGGATCTAGAAGGCATCATCTTTCTCCTGTCCCTTTTGGTATCACAATAGACGAAAACGTCTAAGTGAGTAATAGCAGTTAGCCATTTCAACTTCAACACTTAAACTGGCAGACTGCCACTCGACTCAGACAGAATTTTCAATCCCATGGCATCCGGTTGTACGTACTGGGTTTACCCGATGAAGTTATTCAATGGCAAGGGCTGCCGCCTCAGTGTACAACACAGTGCTATAACAACAACCACAATTTTGCCAATAACCTCCGGTGAAAGCATACCAGTGACAACCTCTTCTGGTGCCACGTTGTCCGTTGGAGAGTTTCCCGGGAAATGTGCTCCAGCGAGTAGTTCTAGTGTTTCCTCACTAGACATTGACCATACATTCTATGACATCTGAATCACCACCGTAATTGGTCTCGAGAATAGGATCGGATCTTCTTGGCTTAGAGGCCTCAGATGTATCATACATGGAGCTGCAGAATTTCATCCAGGATTTGTTTAGAATTTCATCCAGGATTTGTTTAGAATTTCATCCAGGATTTGTTTAGATCAACCAGTTCTGGGGTCCACCTTGGTGGTCACTGTTTGCCCCTTGGCTCGTTTCTAGGACATGCTGATATGAGCGAATCATTCAGGGCCTCCATGATCCGCTTGACCATTAGGTCTATGTCCTCCGCAGTTTCCACTTCCTTTTCAGGTCTAGAGGGGGTAGTCGTGCACAATGCGTGCCGAAGTTTATCCCAATCCGCCTTTTTTCAGTTTATTCGAGGGACCACTTTTGCAGTATTTTCGCCAAGGCTGACATTAATGTAACGATGATCGGAGAAGTTTTGATAAATCTTCCAATGAAAAGGTCACTTCTAGTACCTCCTGTCTGTTACCGGCAATAAAGGTAGGTTTATTCCCTTTATTACAAGTTGCCAGATTGCAACTCCATTTCGTTGATATCCGAACTCCCCCACATCTGGTGATGTGCATTAGTATCACTTCCCACAATGAAGCTCTTTTTCCCTGCAGAAGCGGCTTCAAACAGCAACTTAAGGCTTGAAAAAGGCGGTATCTCTGAATCGTGTGGTATATGTAGGGAAACCAGCCAGTAAAGAGACTTTTTAATTTCTAGGTTGGCTACCACTTAGTGCTTAGCGATGGAAAAAGATAAACATTAAGACTACTCTTTGCAAGAATACAGGCTGTGCGTCTTTCATTCCCTGTACCGTTAAGTAGCTGAAATCCAGGAATTCTTTGTCCACGAACCATTCCTAAACACATCGTTAAATCCTTCTGCCATCAGAAGAACCTTTACTGCCGCCGAAGGACGCTTGTTCACAATGATGGAGATTTAACCATGGAAACCGGATCATAATCAGGATTCAGAATTTCTGCCTCTGCTACGTTAGCCTCGTCTTCTGATTCAGGGGTTTATCATCGCAAAATTCGTTCGATCTGCCCATAATGAGTTTCCTTACGCATCCAGGGGTAGTTGAGAAAGCAGTGGAACGACTCCACCCTAGGACACTGGACACTTTCGGTGTGGACGATTTCTCCTTAGTTGCTTCACTAGCTGCTGCTGTCGAAGTACCTTTTGAGTTCCGTCCTTATCCGCTGGTGTACACCTTGAGCTCGATCCAACCGGATGACCGACATAAGTAACTGTGTCAAAATTCAGCGAAATTGAATAATAAAAGGATCGGATAATAAGGGGCCAAGACCTTAAATCGACTTTAATCTGGACTGATCTGAGCCATCTTCAAGAAGACCGATCTGGGCCTAATTAAAGAGGTCTGACGAAGAGCCTAACACAACTCAATTTCCCAAATTTCGGCGAAATCGGACAATAAATGTGCCTTTTATGGGCCTAAATCCTTAAATCGAGAAATCGGTTTATATGGCAGCTATATCAAAATCTGAACCGATCTGGGCCTAATTAAAGAGGTCTGGTGAAGGGCCTAACACAACTCACTGTCCCAAATTTCGGCGAAATCAGATAATAAATGTGCCTTTTATGGGCCTAAAACCTTAAATCGAGAGATCGGTCTATATGGTAGCTATATCCAAATCTGGACCGATCTAAGCCAAATTGCAGAATGTTGTCGAAGAACCTAACACAACTCACTGTCCCAAGTTTTGGCGAAATCGGAAAATAAATGCACCTTTTATGGGTCCAAACCCTTATATCGAGAGATCGGTCTATATGACAGCTATATCCAAATCTGGACCGATCTGGGCCAAATTGAAGAGATATGTTGAAGGGCCTAACACAACTCACTGTCCCAAGTTTTGGCGAAATCGTACAATAAATAGACCTGTTATGGACCCAAAACCTTATATCGAGAGATCGGTCTATATGACAGCTATATCCAAATCTGGACCGATCTGGGCCGAATTAAAGAAGGTTGTCGACTGGCCTAACACAACTCTCTGTCCCAAATTTCAGCAAAATCGGATAATAAATGTGGCTTTTATGGGCCTAAGACCCTAAATCGGCTGATCGATCTATATGGGGGCTATATCAAGATATAGTCCGATATAGCCCATCTTCGAACTAAACCTGCTTATGGACAAAAAAAGAATCTTTGCTAAGCTTCAGCTCAGTATCTCTATTTTAAAAGACTGTAGCGTGATTTCAACAGACAAATGGACAGACGGACGGAAATGGCTAGATCATCTTAGATTTTTACGCCGATCAAGAATATATATAATTTATAGGGTCGGAAATGGATATTTCGATATGTTGCAAACGGAATGATAAAATGAATATACCCCCATGCTTCGGTGGTGGGTATAATAAACCTTTTATGGACCCTTGTCTGGTCTGGTATTTTGACCGTTGAAGGATATTTTTTCAGACTCCTGCAACCCGCCAGTCTTTAGAGATGTGGTCGATAGTTCCTCAGACAAGTGTTCAGCAGCTACTGCTGATTCATCTCCTGATTCCCCAACCCCACGGCTTCTATACACCTTCAGTTCCAATTTGTTCAATCCGTTTTATACAACTCCTTCTGATTTTTTGAGGTCTGCAAGACAGCCGGAATTTAGTACGAATACTGCATGTCTCCGGTCGCCATCAGTCATATCCAATCTTCCAGTCGGTGGCTGAAAGATACGGATTGCATTCGCTTAGTCTCCAAGGTATGGATTCGGGACATGTGGGAATACTTGGTATCCAAGAAGGTGCCATTGGTTGAGAAAAAAATATCTTCCTTCTTGACTAAATCCAGTACTTCAAAAGCAATTAGTTTGTATCGGTCCCGATTCCAGCCTGCATCGTCACAAATTGCCTTGTCCATTCCGTAAGGATATTGGAATATACATATGACAGTTGGAGGCCACCGTATCGCAGAGGTTAGCATGTCCGCCTATGACGCTGAAAGCTTGGGTTCAAATCCTAGCGAGACCATCAGAACATTTTCAGCGATGGTTGTCCCCTCCTAATGCTGGCGACATTTGTGAGTTTATATGCCATGTAAAACTTCTCCTCAAAAGAGGTGCGGCACGCCTCCGAACTCGGCTATAGAATGGAGGCCCCTTATTGAGCTTAAAACTTGAATCGGACTTATTAAGACAATTAAGACAACTCCTGCAGAAGTCATAGTCCATACGCACCGCCATGTAGTACAGTGTCCGGTTAGAACCCCTGTTAATGTGTTCAGCGACCCCTTATCGAACGCCAGTAGCTCCTTCGCTTTATTGATCCAGCAACCATCCGCTGGGTCTCTTTGCTCAACCGACTCTGATCTGGCCATCTCGTCTACAATTTTCATTTCTACTGGTTCGCCCGGAGTAAACGAAACCCTTCTGGTGCATTCGTCCGCCCCTTCATTCCCCGGAATCCTTTCATGTCCGAGAACCCATATCAGCGTCACCTCGTGTACCCGGAACCTATACAGGGACTCCCAACAATTTTGTCTGTGCATTGATATTGCTTCTATATAAATGGATCTCCTGATTTTTACTTCTCATTTTCTTTTGGAAATATAGGTGATGGGAAGTAAACGGCCACTGCAGCGCAGAGGTTAGCAAGTCCGCCTATGACGCTGAACGCCTGGGTTCGAATCCTGGCGAGATCATCAGAAAAAATTTTCAGCGGTGGTTTTCCTCTCCTCATGCTGGCAACATTTATGAGGTACTATCCCATGTAAAACTTCTCTCCAAAAAGGTGTCGCACTGCGGCACGCAGTTCGGACTTGACTATAAAAAGGGGGTCCCTTTTCAACGAGCTTAAACTTGAATCGTACTGCACTCATTGGTAGGTGAGAAGTTTGCCCCTGTTCCTTAATGTTCATGTTCATGAGCAAATTTGCATTTACATATGACAGTCCATTCGCACTCAAATTGTTCCTAGGTATGTAGCCCTGTTCTTCTCTCTTGTCGAAAACTACCATCCCCAAGCTGTCCTTAGTGACATTGGCAAAGGTGCTTGGACCCATATTACTATTGTGCGCCTTGGGTCTTTTGGGCATGGAGTGCCTTCCAGATGACACTTTCACATCATTTTGAAACTTCTAAATTACGACGACGACAGATGAAACATTATGACACTTGCAAATAAAAGTGGCAAAAGGTAAAAAAAAAGATTTAAAACAGATTATTAGCTACCAATTATAACTTTTTTCGAACCCCAAAAGAAGTATAAGCGTCTCAACACCAATTTTTTTTTTTCTAAAATTACGGCGTCGACAGATGAAACATTATGACACTTGGAAACAACAGTGGAAACAAAGGAATCTTGAGAATTATCAAACCATTATAAGAAACAATGGGTCGGTCACCGGAAGTAGTAACTGCAGCCTTTTTCAGCCTGTAAATGGATATAAGACGAAATGGATGGTTTCAGCTCCCAAAATGCCTTGCACAACCGAGCAGATAAAGAAAATGGAGAAAGTTGGGAACCACAACTTTAAGACAGTCAGTAACGTTATCTACCTCGGCACCGCCGTAAGCGAAACGAATGACACCAGTTTTGAGATAAAGCGAAGAATAATACTGGCAAACAGATGCTACTTTGGACTAACTAAGCAGTTTAGAAACAAGGCCAACTCTCGACAGACGAAGATTACACTATACAAGACACTGATACCACCCGTGCTGTTATATGGTTCTGAAGCATGGGTACTTGTGAAAGCAGATGAGGCAGTGCTTGGAGTATTTGAGAGAAAGATTCTTCGTAAAATATATGGACCAGTTTGCGTTAACGGAGAATATAGGCGACGTATGAACCACGAGCTGTATGACGACGATAGCATAGTTACATGCATCAAAATACAACGGCTGCGTTGGCTAGGTCATGTTGTCAGAATGGATGAAGAAGCTCTAGCAAAGAAGTCTTTTGAACGCAAACATGGTGGTACAGCAAACAGGGAAGACCAAAAGCCCGATGGAAAGATCAAGTTGGGGGAGACACCTCGAAACTTGGTGCCAGAGATTTTAGAATGAGCGCAGAAGATCGAGGCGCTTGGAACGCTATTCTAGGTTGGGCTAGTGGAACAAATATTCTGTCGTATCCAATTAAAGTAAAGCAAGTATTATAAGAAACAAAAGTTAACCTTTTTTTCGGAGCGCAGAGATAGTATATGCACCTCAGCACTATTTTGATTCTCCAAACTTAAGGCGTCAACAGATGAAACATGATAAACTAGTAGCATATTATCACGACCACTTGAAAATATTTTTACTTTAATTTTCGCTCCCTTGGTTTCCAGTAGTTTGTTACAAAATGTGTCGTTTTATAGTCTGCCTCATAAAATAGTGTGTTCCGGTTTGAAGCTTTCGCAAAGATGATCAACCTTCGAATCTAAAATGCGTGGTTAGGCTTATCAAAATATTCTCACGACTCTTATTTTGGTACCCATAAATTGGCCCACATGAGCTTGATTTTATCATTTACCAATACAACATAATTATACAAAGCCAGATAAAAATTAAAACAAAAAACCGCACATTCATGCTAAATAAAACGAATTCAAACGTTAATCTGTTTACATATGACAAATAACATTTATGTGTATATAATAGAATTTCCATATTTTTGTAATTGTTGCTGCTATTTTAAACGCCAAATCCCTTGGCAATGATTTGTTATACCCGGTTTTATGATAAAAGCGAAAAAAAAAAACAAAACAATTAAAATGCATTAGTTATAATTTTTTTTTTTTAATGCTTCAGTTTGTTTTTTGTCTTGCTACTTAAAAAAATCAGCTTGGCGATAAGTTAATAACCTCCTCGTCAAATGTAATTGTTGCTGCATAGCAAAAACAAACAAAAAACGCTTTATCCACAAGTTGCTAATTATATAAAACTTGAGCCATAGTAACAATTTGACTCCCACTCATAAACTCAAAACTATTTAAAATTCACAACGCGCTACGAATTCGAATTTTGTTTTTCCTTCTTGCATATGAAATTTTTGTGATAAGATGCAAGTGTGTGGATTTGGATTTCTGCGTGCTAATGGAATTGTGCATTGCGCTAAGCACTTCATCTGTTTTAAAACGACCACAGAAAACAAAGTGAAATTACCATTATTTACACCGAACTACAGTTTCCATGATATTTTGTGTTTAGAGAAAATTTTAAAGAAAAGTTCGACTTTGGAGAATATTTTGTTATTTGGCTCCGCAAGAATATTTTGCAACTCGTTATAGGTAGTTATTTTTTTGAAAAGAAATTTTAAATCACTGAAGGAAAGCTACGCTAGTGTTATCTACTAGGCGGTTGATGATGGAACAGCAGATCTAGAGCCCGGGAATAGGCTTGGAATGGACTCGAAAGAGTCAACAGCTACGGTGGTGGTATCAGGCTGTAGAATGTTGTCTGCATTTCAGACTGATAGAGTGGCTGCGTCGGGCTCCTCAAAGCGACATACGACCTCTTGCCGACAGATATCAGGTTCGAATCTTGAGATCATAGCCGTACCTACTTTTTCTTTGCATGCCTATAGCTGGCCTGGGCCAACGACCTTCTCTGTCAAACTAAAACGCTCTTTGAAGTATTGGAATAATAAAAGGCGCATTGCTCTCAAGTTTATTGAAAGGTTTGGTAAGAATAATCCTAAAACTCTCAACGATAAGGAGAGAGGCTACCTTAATTGAAAATGGAAACCGGACATCAATCAGTCAAAAGGCAGCAGTTTCCTGGAGAATCCCCCATCCCCAAAGAACTAAGGCGACCAATAGTAGGTTTGTCTAGATTAGGTTTAAGTTCCAGTCTGCCATTAGACTCACTTAGACGTTTTCGTCCATTGTGATACCACAGAAATAGAAGAAGGAAGATGCCTTCTAGTTCCTACCGTTGAACCATTCAGATCGCTTTAAAAAGCCCAACAATTTGCGAATATTCACATCCGCTAAATCAGACAGGTTCTCAAAGAATTGAGAACCTAAAGTGGAACTCCTTCTGACTGGACACACACACAGCAGATGTTCTATAGTCTTTGCCTCTTCGATGTCTTCACAGCTTCTGCAAGAGTCGTTGTTGGAAACCTTCAGTCTGTCAGCATGTTTTCCGATTAGACAATGACCTGTTATGACGGACACCATTACTGAGACGTCTGTTCTAGCCAGTGACAGCAAAGCAGTAGACCTCTTCGAGTATAGATTAGCCCACATAGTTTTGGAATGCTCACAGACCTCTTTGTGACCATCTATCATTCGTTGCTCTTCGGGCCTGGTCCTGAAAACTTAGCTTAAATGTCGCTAGAAGCATACCCACAGTTTCCAGTTTCTCTGGAATGTGTGAAAACAGGTGTATTTTGAATTATTCAGCCATCTCGTTGAGAGGTTTGAAACCGTCGAAGGCGATTTTTGTGTTCAGAAATACATACTCCAGGGATTTAATGGCGGCCTGGTTGTCCGAGAAGATATTTATGCCTATCGTTCTTCTGACATCATATCTAAGCCATTCAACCACTTCCTAAATAGCAAGGATCTCCCCTTGATACACACTGCAGTGGTCGATATGGCCAGTTCTAGATCTTTAGAGTATACCCTAAAGTCCAACTAATCTTCTAGTTTTGATCTTCCCGTATAGAAATCTATATAACTGCTACTACCAGGGATATCGGTTCTATCAGGAATAGTGGTACAGTACTTTTTATCAAAAAGCGGCTCAGGTAGGTTGTAATCCACAATGCCTGGAACATCGGATATTGTATCAAGAATAACACAGTATCCGTAACCGCCACATAAATAGCTCCCTTAGCCTCGGAGCAGTGGTCGCAGCAATTTGTCTAGTCACAATGTTCAAAGGCATTGTGTGGCTGTGATGCTCAACTAAATCATCCTTTTGTACCGGTTGACTATTGAACAGTCCACCTTTGAAGCGCTATCCACCAACCATAACACCATATAGCATTTAATGTCTGACAACTGCAGTATATACGGTAGGTGGACTTTTGAAGCGCCGTCCACCAGACCACATCACCATATAGCATTATAAGTCGACAACTGCAGTATATACGGTAGGCGGACTTTTGAAGCGCTGTCCACCAGACCACAACACCATATATCATTAAAGGTCTGACAACTGCGGTATATATGGTCTGTCCACCAGACAACAATACCATATAGCATTAAAGGTCTGACAACTGCAGTATATACGGTAGGTGGACTTTTGAAGCCCCGTCCACCAGACCACAACACCATATAGCATTAAAGGCCTCACAACTGCAGTATATACGGTAGGTGGAATTTTGAAGAGCCGTCCACCAAACCACATTTGGAACAGTGAGTTTTGTTAGGCTCTTGGCCACAATGTCCAAAGGCATTGTGTGGCTGTGATGCTCAAACAAATCATCCTTTTGTTCCGGTTGACTATTGAACAGTCCACCTTTGAAGCGCTATCCACCAACCATAACACCATATAGCATTTAATGTCTGACAACTGCAGTATATACGGTAGGTGGATTTTTGAAGCGCCGTCCACCAGACCACATCATCATATAGCATTATAAGTCGACAACTGCGCTATATATACGGTAGGTGGACTTTTGAAGCGCTGTCCACCAGACCACAACACCATATATCATTAAAGGTCTGACAACTGCGGTATATACGGTCTGTCCACCAGACAACAATACCATATAGCATTAAAGGTCTGACAACTGCAGTATATACGGTAGGTGGACTTTTGAAGCCCCGTCCACCAGACCACAATACCATATGGCATTTAAGGTCTCACAACTGCAGTATATATGGTAGGTGGAATTTTGAAGAGTCGTCCATTAGACCACATTTGGAACAGTGAGTTTTGTTAGGCTCTTGGACATGTTTTTTCAATTTGGTTCAGATCGTTCTAGATTTGGATATAGCTGCGATATATACCGATCTGCCGATTTAAGGTCTTTGGCCCATAAATGGCGCATTTATTGTCCGATTTGGCTGAAATTTTGGAGAGTGAGTTGTGTTCGGCCTCTCGACATCGTTATTGAAAGCGACCCAGATCGGCCAAGATTTGGATATAATTGTCCTATAGACCGATCTCCCAATTTAAGGTCTGATTTCGCTGAAGTTTGGGGCAGTGAGTAGTGCAAGGCCCTTCGACATCTTTTTTCAATGTGGTTCAGATCGTTCTAGATTGGAATATAGCTGCGATATATACCGATCTGCTGATTTAAGGTCTTTGGTCCGTTGTCCGTTGCCCAACACGGTCCAGATCGGTCGAGATTCAGATATAGATGTCTAATAGACCGATCTCTCGATTTAAGGTTTTTGTCCCATTAAAGCCACATTTATTATCCCATTACGCTGAAATTTATGACAGCGAGTTTTGATAGAACTGTCGACGTCATTGTGGAATATGGCCCAGATCGGTTCAGATTTGGATATTGCTGCCATATAGAGCGACCTCTCGATTGAAAGGCGCATTTATGATACGATGTCGCTGAAATTTGCGACAGTGAGTTGTGTTAGGCCTTTCGACATCTTTTTTCAATTTGGTTCACATCGTTCCAGATTTGGATATAGGTGCGATATTTACCGATCTGCCGATTTAAGGTCTGTGACCCATAAATGGCGCATTTATTGTCTGATTTGACAGAAATTTGGGACTGGCCTAGATGTAGCTGCCATATATACCGATCTCCTGGTTTCAGGTTTTAGGCCCACAAAAGGTGAATTAATTAAGCAGTTTTGCTGAAATTTAGCAAGGGACGGCAAAACAGACCAACGGCACCCTAGACAAAAATGGATTTCAATTGTCCATTGTCTTTAAATATGTCCGGTTAGGGGGGTTTTTTGTGGGTGTATGGCCTCCCAGACACTTGGCCCTGAAAATAGATATCAATTCCTAGCTCCACTCTTTGATAACTTTCATTTGATCCCCATATTACTGAAATCGTTTAATAATCGAGTTTGAGAGAAGTTGTGGGAGTGGGGCTTACCCCAAGCACTAGCCCCAAATTTGGATATCATATTCTTTATCTACTCTCAAATACCTTTAATTTGAGTATCACATTGTCATGATTGGTTTATGTAACCCTTTGGCAGGTTTTGGGATTCGATGTGATACTCTTGTGGTAACAAATTTATCATGAACTGCCTTTAAAAGATTTTTTGGAAAAATTTATAGGTTTCTTTATTTTTCTTTTTATTTCTTTTTAAGATTTTTTTGATTTTTTGAAATTCCATCCTTGTCATCCCCGTTATCATTTTGTCACATGGTGTAATGTGCTGTGAACGTGACTATTGGATTTAAGTGATTTATCGCCCAAAGTCAACAAACATGCAGACAACCCAACAGACGGACGATAGTTGGTGGCTTTCTGGCTGGCTGGTTGTTTTCCCTGCATTGAAGTGCAATGCCATTTTTAAATTGTAAGCATATGGTCATTGAAAGAATCAAAAAAAACCATGCCTTTTTAGGACGTTATGAAAATAAACAAACCGGCAAATATGGCGATAAACCCCCCTCGGTGCTGGCAGAGAACATTTTTCACAGTTTTCGAACTAAGGAAAAATAAATATTGGATATGTGTAGTTTTCTCTTTTGGGGTGAATTTTTGCCCAATGGCAAACAAAACTCCGAAAACGTTTTTTCGAAGTCTCTGTGAAAATATTTCACAAATATGAAGTCCAAATCCATTAATTTAATATTCAAGACAATGACGATCACATGCCAATAAGTTGAGTAAATAGAAGAAAATTTTTATCGTCCTCATTCAAGTTTTCGTCTGCCAGATATTCGAGTGCTCCACTCCATCAACGTTTTATTTGGTTTACTGATTTGAAATTTGCCTACTTGGCTGAGTACCACCCAAAGAAGGGGAACACTACAAACCATCACATTTGCCCAACATCACATTTAGGGAACAATAAAAATTAATATTGCCAGTTGATGGCTGTTTTGTTTATTTGTGCCTCAGCCAGAATTTGGGTCAACCCAAATGGCGGTTGCAGAATTTCATTCATTTCATTGGCATTTATACCTACCAACGGTATAACAAAGTGAGAAACGAAATGCATACAGGCATGCATAACATATTTGGCAAAATAGAAACAACAAGGAATAATTTCCAACAGTTATGCTTGGGTTTTCTTTGGTATACCAAAAATTAAGGAATTTTTGTTAAAGGCCTTAGAAGACTATCACATGTTGATGGTGCATTCAATGTACCTCTTGCGAGCAACTACCATATGAAGGGATAACTATGACGAAATTCCTTATTTATGATATCATATTGCGACAGATGGTTTGGCTTTGCCTTGGCTATAGATCCTTGACAAATATCATAAATTTGTCCTTTTAATTGTCACTAAGCATGTTAGTTTGGGTGTTAAGTAGGGTCATCAGCAAGGCAAATAATCTTGCTGTGGAAATATGAAGCCCGGCGTTATTTGAGCAAGGAAAGAAAAAAAGGAATCAGAAAAAACTTAAGAAAACATATATAATAAGTAAGAGCGTGCTAAGTTCGACCGGGCCGAATCTTATATACCCTCCACCATCGATCGCATTTGTCGAATTTTATGCGCGGTATGTCTTTTAAACAAAGAATATTGAATAAGAACTGTTATACTATTGGAGCTCTATCAAGTTATACTCCGATTCAGACCATAAATGAATGCTGAACATTGTAAAAGTCATTGTGTAATATTTCAGTTCATTCGGATAAGAATTGCGCATTGTAGGGGCTCAAGATGCAAAATCAGAAGATAGGTTTATATGGGAGCTGTATGAAGCTATTGATCGATTCAGACCATATTGAACACGCGTGTTGAATGTCATAAGAAAGGCCGTTGGACAAAATTTCTGTCAAATCGGATGAGAATTGTGCCCTCTAGAGGCTCAAGAAGTCAAGATCCCAGATCGGTTTATGTGGCAGCTATATCAGGTTATATACTGATTTGCGCCATACCTAGCGCAGTTATTGAAAGTCTTAAACAAAATACCTCATGCAAAATGTCAGCCAAATCGAATGAGAATTACGCGCTCTATTGGCTCAAGAAGTCAAGATCCAAGATCGGTTTATATGATAGCTATACCAGATTATGAACCGATTTGAATCATACTTGAAACAGTTATTGGAAGTGATACCAAAACACCACGTGCAAAAGTCGGTCAAATCGGATAAGAATTGCGCCCTCTAGAGGTTTTAAAGTCAAAACCCAATATCAGTTTATAGGGCAGCATATCAAAGCATTGACTGATTTGCAGTTGTTGGAAGTGATACCAAAACACCACGTGCAAATTTCAGCCAAATCGGACGAGAATTGGGCCTTCTAGAGGATCAAGAAGTCAAGACCCAAGATTGGTTTATATGGCAGCTATATCAAAACATGGACCGATTTGGCCTATTTACAACCCCAACCAACCTACACTAATAAAAAGTATTTGTGCAAAATTTCAAGCGGCTAGCTTTACTCCTTCGTAAGTAAGCGTGCTTTTCACAACAGACGGACTGATATGGCTAGATGGACTGATCATTTAAGCCCCATATTGACATATTATATTGGGTTGCCCAAAAAGTAATTGCGGATTTTTCATATAGTCGGCGTTGACAAATTTTTTCAACGGCTTGTGACTCTGTAATTGCAGTCTTTCTTCTGTCAGTTATCAGCTGTTATTTTTAGCTTGCTTTAGAAATAAGTGTAAAAAAAGTATATTTGATTAAAGTTCATTCTAAGTTTTATTAAAAATGCATTTACTTTCTTTTAAAAAATCCGCAATTACTTTTTGGGCAACCCAATATATACTTTATGGGGTCTCAGACGCATATTTCGAGGTGTTACAAACAGAATGAACGAAATAAGTATACCCCCATTCTATGGTGGAGGGTATAAAAAGACATTAAGTTCGTCCCAGCCGATACATATATTAACCACCTTTCATTTGAACCCAGAGCAGCTATATCGAAATATGGTCTCATCTGAACCAAACTCGGCGCGGACATCGAGGGATCTAATACAATTCACTATTCAAGACGGTAAAACAGAATATTGGTCTATATGGCAGCTATATTGAAATAAAAACCGGTCTCCGCCGAGGAAGATATGTAAGGGTCTTATAAAGGGTGATTTTTGAAGTTTTCCAAAACAAAAAGAAAAAACATAAAATTCAGAAAAATGCTTGAAATCTTTTTTTGAATCGATAGTACGGTAAATATAATTTAATATTTGAAAGTTATTTCATGCAAATGTTGACCACGACTGTGCCTCAAATGGTCCATCAGATTAGTCAAATTTTGGCATACTCTTTCCAACATTTCGACCGGTATTTCATGAACAAATTCTTCAATATTGTTTTCCAATGCATCAATTGAAGCAGGCTTGTCCGTAGACATGAGCTTTAACATAGCTCCACAAAAATAGTCTAAAGGCTTTAAGTCGCACGATATAAGCGGCCAATTGACCGATCCCGAACGTGAAATCGAATGTTCACCGAACTTGCCTTTTAATAAGTCCATTGTTACGCGTGCTGTGTGGCATGTGTCACCGTCTTGTTGAAACCACATGGCATGCAAGTCAAGCTCTTCCATTTTGGGCAAATAAAAGTTGGATATCATCTCACGGTAGTGCTCACCATTCACAGTTATGTTACGATTCGCATCAACTTTGAAGAAGTACGGTCCAATGATGCCACGAACCCATAAACCGCACCAAACTGTGACTTTTTCTGGATGCATTGGTAGCTCTTGCTATGCTTCTGGCTGATATTCACTCCAAAATTGACAATTCTGCTTATTTACGTACCCATTGAGCCAAAAATGAGCTTCGTCGCTGAACAAAATTTGAACACGATTAACTTTCTTGACAGAGCACGCATTTTGATAATAAAATTCAATAATTTGCAAGCGTTGTTCGTTTGTTAGACAATTCATGGTTAAATTATAGACCAAACTGAAGATGTTTGACAGTAAAACAAAACACGTTTTAACCAGTGTTGCCAAAGAGATAACAGCTAAAAACTCAACCTTTACATTATATAGATCGAGGCGCTTGGAACTCTATTCCCTGTTCGGCTAATGGGACAAACGTTCTGTCATAGCCAATTAAAATAAAGTAGGGCTAATGCTTACAATGGTGTGTACACGAAATCGACAACGCACGTTCACAAAACCGACGCTGCATGCTGTCAACACCTGTTTGCAATAATGACACCATTGTTTAAAGATGTAAAGTCGTCTCAAACAAAGTAAACTGAACTGACAACTTTTTCTTGTTGCCAGAAGAGCTGGTCACTGATATTTGCTCAGTGTAAAATTGTGTGTCAATCTTTGGGCGATCAAAAGTTTCGATTCCTTTAAATCGCTATATAGACCAAACTTCCGTTTTAAGATCAAGACCAATAGAAGCCGCATTTATTGCACAGTTTGCAGAAACTTATCACAGGGAGTGGTTGTTGATGTTATTGATGGGACTTTATTTCGTTTTAGCTGCTACGGATGCCTAAACGATGGATTTTAAACCTCCCATCGTTGAATGTGGGTATACTAATTTCGTCATTCCGTTTGTAAAACCTCGAAACATTCGTCTAAGGCCCGACAAGGTATATACATACATATTTTCTTGATCGTCATGATTTAAAGTCGATCTAGCAATTCTTTACAGATTTGTCTGAACCTTAGCACTATGACTTCTATTATGACCTCCAAATTCCAATTCAATCTCATTCGCTTCATAAACTGATATAGTTTTAATAGTACAGCAATTCGTATTCACTATCCTTTTTTTGCCCATGAAGTGATGCCGGGCAAAGAACTTGACAAATGCGATCCATGGTGGAGAGTATAAAAGTCACGGCCCGTTCGAATTTAGCACGTTTTTTTTCTTTTTAATTATTTAATATTTCGCGTGTTACATATTTTCGATTGTTTTGTTGCCATTGGAAGCTCTGAACGTTTCAAGATTATGTGACCTAATCTAAACTTAAAAATATCTGCCGCTTTGTTATCGTCAACTAGATCAGAAGTCTCACTCATCGTGTACGTTACGACAGGTTCCAATCACTGTCTGATTGGAAAACATGCTAATGTTGCAAGTAACGATTTCTGCAGAAGCTGTGTGTAAGAAAGAAGACTATAAAACATCTCCTATAAGCATGCCCCGCACTGGTTAGCTAAAGCAGTTTCACTTGAAATTCTTATTTGAAGACTTGTCTAAATATGCAGATGTTATTTGGGTTTTTAAACCGATCTGGCTGGTTCAACGGCAGCAATTAGAAGGCATTTTTCTTATTTTGACTAAACGCCCATAAACCTAGAAACAAGATTTTTTATTATTTATTTCGAATGTGGTTACGAACAAGTTAGATGTAAACTACTAAATGAAATATGTTGCCATAGAATTGTTGATGTTTAAGCCCCAATAAAGCCTCGATGTTTGCTAGCGGATATATTCATACACTAAATTTGACCAGGCTAAACCTGACTCCATTTGTATCAGCTCTCCAATCATACAAACTGGCAGGCCATTAACCTATAATAAGGTCATTGCATAGATATTTCACACTCCATATATGGCTATGTGTGTAATATAACTAACTAATTACCATAGTAATAACAACAATAACAAAAACAACAACAACAATAAACAGAAGCAATAATAATGAAAGCATAAAATACGGTCACATAACAGAGTCATCGCTACAATCATCACCTTCATCCTCATTATCATCCTAAAATAAGCCACAAAATGTTGTTTGGTGTAACGCTTAGACAAAAAAAAAAGAAATCAGAATATAAGAGAAAACTACAAAAGCAAAAACACCGGCATAACACTAAACCAAATACTACATAGTTATAGAGCGCATGCGTCACCTTATTTACTTAGTGACTAGTGGCTGAACTAGATATTCGTGCTAAGCAGCTACTTAGGGGGAAAATACACTCAGATTTATAGGGGGTGTAGTATGATAATGATTGTTTTTGAATAGAATAAAAAATGTGAAAAGGAATTTCTAAAATTTTTTAGCATTGCGGAAAGTTTTAGTTTTATAACAAGTAAAAGTTCGTACCCTCCACCACCTTGGATCGCATTTGTCGAATTCTTTTCCCGGTAACTCTTTTTAGGCAAACAAAGGACAAAAGAAAAGAATTGCTATGGTATTGGAGCTATATCAAGTTATGGTCCGAATTATTGGGTTGCCCAAAAAGTAATTGCGGATTTTTCATATAGTCGACGTTGACAAATTTTTTCACAGCTTGTGACTCTGTAATTGCTTGCTTTAGAAAAAAAGTGTAAAAAAGTATATTTGATTAAAGTTCATTCTAAGTTCTATTAAAAATGCATTTACTTTCTTTTAAAAAATCCGCAATTACTTTTTGGGCAACCCAATATACTGAATTGTATGTTGGGGACCAAAGTAGAAGTCATTGAGTAAAATGTCAGCCAATTCGAAGAAGATTTGGGCCTTTTAGGGGCTCAAGAAGTAAAAGGAGATAGGTTTATATGGGAGCTGTATCAGGCTATAGATCGATTTAAACCATATTTGACACATATGTTGAAGGTCATTGGAGAAGCTGTTGTACAAAATTTTAGCCAAATCGGCTAATTATTATGTCCTCAAGAGGCTCAAGAAGTCAAGATCCCAGATCGGTTTATATTGCAGCTGTATCAGGTTATGGACCGATTTGAATCGTACTTAAAACAGTTATTGGAAGTGATACCAAAACACCTCATGCAAAATTTCAGCCAAATCGGATAAGAATTGCGCCCTCTAGAGGCTCAAGAAGTCAAGACCTAAGATCGGTTTATATGGCAGCTATATCAAAACATATACCGATTTGGCCCATTTACAATCCCAACTGACCTATATTAATAAGAAGTATTTGTGCAAAATTTCAAGCGGCTAGCTTTCGACAGACAGATGGACGGACGGGCAGGGCTAGTTCGACTTAAGATGCAACGACGATCATGAATATATATACTTTATGGGGTCTTAGACGCATATTTCGAGGTGTTACAAACAGAATGACGAAATTAGTATACCCCCATCCTATGATGAAGGGTATAAAAAAGCTTCTAGTCGCCTGGTACATACTGCGATCTACCTGTATCCCAAATTTCATAACTGTAGCTTAGTCTGTAAAGAAGTACCTTTTTATACCCTCCACCATAAGATGGGGGGTATACTAATTTCGTCATTCTGTTTGTAACTACTCGAAATATTCGTCTGAGACCCCATAAAGTATATATATTCTTGATCGTCGTGACATTTTATGTCGATCTAGCCAAGTCCGTCCGTCCGTCCGTCCGTCTGTCTGTCTGTCGAAAGCACGCTAACTTCCGAAGGAGTTAAGCTAGCCGCTTGAAATTTTGCACAAATACTTCTTATTAGTGTAGGTCGGTTGGTATTGTAAACGGGCCATATCGGTCCATGTTTTGATATAGCTGCCATATAAACCGATCTTGGGTCTTGATTTCTTGACCCTCTAGCGTGCGTAATTCTTATCCGATCACAATGAAATTTTGCACGACGTGTTTTGTGATGATATCCAACAACTGTGCCAAGTATGGTTCAAATCGGTCCATAATCTGATATAGCTGCCATATAAACCGATCTTGGGTCTTGACTTCTTGAGCCTCTAGAGTGCGCAATTCTTATCCGATTGGAATGGAATTTCGCACGACGTGTTTTGTTATGATACCCAACAACTGTGCCAAGTATGGTTGAAATCGGTTCATAACCTGATATAGCTGTCATATAAACAGATCTGGGGATTTGACTTCTTGAGCTTCTAGAGGGCGCAATTCCTATCCGACTGAAATGAATTTTTGCACAAAGTATTTCGTTATGATATCCAACAACTGTGCCAAGTATGGTTGAAATCTGTTCTTAACCTGATATAGCTGTCATATAAACAGATCTGGGGATTTGACTTCTTGAGCTTCTAGAGGGCGCAATTCCTATCCGATTAGGCTGAAATTTTGCATGACGTATTTTATTTTTACTTTCAATAACTGTGTCAAATAAGGTTCAAATCGGTTCATAACCTCATATAGCTGTCATATAAACCGATTTGGGGTCTTGACTTCTTGACCCCTAGAGGTCGCAATTATTATCCGATATGCCTGAAATTTTGTACGATGGATCCTCTCATGACCATCAACAAACGTGTTTATTATGGTCTGAATCAGTCTATAGCCCGATAAAGCTCCCATATAAATCAAACTCTTTAGTTTACTTCTTGAGCCCCCAAAGGGCGCAATTCTTATTCGAATTGGCTGACATTTTACACAGGTCTCCAACAGGTCGATCTCTTTATTTTACTTCTTGAGCCCCCAAAGGGCGCAATTCTCATTCGAATTGGCTGAAATTTTACACAGGTCTCCAACATATAATTTAATTGTGGTCCGAACCGGACCATACCTTGATATCGTTTTAATAGCAGAGCAACTCTTTTCTTATATCCTTTTTTGCCTAAGAAGAGATGCCGGGAAAAGAACTCGACAAATGCGATCCATGGTGGAGGGTATATAAGATTCGGCCCGGCCGAACTTAGCACGCTTTTACTTGTTGTACCTAAATGTATGCATTTCAAAAATCTTTTAGTTGCCCAATATATACTGTTGAAGTGTACCTGTATCTCAAATTTCGGAGCTCTTGCTTAATCTGTAAAGAAGGTACCAAATACAATTTACAATTACTTAAGTACGCTTTTTCCACTTCTGGTACGATTGCAGTATTTTGTATTTGGTACAACTTATCGTATTTATGTCAAGACTACGATTATTTTTGCCAAATTATTCAATTTTACCTGTGTCCATTCAATGTTAAAGTAGATAAGCTATTTCGTACTTTTTGGTACCAAAATGTAAGATTTATGAAAAAATCTTTCAGTCAACCTAAATATATTTGATAGTTGTGCCTACATGACAAATTTCAGAGCTCTAGCTAAAAGCGCGAAGAAAGTACTAAAAGGTACCAATTTCGGTACTAAATGTACGTTTTTTAAAAATTTTTTCTCTTTTTTCTCATTTTTACGCAATAGAATCCTTAAGGCCGTTCACCCTATGCAAAGTTTACCTATTTCGTACCTTTTTGGTACTTTTTAGTACCTAAATGGCCAAGTGTCCGAAAGTCTATAAACTCATTTATCCTCCCAATTTCGGTTACCACAGAGTATCAATGTACCAAAATTCAAACCTCTAGCTGAATTAACAAAAAAAGTATTAAATATTATCAATTGCGGTACTAAATGTACTATTCCCGACTCCCACTTCCAGTGCTATTTTGGAAAATTTGTTAGCCCAAACCCTATTTTTTTGAGATGCTCTTTAATTTAAGCCCAAAAACATTATCGTAGCCGTTTCCGTTCGCGCGGGCAAACATTCACGATTTCGTACTTTTTGGTACCTTTTAACACCTAAACGTACGAACATCACAAAACCCCATCTTATCACACGGCTACAACTCAAGTTCCACTTTCGTGCCAAGTTTCATGGTTCTAGCTTTTGCCGTTTGGGCTGAGCGTTGATCAGTCAATCAGTCAGTCATGGCCAGACTAGCTGGCCCGGTGTGCTTCGCTAATTTGTGCTGGTATATAATTTGTAATCGTATTTTACACTCAAATACCTTTCATTAGAGTCCCATATTGTCGCTTTTGGTATACTTGTCAATTTAGGGCATAATTTTGGGGTGGGGCTACCCACCAGGAATTGACCCAAATTTTTATGAAAGTTTCGTATTATACTCTTAAATACTTTTCAATTGATACCCATTTGGGGCCAATCGGTAGGGTGGGTTTTGGGGTAGGGCTTTCCCCACGGTTATTTGACCCCAAAGTTTTAAAGCAATGTCCGTCCGCCCGTCTGTCCGTTAAAATCACGCTACTGTCTTTAAAAAATAGAGATATTGAGCTGAAACTTTTTACAGATTCTTTTTTTTTTGTCCATAGGTAGGTTAAGTTCGAAGATGGGCTATAAAGGACTATATCTTGATATTGCCCCCATTTGGCCTAATCTGCCGATTTAAGGTCTTAACCCCATAAAAGCCACATTTTTTGTCCAATTTTGATGAAATTTGGGACAGTGAGTTGTGTTAGGCCACTCGATCTAAAGTTGTTTGAATTTGGCCCAGATCGATCTAGATTTGGATATAGCTGCCATACAGGAGGCCACCGTAGCGCAGAGGTTAGCATGTCCGCCTATGACGCTGAACGCCCGGGTTCGAATCCTGGCGAGACCATCAGAAAAAATTTTCAGCGGTGGTTTTCCCCTCTTAATGTTGGCAAAATTTGTGAGGTACTATGCCATGTAAAACTTCTCTCCAAAGAGGTGTCGCACTGCGTCACGCCGTTCGGACTCGGCTATAAAAAGGAGGCCCCTTATCATTGAGCTTAAACTTGAATCAGACTGCACTCATTGATATGTGAGAAGTTTGCCCCTGTTCCTTAGTGGAATGTTCATGGGCAAAATTTGCAAATTTTGCCATACAGACCAATCTTTCGATTTAAGGTTTTGGGCCCATAAAAAGCACATTTATTGCACGATTTCGCCGAAATTTGGGACAGGAAGTTTAATTTTATGGAAAAACATCTTGTCGACGAAATCGTTTTTTTTTTTTTGTTTTCAAACAATTTTTGCATTTCCTCTCTCCTATTCCCATAATTTTCATACCATCCCCATATTGCCATAAAAAAAGACTCGAAAATAATTTCACATAAACCAGAATATCCACCATACCCTCAAAAAAATCACAACTACTCTTCTGGAAATGAGAGCAGCTGTGTTTGCATTTTCTTTCAGCGATTTAAAGCATTTTCGCTTTTGAAGAATTCCCTGGTGTTGTTTTTGCTATTGCTGATGGCAATCAATTTCACTAAACAAAGAGGAGCCAAACATTTCACCAAGGTAAGGTAAGGTGGCTATGGTGGTGCAGCTCATGGTGTGATTTTGTTGTATAGTTATTGTCTTTGTTAAAGAGCGAATAATATTCCTAAATCTCTACAAAAAGTAAAGATTACCTTGACAATGGAGTTCTGTTGAGCTGAGATTTTTTTTTTTTGCCATTACTTTTAGTTTCTTTAAAACACCTCAGGTAAATACAATTTCCGGTTATCTTTCTTTTTTGCTAGCAAAACAATAGTAATTGTGGTGATTTATGAGAATTGCAGAATTTTTTTTTTTATGGCAGATAAAAACCAAAAGCCCAACAAATTCCAAATAATTGATAAATTAAATACATGTTTACTTTCGTCTCTAATGACCAGGGAAATAAGCTTTTTGTGGTGTTTAACGTAGCATAATTACAGTTGAGCTACTCCACTAAATACCATCTCAGAGATATGCCATCATTTGCCAAATTATGGGCCTTTGAAAATCACTTAATAATAAACAACATCTGTTATTCAAAAAGGTCTTAAATTTGGCAGTTTTCTTTGGTCTCTCATAAACATTTTTAGTTTTACAAACACAAAATTTTGTTTTCATTTCTTACATCAATGTTTCAAAGATCAGTTTTGGAGATTATTTTGTTAAATGGTTGAGTAATTATGGTGGCTTCATGCACAACTGGTGCTTCTGGTTTTTGGTTCAAGGTTTCTCTTTATCAGGACTGAGTAAACAAGCTTGAGAAATACATTGTGACAGCTAGTGCTATTGTCTTAGATTGGGGTTTTGGAATGAATTTTTTGTTTCAAAGACAACTTTAATCAAATTTTGGCTTTAGAGAAAATTTCATGGAATTTTTGTTTTTAGAGAAAATTTTATGAAAACTTTGACTTTAGAGAAAATTTTATGGAAAATTTGTTTTAATTTCATGGAAATTTTGTCTTTAGAAAAAATATCATGGAAATTTTGTCTTTAGAGAAAATTTCATGGAAATTTGTCTTTAGAGAAAATTTCATGGAAATTTTGTCTTTAGAGAAAATTTCATGGAAATTTTGTCTTTAGAGAAAATTTCATGGAAACCTGGTTTTTGGTTCAAGGTTTCTCTTTATCAGGACTGAGTAAACAAGCTTGAAAAATACGTTGTGCCAGCAAGTGCTATTGTCTTAGATTGGGGTTTTGGAATGATTTTTTTCGTTTCAAAGATAATTTTAATCAAATTTTGTTTTTAGAGAAATTTGTATGGAATTTTTGTTTTTAGAGAAAATTTTATGAAAACTTTGACTTTAGAGAAAATTTTATGGAAAATTTGTTTTAATTTCATGGAAATTTTGTCTTTAGAAAAAATATCATGGAAATTTTGTCTTTGGAGAAAACTTCATGGAAATTTTGTCTTTAGAGAAAATTTCATGGAAATTTTGTTTTTAGAGAAAATTTCATGGAAATTTTGTCTTTAGAGAAAATTTCATGGAAATTTTGTCTTTAGAGAAAATTTTATGGAAATTTTGTCTGTAGATAAAATTTCATGGGAATTTTGTCTTTAAAGAAAATTTCATGGAAATTTTGTCTTTAGAGAAAATTTCATGGAAATTTTGTCTTTAGAGAAAATTTCTTTGAAATTTTGTCTTCAGAGAAAATTTCATAGAAATTTTGTCTTTAGAGAAAATTTCATGGAAATTTTGTCTTAAGAGAAAATTTCATAGATTTTTCATTTCATTTCCATGAAATTTTCTCTTAAGAGAAAATTTCATTTCATGGGTGTCATGATAAGGAAGAAAGTGACACAGAGCACTCAACAGCGAGGAATTTTATCGTTTAATGTGGAGGGATTTGAACCTCTCTGCTTCGTAGACGAGGTCATATTTCTAATGAATAGGGATCCGAATCAGCTATACTGAAAGGCCGAAAGTGTGTTGTAGATGGCATGATTAGGTTAGGTTAAAATGGCAGTCTGCCTTCAGATTCACTTTGACGTTTTTGTCCATTGTGATACCACAAGAATAGGAGAAGGAAGATGCCTTCTAGTCCCTATTGTTTAACTCTCCTTACTTTACTTTAATTGGCCATTATAGAAAATTTATTCCTCTAGCCGGTCGCATAATACATGTCCTCTTAATTTGGTCACCTCATTATTTCGAAAATTTGTTGGGGCTGCCAAATTTTCATTTGTGGTCCGATTTCCAATTTTTTTGGTAGAAGACTTGGCAGCCTCAACAATTTTTCGAAATATCGAGGTGACCAAATTTAGGGGCCTTCCAAAAGGCGCCCGGGTAACCTAGGGCCTTAAAATTGTGTACACGATCTCGCTAGCACCTCAGTTTTAACCATTCCAAATTTCAGAGAGATATCTCTACCCTTTCTCACACGGTATATTTTTTACTACTTTTTTCGATTTTCTTCCAATGTGCGTTATGAGAGTTGATATCAGGCATTTTGTTATATCTCCATTAACTGCTAGACCCGCTTTCACTATTTCGTTTTCCATTCTTTCAAAGGTTGCAGTTACTACAATACTTCTGGTGACCGACCTGGCCCTTGATATCAATGTCGTAGTTAGAGGCGAGTAGCATGTGTTTTCTAGTGAGTAGTGTGCAATATCGCATCTGCCTCTCGTGTAATCTCCTTCAGAAAGATATTAAAAAGATCACGAGTCTCCTTATCTAAAACCTCGTTTGGTATTGCATGTTTCGGAGAAATTCTTTTCTATTCTTACTGAGGAACGTCTCTATGGGAAATGTGTTGTCAATTGCGCAAATATACCGGTCCTAAATTGGAGAATTAGTTACCTGTGACAGGACAGGGAATGAAAAGTTTCAATTGTCATAATTTCTGATTCGCTTAATTATTGTTAAAAATCGTTTATCAGTTAAATCTATTTGCGGACTAATGTTATCTCCCTTAAAAATGCTTGCATAGTATACTCATCCCTTTCGAACTGTCCCCGGACCTATCCTACGTTGTTAGAATGGTGGTAATTCGTCACCTCGAGCGACAAACTCTTATAAAAGTAATAGTTTTTTTCCCTGTAAGGGGGCGACGGCTGAGTCCGGTTCCTATGACCAGAGGACCTATCCCGTGACAGGTTTGGTACCTGTCCCATTTGCCGTAGGGGTATTTTAGCAAGTGTCATCCTGAAGAGTCTTATTAATATTGCAGGGATACCAAACTCTGAAATGGCTTGAAATAACTTGGAACGTATAGGGCTGTCGAAAGCGGCCTTGTTGTCAACAAAGAGATGGTAAGATTTGATCTGTCCTTCTCGGGCCTTTTCCAGAATTTATAGCAGTGGGAATATCTGGTCCATGGTCGCAATGGCCAGATCTAAAGTCGCATTGATGCAAATTTGCCCATAAACATTCCATTAAGGAACAGAGCCAAATTTCCCACATATCAATGAGTGCTGTCCAATTCAATGTCAAGCTCAATGATAAGGGGCCTTCTTTTTATAGCCGAGTCCGAACGGCGTGCCTTAGGGCGACACCTCTTAGGGGAGAAGTTTTTACATGGTAAAGTACCTCACAAATGTCTCCAGCATAAGGAGGGGATAACTACTCCTGCACTTTTTTTTTGAGATTTTCTCGCCTGGATTCCAACCCAGCCGTTCAGCGTCATAGGCGGACATGCTAACCTCTGCGCTAGAGTGGCCTCTTTAGGTTTTAATCTTTCACACAGCACGCTCAAGAGTATCTTTTTTGCAATAGTGAGGAGACTTATTCCTCTGTAGTTGACACATTCTACCTTGTATGCTTTCTTGTGTACGGCACATAGTATGCTGAGTTTCCAATCATGTGGTATGTGCTCTTCTAGCCCAGATCGTGCAGAAGAGCTGATGCATACACCTTATCAGCTTGTCACCTCCAATAATAAATAGTTGAGCGGGCAACCCATCGGTTCCTGCTAGCTTGTTCTTTTTCAGTCGGGTCAATCCTACTTGGACCTCAATCTGATAGAGAGATAAACATTGTATACCATCATCAGCTATTGGTTATGCGGCATCCTCTTCGCCGCCATCGTCGGACACTAGCAGGTGGGAAAATTTTTATTTACATATCCCAAGCACACTATCTGTATCTGTAATGATGTGCCTGCACCAAAGCCATCGGTTTGATGTTTGATTCTTTGGTAGAATTTCCGGACTTCATTCTGACTTTTGTACATTTCGATTCGCTCAAATTCACGTCTTTACATTTCATTTTTATACCCTACACCACCACTGTGGTACTGAGTATTATAAGTTTGTGCATTTGTTTGCAACGCTGTGAATGAGAAGAGCTAGGTCCATTGATAAGTACACCGATCGACTAAGAATCATTTTCTGATTCAATTCAGCCATGTCCGTCTGTCCATCTGTGAGTCCATGCATACTTGTAATCAAGGTGCCGCTCATATTTGTTGTCCAATTGTCACGAAATTTTGTACGCGTCACTTTTTTGGCCCAATCATTAACGGTATTGATTTTGGTAAAAATCGGTTCAGATTTAGATATAGCCCCCATGTATATATATCGCCCGATTTGCACTTAAATGGCAGTAGTAACTACAATTTTCAACCGATCTCCACAAAATTTGGCACGGATTGCTTTGTTACTAATCTTAACAGATCTGAGAGATTTCATCAAAATCGGTTTAGATTTAGATATAGCTCCCATGTATATGTATCGCCCGATTTGCACTTAAATGGCCGTAGTAACTACAATTTTCACCTGATCTTCACAAAATTTGGCACGGATTGTTTTGTTACTAATCTTAACAGATCTGCCAGATTTCATCATTATCATTTGAGATTAAGATATAGCTCCCATGTATATGTATCGCCCGATTTGCACTTAAATGGCCGTAGTAACTACAATTTTCAACCGATCTTCACAAAATTTGGCACGGCTTGTTTTGTTACTGATCTTAAGAGATCTGAGAGATTTCATCAAAATCGGTTCAGATTTGTTTATAGCTCCCATATATATGTATCGCCAGATTTGCACTTAAATGGCCATAGTAACTACAAATTTCACCTGATCTCCACAACATTTGGAACGGATTGTTTTGTTACTGATCTTAATATATCTGCTAGATTTCATCAACATCGGTTCAGATTTAGTTATAGCTCCAGTATATATGTATCGCCCGATTTGCACTTAAATGGCCGTAGTAATTAATGTTTTCAACCGGTCGGTTCGAAAAAAGTCGGTTCAGATTTGGATATAACTTTTATATACAAATATCTATTGCCTGAATTTATAATTGTAGGATAGGTTTAGGGTATTATATAGTCGGCTTTGCCCGACTTAGCCTTTCCTTACTGGTTCTTTGTGCGGAATAGACACTTCTCCTCTTTCCTTTTCTCCCGATACCTTTCCTTCATCTGGCGCGTTGCTTTGTATGGCGCATCCATGGCTTCAGTATCATTTTGACACTCTTGGTCGTATAATGGGTTTCTTGGGGAAGGCTTCTGGTACCCAAGTACCCCAATATATTGCCACTGTGCTGTTATATCATAGGGACACGGAGTGCTTTCATCAAGAGTCAATCTAGTGGAGAGTGCCATTGCCATCTGTTGTGCTTGCAGCTTTTCAATGTCTAGACTTTCGGCGCAGTGTTAGATCGTACATTTCACGCCGTGCTCAAACGGGTGCCAAACTTTGCTGGTACTGATCCGAATTTATGTTCGCTCCTCGGTTAGATGTCTTCCATCTACTGCAACGTGACTAATTTGGTTCCTTACTTCTTGATCTGGGAACAACCATGTGACTTTGTGAACTTTTTTTGTGAACTTTTTTTGTTCAAACCTGGTGATGTTAACTACCATGTTTTGCCGCTGCGTAATCTATTAGCCTTAATGCATTATCGTATCTTATCTCGTGGTGGCTAAATTTTCCGACTGTTGGACCAATGATATTTTCTTTCTCTATCTTCGCATTTAAATTTCACAGAATGATTTTAATTTCATGAACGGGGCAGCGTTTAGATTCTCTCTCAAGGCCTTCTTAGAAAATATCCTTGGTCTGCTTGTCCTTGTCTTCCGTCTTGTCTCCCTCACTAGACATAGTCTACACATTCTCTCACTTCCGAATGTACCTTATCGTAAATGGTGTGGAATATTCCATTCCCACATTAATAGGAGTGGTACCCTTGTGGCTTATGCTGTATAGAAATGTCTTCTGCTACCCTTCCTTAACCATTATGATAGAAACCTATGACATTTCTTCTCTGACATTGTTTCCTACAAAAAATTTGGTTAAATTACTTTAATTATCTTGAAAATAATCACCAGACTTCAATAGCGCAAAAAAAAAAACATTTCATGAAACATTTTTATGGGCCAATACAAATTGTTGCATATAAGAAAACAGATCTACTGCGGTAGGTATTAAAATATCTTGCCAGAAGATTGATGGGACCTTTCTTTTTCACAAAAAATATTTGAAATTCTTTCGATGTAAATGACCGTTGTTTTGACAATCCGATTATAGAGTGGGTTCGATTTGTTATCGCTGTGGCTAGAAGAAGAAGAAGTCGTACAAGAAACAAAACTCTTCTTTTAGGCTGCTTAACACACTCTTCTGGTCATGGTTGAGAAGATTTTAACGTGCATAGGTATGTCTGTCCATCCATAGGCTCTTACTCATTGTCCCTGAAAGCAGCAACATGAAAGGGGATACTTGAACTTGTTCCAACATCACATAATTATGTACACTGAAATCTTCTTAGAGTTCGTCTGCTGCAGCTGCCTGCCACTTCTCTATTTTGTAGATCTTGATCATCATCCTCATCAAATATTGGTGGGGATGCAGTTTGTGGCAAGACAAAAGAAGGCATAGTTAGATGGATGGACAGACAGACGGACATTGCCATGGTTAGACACATCAAAGTGGTGTAAAATGCCAACAAAGAAACACAAAATAAACATTTTACCCCAAAAAGTTGTCTATGAACTGATCAGTGAGCGCGCGTTTATGCCATGGCATACCTCAAATTATAGATAGCGCTTTAATAACAAAATACTCACTCGGGCGAAGTAAAAGCCAAATAGAAGGCCCAACCATAAACATCACCATCCTCCATCTAAATGAAAACATAAATATTTCCTGTGAACTCGTCATTCATCACCACCACCATCATCGGCAACATCATGTCGCCAGTGAAAGACTGTGTTGTTTTTGGTATTAGCATTTGCAATGGCGTAGATATAGGCGGTGAAGATTTTTTAAGAAATTCATTCAAATTTTTCATAAAAACAAAGATATGAGAAAAACGTTTGTGAAATGAAATTTGAAAAAAAAATCCCGTTTTTATCAAATTTTTCCAATTTCCTTAAGCAAGATTTTTTATGAGGAAAAGGGGTGCACCCCTGAAATCTGGGATTCCTAATCTGGCTATAACACAAGAAAATAGTTTTGGGATTCACGCGACAATTTGTGTTGCTATAGTGACTAGCAGCTTTGCATCGCATCGCATCGTAGCATTAACTCAACGCGTCAGACACCGTCGTCCAACCGAGTATTAAACAGTAGTTGGATTCTTGAAGCGCCATCCACCAGACCACAGCACCATATATCATTAAAAGTCTGGCAACTGCCGTGTACAGTCAGCGCTTGATACGAAGTTTAAACTCAAATGATTTTCAATTGTCCTCTTGCAGGTGTAAAAGGCAGAGTCCTTCCGGGATTTGAACTTGGATACAAGTAGCAACTACGAGAGTCGTTGCCATTGCCTAAATTTCGAAGCCATCAATACAACTTCCAAAAGATGCACATAATCATGTGTATGCCATGGGAGTGGTGTAATTGTGTAGACAAAAAATCTGTCATTACACAAACACATGCATTGGGAAAGGAACAGCTAGAAGACAGGTTTGTCGAGCGTGGGAAATGTGCAATTTATATCATAGAGGCGTTCTCGCAATAAATACGATATAAGTACAACGTATAAACATACGGTCCTTAAAGCCTTCACACCTAATGTGGCCGATGAGTTATTCTAACCAAATGACGAAACGCGTGCCATAGTGGTTGGTGTGTGTGGTGACCTCTGTCTTTCCATTTTCATTAGAAAAAAATCTCCTATTATTGAGCTCGTCTCGAAACTTCGTCACCGATACCTACCTGCCTTTGGACATCAACACTCAATTGAATTGTATCATTGCGTCCTAAAAATGGATTGGCGAGATCTGACCAGGCGCAGCAATGGATTTAGTCAAGATGGAAGATATTCCGTCTCGACCAATGGCACACGCTTGGGTACCAAGGATTCCCTCAAATTCTGGACCCATGCTTGGGAGATTAGGGAACTGCAATCCCAATCTTTCAACTACAGACTTGAAGATTGGTAGGTTGAATGAGGCTGATGATGACTGGAGACATGCAGTATTCGCACTAAACTCCAGCTGTCTCGCAGACCTCAACAAGTCCAATGGAGTTGTGTCCTATGGATTCAACAAGTTGAAACTGAAGGTGGGGTTGAGGAATCAGGAGACGACACAGCAGCTGTTGCTGAACACTTGCCTGTGGAACTATTTACCACACCTCTAAAGTCTGGCGGATTGCGGGGGACTGAAAGTTCCCCTGCCACGATCGAAACCAAAAAGTAAGGCGTCGAAACTCAAACCGACAAGCACTTTGTGGGTGGGTCCTTCGGTTGGACTGGGCTCAAGATGTTCTCCAGCGGGTAAGGATGGAACACAAAAGATACTTCGACAGCAGCAGCTAGTGAAGCTTCTAAGGAGGAGTCGTCCACACAGCAAGTGTCCAGTGTCCTGAGGGAGAGTGGTTCCACCGCTTTCTCAACAGTCGCTGCACAGTGTTGCCAAATCGAAATATCTTGGAAATAATAGGAACGGATACAGATATGGACACGAAGCTTAGCACAGTCAATGTTGAAGTGTTATGTCAAAGGTGTTATGTATAAGTATGCAAAATTTGGGGTAGGTCCAGAGGGCTTGAAAGTTGGTCACCTCGAGCATGTCAAATTTGGAATTGCTTGCCAAACAGTCATTTAAAGACCGATGGGCTTGATTCTTCTTTTAATGTATCTCTATCTCTTCCTTACGCTAGATGCGTAAGAAAGTTTATCATGAAAAGATCGAACGAATCTTGTGAGGATGAACTCCTGACGGACTCAGAAGTCGCGGCTAAGTGGTAAGTAGTGGTGGAAATTCTGAATCCTGACTATGGTCCGGTGTCTGCAATCTCCACCATTGCACTGGTATGAGCTAAGAGAACTTTCTCTTTGGTCATGTGGCAGCTACGGACACTGTATGTGTTATTCTTGATACCATGTCCGATGTTTCAGGTATTGTGGATTACACATTGCCTGAGCCTCTTTTTGATAAAAAAAAGTACACAACTATTCCTGATAGAACCCATTGAACCTACAATATACCTGGTAATAGGAGTTACATAAACTTCTATACGGATGGGTCCAAACTAGTCTTTAGGTCTTTGGGGTGTACTCTGAAGAACTTGGACTGGTCATATCGAGTAGATTACCCGACCACTGTTGTGTTTATCTAGCGAAGATCCTTGCAATTAAAGAAGTCAAATACAGCCAAGCAGCCATTAAATTTATGGAGATCACATTTCTCAATCAAAAACCTCCCTCGTCTGTCACAGATCTCTCAGCAAAATGGCTAAACAGTTCAAAATTGAACTATTCTGGGCCACAGATATATCCCAGGGATTTATAGTGCAGATGAGCTTGCGAGACTGAGAATTTCTTTACACATTCCAGGGGAACTGGAACTGTGGGTAACCCCCTAGCGACATGTGAGCTAAGTTTTCAGAATCAGGCCCGAAGGACAAAGAATGATAGCTGGTCACAAAGAGGGGGCTGTGAGCATTCCAAAACTAGACTTAAAGAGATCTCCGCTTTGCTGCCACTGGCTAGAACAGACATCTCAGTCATTGTGTCCGTCATGACAGGCTACTATCTAACTGTCGGTCTGTCAGCATATTTAGATATTGCCATTAACGACTTTTACAGAAGCTGTGAGGACTTCGAGGAAGAAGAGACTATAGAACAACTGCTGTGTGTGTGTCAGAAGGAGTTCCACTTCAGGTTCTCATTTCTTTGCTAGTTGTTGGACTTTTTAAAGCGATCTGGATGGTTCAACGCTGGGAAGTAGAAGACATCTTCATTCTCCTGTTCCTGTGGTATCACAATGGACGATAACGTCTAAGTGAGTCTGATGGTAGATTGTTACTTTAACCTAACCTAACCTTCCTTTGTATGCTAGGACTCAAAATTCTGAAATGGATTACTTAAAAACATTAACCTATCGACATAATATTTCATATGTTGCTTATTGGTATCAAAGAGAAAAAAAATGGAGGGTATATGTTTCTCTATTTTCGGACTCAACTATAAAAAAAAGGTCCACTATCAATGAGCTAAGCTTGCATTGGACTGAAAAGAATATCAATGTAGTGTTAATGGGAAAAGTTCCATTACTACCGTAGTGGACCGCTTGTAAAACCTCACACACCTATCCTCGTTGTAAACCCTCGCCCCACCTTTAAAGTAATCATTCCTACGCCCATGCCCATCTTTGTTTGTTTATTATGAGTTTCTATATATCTTTCGTCTTACCATCTAACTTCCGAAGTTGCATTGTAAGAGTGCAGGGGTATGAAATGAATGTTTGCGTGTGCTTTGTATCTCCAAGAATTGGTTTTTGCGTTGAGGGTTAGGGGTCACTATTGAGGCCAATTAAATTCTACTCCAATTTCCTTGGAATACTCACCACAAACACTGATGTTACCGATGATGATCATTATCATCGTAATTATCTTCATCTTTGTTTTTACTGACACCATCTGCCTGGCCTATTAGTCATCTTATGCTGCAACACGTTAAAGATTTTTATGGCTTAGATCTCCGTGGAGTTTTCCCCCCATATTCTCTTAATTTCTAATAAACACTTAACTGATTGTTGTTGATTGGATTCATGCAGGAAGAGAATATATTGAAAATTTTATTTCTTAAATAACCATGTTGTACATACGATTCTTATTACATACCCATTTAACGCACGTTTTATGGATTTTATAGAGTTTTACATCAATAATTTTGAAGAAAAAAATTATAGAGAAAAAAATTACAGTGGTTTTGTTACAAAATGTTGTAAATCAAATGAATATCACTTCTATAAGGAGTTACGTTTCCTTTATCTATCTTATTTGCTCTGGATACCACCGACTCTCACATAGACTTTAAGCAGAGAAGTTTGGAACTGCCGAGATAGAGCTATACAGTGTTTACATTAGGATAGGGCGATTAGTATGGAAGGAAAAAATTCTTTATGTGGGTCTTTATCCCACAAATCAGAAACGAGAAGGGCCCTTAAGATGTTCAAATCGTCACACCCTAGAGTACATACAGCGAGTTGGTAGTTGTTCCTTAGATGGTAGGCGACTGATGTCAGCGTCACCTGAACAACTGAAAATGACAATTTATCAATATTTTCACGAAAAAAATTACACTTTCACAAAGCCAAAACTGCCAGAAGGAGCGTTCCTTCTTAACTATTGTCTTGGCTACAATTTTTGTTTTAGTATTGGATCGTAAATCTCAATGGTTTGGTTGTTATAGGCCAAAATATCCCAAACAACGTGACCAAAGTCTGAGAAAAAATTGCAAGTCAAAATCTGGAAGCTCGATTTTCGCCGTAAACATATGGTCTAGTGGACTTTTTTGCTCAGTACAATCCAATGAATCAAAAACGCGAAGGGCCCTTAAGATTTTCAAATCGCCCCACCCTAGTGTACATACAGCGAGTTGGTAGTTATGCCTCAGGTTATAGGCCTGACATCAGACACTTGCTTTCCGGCTATAAACTCGAGGTGCTAGAGACTTTAATAGATATCACGATTTATTGCATTCTGTACGTGTTGCTGACAATATGTTTGGAAACAGTATAACATTCTATGCCTTAACCTTCAGGGGGCTAACATCTTACATATCAATGAGTGCTGCCTGATTCGTGTTTTAAGCCCAATAATAAGGCACCTCATTTTTATAGCCGAGTCCGAAAGGCATGCCACATGGCGACACCTCTTTGAAAGAAGTTTTTACATGGCAAGGTATAGGTAAGGTTAGGTTAGTGTGGCGGTATTTTTTCTAAACAGACTCATTTTGACAATTTTAGTTCATTTTGATACCACAGTAGCGACAGACCACGCCTTCGGTGGGAATCTAACCGACAACTCCCGCACTGGTAAATCCGAGTACGCTTATCAACTCGGTTACTGTAGCGACCTTAAAAGGAGATAACCACCGCTCAAAATTTTGTCTGATGTTCCAGCCAGGATTCGTATCCATTGTCATAGGCGGATATACTAACCTCTGCGCCGCGGTGACCTCCTACTAACTCTAGAATCGGAAAACTGAATCTAAAGATCGGTAAGGTGGTCAACGCAGAACACTGCCGTGGTCTACTATCAATTCACTCTTGAACCTCCGCAGAAGAGATGTTGGGACTTCAATCAATTTTGACAACTTAACAGTGAGTGATTCCAAAAGATGTGCCTGGTTTTTCAACGCTCAATCAATGTCGAACCTGAAAGTGAGAGTATGAGAAAGAGCCACATAGCGACACCACTTGCTAGAGAAGACTTTCTATAAGTGTAGGGCGTTGTGGATTGTAAATGGGCCATATCGGTCCACTTTTTGATATAGCTGCCATATAAACCGATCTCGTATCATGAGATAACCACAGCCACATAGCGACACCACTTGCTAGAGAAGACTTTCTATAAGTGTAGGGCGTTGTGGATTGTAAATGGGCCATATCGGTCCACTTTTTGATATAGCTGCCATATAAACCTATCTCGGATCTTGACTTCTTGAGCCTCTAGACGGTGCAATTCTCTTTCGATTTGGCTGAAATTTTTCATGGGGTGGTTTGTTCTGACTTTCAATAACTGTGTCAACAATTGTCCAAATCGGTTCATAACCTGATGTTGCTGCCATATAAACCGATTTCGGATCTTGACTTCTTGAGCCTAGAGCCTAGAGCATAGAAGGCGCAATAACCCGTTTTGGCTGAAATTTTTTTACGTAAAGTTTTGCTACGGGTTCTAGCAGCCGTGCCAGGTATACTCCAAATAGGTTTATAAACTGGTATAGCTGCTATATAATCCGATCGCTCGGTTTGACTTCTTAAGCCTCTAGAGGGCGCAATTATTTGGCTAAACGTGCTATTTTTTAATGACTTGTAGTAGTCATGACGAGTAAGGTCCATCTGTATCTGCAGATAAATCTATTACTAAAAAATGGAAGTGTAGCGCTTTGTTTGTTTGCTCCGAATTAACTCAAAATTGGCCAAACCAATTTTCATGAAATTTTTACAAATGGTGCAGTTTGGTCCCCTCTGAAAATAGGGAACTTCATTTTGTCATATCCGCGATGGGGGGGGGGGGGGGGGCACTGCACCAATTTAAGAAACGCCTGATCTCCGCGATCACAAAAACACAAAATTGGTATACAACTTTGGAGTCAAATAACCATGGGGGACAGCCTACCCTTAAACACACTTAAACGGACATGTTTACCGATTGGGACAATATGGGTATCAAATGATGATGAGGTATTTAAGAGTAGAGTGTGATCTTCATATAATATTCGACCTCACGTGTCGGGGGCCCACCCCACCCCTAAAACCCACTCAAACGGACATGTTTACCGATGGAGCAATATTGATACGAAATGAAAGGTAATTGGAAGTCAAACACGAAACTTATATAACAATTTAGGGTCAAATCCAAGGGGCGGCCTCCCCACCCCAAAATTATGACCCAAATGGACATACAAACCGAACATGACAATATAGGACTCAATCGAAAGTTATTTAAGAGTAGAATACGTAACTAATACAAAAGTTTACAGTTTATCTTGCATTTAAGTCCCATATTGTACCATTCGGACTATACGCCCGTTTTTGGGGGTTTTGGGGTGGGGCGTCTCCCCTAGGTACTTCACCCCAAATGTAAATATCTGATTTATGTTTTTGGCAAACTATGAAGGTACGAACACAAATTCGCATACATCGGCCCACTCATCTATCATAGATCTCGGATAAGTCTGTGTGAAGGGCCCTAAAAAAAGTTTGACCTTAAAACTCGAAGCCCTTCTGGGATTTTTTCTTCTGTCCTTATGTTCATTTTTCAAATACGCAATCTTCAAATTTGGGCATTATTCGCCCCCTCCAACATTGAAACCTTTTCCATTCTTAATTCAATTTAACTACAGCATATGATCTCCACTGTTTCCTTCATCATCACATCACATTCTTTACACATAACCACTGGCATATCGCATTGTGGGGGTATGTTCCACAATCAATAGTGAATTTCCTCTTATACCAACGATTTATTGGAATTGTTTTCATTTTTATTTCGTTTTTCATGATTTTAATCAAGGAACAATCAACATCTGTATGTTCATCCCTCCCTCTCAGGGCCCTATCTCTCTCTCTCTCTGTCCGTGTGCCTAGTTCTTGTTTTGAGATCATTAAAATCGTTTTTATGATGTTCATAAATTGTTGTCGTTTCATTGCAGTTGCCAACAGCAGCAACAAAACAACAACCTTCGTTGAACTCTTTGTCTATCTGGTTTGGTGGTTGAATAAAGTATCGTATGTGGCAAAGCTAATGTGCCAAACATTGGACCACAGAGGCTCTGGGTTTCGGGCTGCATTTATAGCATAAAGACAATAATTGTCTTGTTGTTCAAGATATGCGTTTTTCCATTTTTTTTTGTGGGGTATCATCTAATGGTGTAATTAAATTTATTTTATTATTTACAGCTTTTAGATGTGTCACTACTGCCTATTTGAAAACAAAAATGGGTAATTCATAAACGGGGAGTTCTTAGTTTTGGGAATTTGGTCATTATTTATGTTTGAAGAGGAATTTGTGTTTAACGACCTTTAATTTTTGTGGCAGTGCCATTGATATGTGTGAAAATGCCTAAAGAGAAGCATTTACTTTTTATTGTCTATTCGTAGAAGGGCTTGTTCTGCCCAAGGAATGCAGTAATAATTTAAAGATTTTTCCTTTTCGAATCGTAATAACTTAAAAAAATATTTCTTATGATTTAAGCTTAGAAAAGCACGGATGCGTAAGGAGTGACAGCTTATCAGTATTGACATGCTGCATGTTTAAGGCACTTAAGTAAAGGGTGATTTTTTTGAGGTTAGGATTTTCATGCATTAGTATTTGACAGATCACGTGGGATTTCAGACATGGTGTCAAAGAGAAAGATGCTCAGTATGCTTTGACATTTCATCGTGAATAGACTTACTAACGAGCAACGCTTGCAAATCATTGAATTTTATTACCAAAATCAGTGTTTGGTTCGAAATGTGTTCATTCACCGTAACGTTGCGTCCAACAGCATCTTTGAAAAAATACGGTCCAATGATTCCACCAGCGTACAAACCACACCAAACAGTGCATTTTTCGAGTGCATGGGCAGTTCTTGAACGGCTTCTGGTTGCTCTTCACTCCAAATGCGGCAATTTTGCTTATTTACGTAGCCATTCAACCAGAAATGAGCCTCATCGCTGAACAAAATTTGTCAAAATTTCGAACCGAACACTGATTTTGGTAATAAAATTCAATGATTTGCAAGCGTTGCTCGTTAGTAAGTCTATTCATGATGAAATGTCAAAGCATACTGAGCATCTTTCTCTTTGACACCATGTCTGAAATCCCACGTGATCTGTCAAATACTAATGCATGAAAATCCTAACCTCAAAAAAATCACCCTTTATTATAAGCATAGTCAGCAACAAATAGGCTGTGGGGTTACAAGAAGTTAAATATAGGGATCAGATGGCCTTGTGCCCTCCTACACCCATACTATACATGTGATTTTTAGGAGCTTTATTTTGCTGAACTATGTGCTGGCTGGATAGCGGAGGAATAAGATGATTTCTGTGGCCTAGGCGGCAATATCGAGCCACTCAATCCCTGCCCAAAGACCATAAGTCAATTTATCTTTCGTCTTGAAGACTCTGGAGAGAGTATTGGATACTTGCTATATTAGAAACCTACAACCAGCATGCTTGCACTAAAAATCTGTCAATTGATAGTGGCTCGAGTAGGAAGAATTTGACACCTCAATTCATTTCTCAATTAATTTAGGAACGAATGTGTGAAGGTTTTATTTGAAGGTATTTTTTGAAGGTATTATCTACGGGGTTTCCACTAAAATATCTCTCCAGGTGGGCGATAGCCAATGGGCTTGGCAAAAACTCCTGAAAGAGTGATACAAAGGCGGAAGAATCGAGCCACCTTCTTCCCAAGGACTATATGCCAATTAGTCTCTCATCTTTCCCCTTGAAAACTGAATTGTTAAACAGCTTATACTAAATTTCGATCAGTTATCAATGCCTCTTATGATGTGGTAAGCTTCAATACGTAGGCCGGAACTAGGAGCTAGGTGGTTTTACTTGGTGACATAGATACACATACAACAGGTTTTTAGTCAACACTTTCTGCTAAACATAAGGACCCCATTGAATTGAGTGCTTCAGGACGAAAGGCAGGACCATCAACTCTTCGCTAGCAAGAAGCTCAATAAGGCAAAGTTACGCCGTAGGTAGAGTCTTACCACCTCTTTTGTGGCTCCTGGTAACTAATCACTAGCAGAAGGCTCAATCAGAAATATAATGGCTAGGAATTCCACAGGAATTGGGTTGGGGTATTATATGTACTTTTTCGCATCGCAGTAGCGCAGCTATTAAAATGTCCGCCTATGACGCTAAACGCCTGGGTTTGAATACTGATGAGAAAATCGGAAAAATAATTTTCCAGCGGTGGTTATCTCCTCCTAATGCTGGCGACACTTATAAGGTATTATGCCATGTAAAAACTTTTTCACAAGGAGGTGTCGCACAGCAACCTGCCGTTCGGACTCAGCTATAAAAAGGAGGGCTCTTATCTACTTAATTTACCCTTTCTCAGAGGAAATTGCATAAAATTTACCCATTCTCAGAGGTAAGGGTACTAAATCTATCTTTTCCTTAAGGAAAGGGTATCAAAACTTAGCCTTTTCCAGAGGCAAGGGTTCTAAAACTACCCATTTACAGAGACCAGACTTCTAAAGCTACCCATTTCCAGAGGCAAAGGTACTAAAACTACCATTTTCCACAATCTTGGGTACTAAAACAGGAAAAGGTAAATATTGGGTTGCCCAAAAGGTAATTGCGGATTTTTTAAAAGAAAGTAAATGCATTTTTAATAAAACTTAGAATGAACTTTAATCAAATATATAATTGCCATTTTGTTCGATAACCTTTTGCCATCATCCTGGCAAATTTAGTATTCCACGCTCATAGAACTTCTGGCCTTTATCTGCAAAAAACTGAACCAAGTGCGATTTTATAGCCTCATCATTGCCGAAAGTTTTACCATTTAAGGAGTTCTGCAAAGATCGAAATAAATGGTAGTCTGATGGTGCAAGGTCAGAGCTATATGGTGGATGCATCAACAATTCCCAGCGAAGCTCACTCAGTTTTTGGCGAGTGACCAAAGATGTGTGCGGTCTAGCGTTGTCCTGGTGGAATATGACACCTTTACGATTGACCAATTCTGGTCGCTTCTCCTTGATGGCTGTATTCAATTTGTCCAATTGTTGACAGTAAACATCGGAATTAATCGTTTTGTTCCTTAGAAGCAGCTCAAAATATACCACACCCTTCCAATCCCACCAAACAGACAGCATAACCTTCTTTTGGTGGATATCAGCCTTTGAAGTGGTTTGAGCTGGTTCACCATGCTTGGACCATGATCGTTTTCGACTAACGTTGTTGTAAACAATCCATTTTTCATCTCCAGTTATGATTCGTTTTAAAAACGGATCGAATTCATTGCGTTTAAGGTGCATATCACAAGCGTTGATTCGGTTTGTTAAATGAATTTCTTTCAATACATGTGGTACCCAAATATCAAGCTTTTTCACCAGTCCAAGACTTTTTATGTGATAATGAACGGTTGATTTTGGTATATTTAACTTAATACTTTTAATACGCTACCCTTTTCCCAGGGAAATGGTACTAAAACTACCATTTTTCTAAGATAACGGCACATAAACTACCCCTTTCCCAAGAAAATGGTCCTAAAACTACCCTTTCCCAAGAAAAGGCTACTGAATGTACCCTTTCCACAAGGAATGGGTACTAAAACTACCATTTCCCCAAGGAAAGCGTCTAAAACTGAACTTTCCCCAAAGAAAGGGTACTAAAACTACCCCTTACCACAAGAAAGGGTACTAAAGCTTCCCTTTCCTAAAGGAAAGGGTACTGAAACTACCCTTTCATACAGGAAAGGGTACAAAAAATACACTTTCCCACAGGAAAAAGTACTAAAACTACCCTTTCCCAAAGAAAAGGTTATTAAAACTATCCTTTACAAAGCAAAGGGTACTTTAACTACCATTTCCCCAAGAAAAGTGTACTAAAACCACCCTTTACCCAAGGAAGGGGTATTAAAACTACCATTTTCTCAAGGAAAGGTCACCAAAATAGCCTTTTTCCCATGAAAAGGGTACTTTGACTATCCTTTCTTGAAGGAAAGTTTACTAAAACTACCCTTACCCCAAGAAAGGGGTACAAAAACTTCCCTTTCCCCAAGGAAAGAAAGGGTATTAAAGCTACCCTTTCCCTAAGGAAATATTACTAAAATTACCCCTTCCCTAAGGAAAGCTTACTAAATTACCCTTTTCCCAAGTAAAGGGTACTAACACTACAATTTCCCCAAGGAAAGGGTACTAAAACTACCTCTTCCCCAAAGAAAGGTTACTTAAACTACCCTTTCTTCAAGAAAAGGGTACTAAAACTTCTCTTTCCCCAAGAAAAGGGCACTAAAGGTACCCGTTCCCAAAGGAAAGTTTACCAAAGCTACCCTTTCCCACAAGAAACGGTACAAAACAATTCCCTTTTCCCCAAGGTAAGGGTACTAAAACTACCCTTTCTTCGAGAAAAGGGTACAAAAACTACCCTGTCCTCGATGAAAGGGTTCTAAAACTACCCTTTCCCCAAGGAAAGGATGGCAAAACTACACTTTCCCCAAGGAAAGGTTACTAAAACTACCGTCTTTTACAGGTCGGGGTACTAAAGCTACACTTTCACACAGAAAAGAGTACTAAAAATACTCCCTCCCACAGGAAAGGGTACTACAGCTACATTTTCCCACATGAAAGGGTACTAAAACTTCCCTTTCAAACATGAGAGGGTAATAAAACTACTCTTTCTGACAAGGGTACAAAAACTACTCTTTCTCACAAGGGTACAAAAACTACACTCCCCCTTAAAAGGGTACTAAAACTTCTCCTTTTCAAGGACAGGGGTACTAAAACTACAATTTTTTAACGACAGTTTTACTTAAACTACCCACTTTCAAAGGCAGCAGTACTAAAAGTACCCTTTTTTAAAGATAAGGGCGCTAAAACAAGCCTTTTTCAAACGCAGGGGTACTACAACTACCCTTTTTCAAAGACAAGGGTACTAAAACTGCACTTTTTTTAAAGACAAGGGTACCAAAACTACCCTGTTTCAAAGACAAGGGTGCTAAGACTACATTTTTTTCATATAAATCGTAATTAAACTATCTCTTCTTTTTTGAAAAGTTACTAAAACTACCTTTTTCTTTATGGAAATGATACAAAAATTATGAGAAACAGAAATCTTATGCTATGAGAGAAAAACACAAATTAAAAAAGTAAGGCTGAATTTAAGCAAACCCCATAAGACATAGCATCTAAGACCTGAACTACAGTTAAACAATGAATTGTATATGAATGTTTACTGCATTGGTTTAAATGAATCTTGTTTACTTTACCATGACTTGTGAAGAGTAAAGGGAAATGACTCATCATCAGTGAAGTGTGATGGTCTCTGATCTTTAACTCAATTCATGTCCAAATGGACAAATGAAGATGATGACCACCAACATGATCTTGTTCTTCCCCTGTTACCATCATCACTAATGCATTTGTCATTATTGGTCATGCAAATCAAAAATGAAAAAAAAACGTGACCTCCTCCCAATCAAGCGTGAGCTGGTTTTCTTTCATTTCTCAAACTGCATCTATTGGATTATAGCTCAATCTTTCATGGATATTAAATTTCTTTTGTGTCAATATTTGTCATAAGTATTTCACATATCAATTGGTCTTTGGAAAAGAAGAAAAAAATCCATTCCCGCTTGAGAGGTGGTCGGTCGGTCTCTTATTACCGAAGCCATAAGTAAGTGTTTAAAGGGTCCGTACGTCGTTTTTACATACAGCTAAAACTAAGGCTTTACAATTCTGGTTCATCGACCATACGCTGGGTGCTAATCAATTGTTTCCACTGGAACACAGTTTGTGTTCTTGTGATAGATCGACAGCAACAACAATTTTTTTTAACAAACAAAACAATTGAGATTTCTTTTGTGTGTGGCATAAGACAATAGGGATGTTAAATATTGGAGTTGCCAGATGAGGGGATTATTTTTTCAAAGATATGAATTGAGTTGAGGTCTCCTCCGAGGGCTATATTTGTACTGAAAACTGGAGGTTTTTATAAAATTTGGTACACCGCCATAGTTTTAGAATAGAGAGAGAGATGATTTGAAAGTCCCAATTTGATGGTAAGTACTGTAGGGTCTTCAGTAGGCAATTGTGGTGAGAAAATTAGAACAAATGGTGTCTGCGGTTATCCTTTCACTAATTCTGGCCCAATTGGTAAGGTATTTAGCCGAACCGTGTAAAACTTAAATCCTAAGTGGTATCGCTCCGTTCGAAGTCGCTAATAAAAAGGAAGTTCCTTATCATTGAGCTTAAGAACATGAATCCGACAGCACTCATTCATATGAGAGAAGTAGGTTAGGTTAGGTTTAAGTGGCAGTCTGCCATCAGACTCACACGTTTTTGTCTATTGTGATACCACAGGAACAAAAGAAGGAAGATTCCTTCTAGTTCCTATCGTTGAACCATCCAGATCGCTTTAAAAAGCCCAACAACTTGCGAATGTTCACATCCACTAAATCAGACAGGTTCTCAATTCAATGTGGAACTCCTTCTGACTGCTAGTGCGGGACACACACACAGAAGGTGTTCTATAGTCTCTTCTTCTTCAATGTTCTCACAGTTTCTGCAAAATCGTTGCTGGCAACCTTCAGTCTGTCAGCATGTTTTCTGATTCGACAGTGACCTATCATGACGGACACAATGACTGAGACGTCTGTTCTAGTCAGTGACAAGAAAGCAGTAGACTTCTTCAAGTCTAGATTAGGCCATATTCCTTCTGACTGCTAGTGCGGAACACACACACAGAAGGTGTTCTATAGTCTCTTCTTTTTCGATGTCCTCACAGCTTCTGCAAAAGTCGTTGCTGGCACCTTCAGTCTATCAGCATATTTTCCGATTATGCAGCGACCAGTCGTGACGGACTCAATGACTGAGATCTCTGTTCTAGCCAGTGACAGCAAAGTGGTAGACATCTTCAAGTCTAGAGTAGGCCACATAGTTTTGGAATGCTCAAAGCCCCCTCTTTGTGACCATCTATATTCGTTGTTCTTCGTGCCTAGTCCTGAAAACATAGCTTACATTTTGCTAGAGGCATACCCACAGATTCCAGTATCACGGAAATGTGTAGAGTAGTTCCTAGTCTTGAAAGCTCGTCCGTTTTATAATTCCCAGGGATATCTCTGTGGCCGGTATCCAAAGGGCCGCCCTCGACTATCGAGGGGGGTTTTTGTTGCTTGACTGTCTGAGAAGATTTTTATGCCAATCGTCGTAATGACATTATAATTTAGCCTTTCCACCATTTCTTGAATTGCAATGATCTCTGCTTGATACAGACTGCAGTACGACCAGTTCTAGATCATAAGAGTACACCCCAAAGCCCACCTGGTTGTCTAGTTTGGAACCATCCATAAAGAAGTCTATGTAACTTTATTTACCAGGGATATCGTAGTTGCAATCGGTTCTATCAGGAATTTTGGTATAGTAATTTTTGTCTAAATGCGATTCAGGTAATCCATACTGCCTGGAACATCAGACATTGTATCAAGGATAACACAGTGTCCGTAGCCGCCACATGACCAAAGAGAAAGCTTCCTTAACCTCACAGCAGTGTTCGCAACAATTTGTCTAGCCACAATTTCCAGAGGCATTAGATGTAGCATTAAATTCAGTGCATTAGATGATGTCGTCCTCAATGCGGCTGTGATGCACAAACAAGCCATCCTTTGGATCCGTTTGAGTATTAAACAGTAGGTGGACTTTTGAAGCATCGTCCACCAGACCACAACACCATATAGCATTAAAGGTCTGAAAACTGCAGTATATACCCAATGCCAGACACGCGGTTTAAACCTCAAACTTTGGCCAATGGCTCTCTTGCAGGTGTATGAGAGAAATTTGGAACCATCCATATAGAGAGAAGTAACTTTGTATGAGAGAAGTAACTCTGCTGTTTCATGGGCAAATTTATCGATGTCCTAATTTTTTGGTATTTTCTTTGACATCTAAATGTTAATAGGATCTTTTTGGGAAAATAAAATCCTATATTGAAAATTTGATTTAAACTTTACCAATCTGGCAACTACACGTTATTCATGGTCTTAAGTACATTGTAACATTGCCTCTTACACATTGCTGGCTTAACTCATGATCTGCTTATAGCTCTTAAGTTCCATCAATTTTAGGTAAAAATTGGGCATTTTCCACATTTTTTTCGTTTTTGTTTTCCAGACATTTTGGGTGTTTTGTATTCAATTTCATTCGTCCCAATTCAAATTAATTTGCTGTAGTTGGTCCCTCTTCTCATTTCTTCACTAATCGAAATAAATTAGCATTTCTAATGAATATTAATGATCGCTTGACAATTGGACCGTCTGCTGCCACTGCTATGGTCATATTTCCAGAATTTATCCAGTCTCAAAACAAGTACCTCATTTATTGCCTATAAGCCTTGGCCTCTTCGGAAAGATTATTTTTGTTAGTGGCTTTATGGTTATGAAATATTCACAACTACCCTTGTCTTATTTAGGGTAAAGGGGGATTACTGTCATATTTAGATAAAAGGGAGATGAGAATTTCTATCTACTGAATGTCTTGGGAAATAAATAAAAGCCACATTTAATTGTGGTTTTTATCTAATTCTGATGGAGCATGTCATTCATTAGTAATTGTAATATGTTCTTATGATGATCAAGCGGCTGATAACTGTGTCATTGTCAATTTAACACACTTTGAAGTATGAGCGGTGCATTTCTATGAACGGTTGGATTGTTGATTGAAATATTTATTTTTATTGTTTTTAATATTTTTTAATTTTTTTTGTGTATTTTACAATTTGCCTAAGCAAAAACCAATTAAAAATGGGTTACCCACCACCATGGATTCTGCTTAAAATTAACAGCAATTAAATCAGTTTATAACTTTACGTCATTTCTCCAAGAGGAAAGAGAATTGAGCTCATTTGACCATAAAAATGAAAACACTAGAATGAAGGATCAGCTTATTGTCCAGATGGCCCAGTGTGCTTTTTTATACCCTACACCACTACTGCGGTACAGGGTATTAGAAGGATGAGCGATACACACATTGAGAAGTATACCGATCGACTCTGAATCACTGTCTCATTCGGCTATGTCCGCCTATCTGTCTGTCCGTCTGACCAGGTTAAATTTTGTACAAAGTACAGGTCGCAATTTTCATCCGATCGACTTAAAATCTGGTACAGGCATGTTTTTCGGTTTAGGTTCAGATTTGGATATAGCTCCCATATATATGGTTGCCCAAAAAGTAATTGCGGATTTTTTAAAAGAAAGTAAATGCATTTTTAATAAAACTTAGGATGAACTTTAATCAAATATACTTTTTTTACACGTTTTTTCTAAAGCAAGCTAAAAGTAACAGCTGATAACTGACAGAAGAAAGAATGCAATTACAGAGTCACAAGCTGTGAAAAAATTTGTCAACGCCGACTATATGAAAAATCCGCAATTACTTTTTGGGCAACCCAATATGTTCGTCCGATTTGTAGTAATAATGCAATAAATTGTTGGTCATTTGTTAACCGATTCTGTCGAAATTAGGTAGGAAGGATTTTCTCTGAATTCTCAACATTACTGGGGAATTTCATGGAAATCGGTTTACAACATACTGCGAAGACACACCTTCTCGAGAGCCCGGTGCCACACCATGACTCCATTGGTGAGGATCGGCTGAACCACAGCATTGTAAATCCAGTGTGCCATACTCGTCATATGTCCCTAACTCCTGCCCACCGAGCTGCGACATGAGTAAAGCGCATTTAGACAACCCACATACGACTCATATGTCCGTCCCTCTGTATGTCTGTCTGTGGAAAGCACGCTTGATTTCTTAGAAGAAGAGTTAGAGGTTGAAATTTTGCACAAATACTTCCCTTTAGTGTAGGTCAGTTGGGATTGTAAATAAGCCATTTCGGTTTATGTTTGGATATAGGCCTGGGTTCGAATCCTGGCGAGACCATCAGAAAAAATTTTCAGCGGTGGTTTTCCCCTCCAAATGCTGGCAACATTTGTGAGGTATTATGCCATGTAAAACTTCTCTTCAAAGAGGCGTCGCACTGCGGCACGCCGTTCGGACTCGGCTATAAAAAGGAGGTCCCCTATCATTGAGCTTTAACTTGAATCGGACTGCACTCATTGATATGTGAGAAGTTTGCCCCCGTTCTTAAGTGGAATGTTCATGGGCAAAATTAATTTTTTTTTTTGGTCAATTTCTTCAGAAGCAATGGGAGGCGGTCGTTCTCCAAGGACCGTATTCACACGGCAGCTGTTCTCCGCATCTGTTACCGTGTCAGCATGAATGTTGTCTAGTAGCGCTGAACCTCACGCTCTAAATCATGTAAATCTACCTTACGGCTTCTGGGCGGTGGATACCTATCCGCTAGATGATGATTTGGATTGTATCTGTAATAATAGCCCAGAAAATATTATTTAGACAGCATGTAGTTTTGTCTCGTGAACAACACCAGCTCCCCAGTAGAGAGAAGGCGACCGCCACTCAAAATGACGACATCATCAGCATGGCCAATCACTATCACTCTTTTCTTCTCGAAGTACCTGAGAACCTCATTGATAACCAAGAGCCACAAGAGTCCACCTGGTCACAATCTTTCTCACCGAACCCTCAGCCAGTGATACATTGCTAATGCTTACCTTGAGCATAACATCATTCCAGTTTCCCATATCAACCAGAGAATGGAACCCAACTCCACTTTATTAAGAGCACCTTCTATATTCAAGGAAGCCGGCAAAGTACAGTCGTCTGTCCCCACGTTACCCTGTATAAAATCCACGATGTCGTGGAGGGCACTTTCAGCTGACAGATTTTTGGTGAAGATCCCTTATGTACGCATCCAACAGTCTCTCAAGTATCTTCAGACTGATCGGCCTAAGGTCCCTGGACCGGGAGTGACCCGGTTTCGCCGCCTTGGCAATGAAAACTGCCCGAACCTCTGGCCACGCAGTCGGCACAAACCAAAAATCCCCTCAAGAAGACTTATGGTATACTGCCCCGTTCTTTGCGGCCTCTAGAAGGCGTAATTATTATCCGATCTGAAAATTTTGCCCATGGCCCATAACTTGATAGCTCCCATACAAACCAATCTATCGATTGAACTTCTTGAGCTTCTATTGAGAGCTCGATTGTTATTTGATTTGGCTAAAATTTTGCACGTTCGATTTAGCTCCTATATAAACCTCTCTCGCGATATATGCAATGGGTGGCGGTCGTTCTCCAAGGACTACATTCACCCGGTAGCCAATTACCGCGTCTGCTACCGTGTCTGCATGAATGTTGTCCAAACCCGCTTGATATGCCGCTTGATCTAGAGGTTCTCTCTTGTAGCGCTGAACCTCACGCTCTAGATCGTGTAGATCTAGCTTAAGGCTTCTGGGTGGTGGGTATCTATCCACAAGACGATGATTTGGATGGTTTCTGCGATAACAGCCCAAAAGGTATTGCTTAGACAGCATGTAGTTATGTCTTCGCACTGGTAGGATCTTTGTCTCCTGATGGAGGTGGTCCACATGAGAACTGAGGAGACAGCCCGTCGCAGTTCGGAGGGCGGCATTCTGACAGATCTGAATATTATTCCACTGCGTGTCACAAAGTTGACGAGACCACACTGGCGCTGCATAACTTACCACAGACCGGCCAATTGCTCTGTACGTGGTCAACAAGGTTTCTTTGTCTGCACCCCAAGTGCTGTCAGCGAGTGACTTGAGAACCTTGTTTCTACTTTTGACTTTATTGCAGATTGCTGTGGCATGTGGGGAGAAAGTGTAAGAGCTGTCAAATGTGACGCCAAGTATTTTGGGACACTTGATGGTCGGAATCATTTCTCCATCGACCATCACAGTCAGCTCAGTATTCACCTCACACGTATTTGTAGTGAACAGTGTGGCTGAAGATTTGGTGGCGAATATCTTCAGATTTCTTGCAGCGAAATATAAGGCAAGCTCGTAGAGGTAGACGTTCAACCTATCGCAGATGTCATCAATGGGTGGGGGGCCTGATGCCATGATCGTACAATCGTCCGCATATGATACGATCTCTATGCCGTCTGGAGGGGGTGGAATGGAGGATAGGTAGAGGTTAAACAGAGCCAGAGATATCACCCCACCTTGGGGAACTCCCTGTTTCACTCTACGGTGTTTCGATTTCTTATCCCTAAATTCCACAAATGACTGGCGACCACACAGATAATTCGCGACCCAGCGTTTCAGGCCTGGCTGGAGGGACGTGTTGGCGATGTCCTCAAATAATTTGGCATGGCTGACCGTGTCGAATGCCTTCGTCCTATCACATGGCCTGGGTTGATTGAAGCCAAGGCCAATGTGTGTGGTGATGGCATGCAAAGCTGTTGTTGTGCTGTGCAGTCTCCGAAATCCATGTTGATGCTCGGCGAATGGAAATTCTCCTACGAGGCTCGGGAGGAGTAATGCTTCAAGCGTCTTTGCCACTGGTGAGAGAAGGGAGATCGGTCTGTACGACTCCTCCAAACTCGGGTCTTTTCCAAGCTTCAGTAGCGGGATCACTCTGCCCATTTTCAGACATCGGGAACTATAAGAGTGTTCAATGACAGGTTGAGGACAGTAGTAAGGTACTCAACTCCAGGTGAATCCAGATTCTTTAACATCAATGTAGAGATTCCGTCGGGGCCCAACGCCTTGGAAGATTTGGCGCCACGGATGACATTCGTAACTTCGCCTACGGTAAATTGTGATGGCTGTTCATCGGCTCGGAGACCACGAATACGGCGAATGGCTCTCCTCCTTGCCCTGTCTCTCTTCGGATGCACAATAAATTGACGGTTGAACAACCTGGCGCATCTCTTCGGATCCGTCACGATTATCTCGCCAAAAGTGACTGAGGTCCTGTCGTCCCGTCTACCGGGGTTCGAGAGTGACTTAACAGTGGCCCACAGTTTGCCTGCACCGGTGCCTAAGTTACATTGCTCCAAGTGTTCTAGCCACAAATTCCGCTTATGTTCGTTGACTACCCTGTTTATTTCCAGATTCAGCTCGCTGATTCTGGAATCAGTGTGCTGAATCCTATCACGCTCGTCTGCGAGTACCACTGCTTGCGCCGGGAAATTGGGTCGCACTTGGGGTATTCGACCGGCTGGTATAAAGCGAGCGGCTGCTGCGTTGATGATGTCTCGGAATTTCCTCTCGGCCAGAAGCACATCAGAGGGGAGTGGCAGTTCACTGAAGCGCTAATTGGTATACTCTCTGAAGCCAGTCCAATCGGCCTTCTTATAATTGATAAACGTCCGGCGCTCAAAGGTTATGAAGTCGGGTGGTCGGTCGATGGTGAGAATTATGGGGAGGTGATCCGACCCCAAATAGATGACGGCTTGCCAGGAGACGTCACTCAGGAGATCAGGGGATGCAATTGAGATGTCCTCGTAATCCTAGTGGGGGCATCCTCATTCACCGTGCAAAACGTGGAGCTATCTATCTGCTCTGCCACGCTGGTCGTTACCTAGGGGAGAATGCCATGACGTGTGATGCGCATTAAAATCCCCCCGAACCAGACGATTATGGCCAGATAGCAACCCACTTATGTCGGGGTTGTAAGCCTGGCCGTTAATCGGGACACAGCTACCAACTGGCGGTATATATACGTTGTATATCTCTATCTCGGCAGTACCAGACCTGACTGCTACCCCCATACATTCCATGTATGGGTCACTAGCGTCAAGCGCAGGCGAGATAGGTCTATACTGCACGGAATGGTGTATAACGAAGGCCAATCCCTCACCTCCATTCCTTGAGCGATCCTTATGTAGCACATTGTAACCGTGACAAGGTTTTCTTCTAGCCTTAGTATTAAAGACTACGTTACTCCTGACAGTATCATGAGTTCCTATAAGAGCAAAACTATTTTCAGTAGTAGATACTTTAGCCACGAACAATTAGCATTATATTAAATTTTCCCAATTTATCTAATTTTTCTTCTTTTCATTCTTATTTCAGTTTGCAAGGAGTGGTTGGTGCGAGAAGATGGTGCTTTAGCCTATAAATTACAATCACAGGAGAGTGAGTAGCCAAAACATCTCCCCCAATAAGTTCTTCTAATGTCATTGCCTACTTTTCTTCTCTCTAGTCACAGACTTTTACAAAGGCAATCGCACCCGCAATGCTGTAGTAAGAGAGGATTTCCCCACAGCATTGCAAGAGCAGCTGAAAGAGAAAGAAACAGCAGAAAAACAAGCCGAAGCCTATAGGCGTAGGCTAAAGGAGCAGTAAGTGAAAGAAATCGGAGATAATTGAAAATTTTCTTAAAAATTTTAACATTATCTTCTCTTTTAGGGAGGAATATGATAAACGAGTGGCCAAAGAAATAACCGACAAATTGGAAAGAGATTTGCAGGAACAAAGATTAAGAGAGCTCGAAAGTGAAAAATTGGCTCAAGACATGCAGGTTAGTATGAGTTGTCGGTTTTTTGTTTAATCAAGCACTCAATGCACCATAGCACTGGAATTTTAAACAATATTTAATATTAAGGCATAACTATACGTGGGCGGTGCCTAACTTAGCCGATAGTATCAACTAAGTTTGGTTTCTGTGGCAGTCTGTTTCGGAAAATTACTTGGACAATTGGTAGTTCGTTGGGATACCACAGTAGCGACAGACCAAAGCCTCTCAATCCCATGGCAGCCGGTTGTATGTATCGAATTGACCCGATGGAGCCCTTTATGGTGTTGTTGTAGCAGTGTGTTGTACACTGAGGCGGCAGCCCTTGCCGATGGATAACTCCATCGGGTCAATCCGGTACGTACAACCGGCTGCCATGGGATTGAGCCCTTAATTGGCAAGGGCTGCGGCCTCAGTTTACAACATACCAAAGCTTCTGATGGGAATCAAACATGTCTTCCCCGCGCGGTCAATCTGAACTCGTTACCAACTCAACAACCGTGGCGATTTTTTACCAAGCCTATAAAGCTGTCAATGAGATAACATTGAGAAAAAGATCTAAATTCTCTTCAGTTTTTTGAGTTTTTTCTATCATATTGGCTAACTTCGGGACCGCCCTTGTAACCCTATCTCATAATCTTTCATACCTCAACTATCTTGAAGATTTTCAGCGACCTCTGCTCATGTCTAACTCTCTAGTTGTTTCTTTCTGTAAATAACTCTGTTTTTCGGTATACCCAAATGTATGTACATATCTCTTTGCAGGCTATTTATGTGAATCTACCACCGGCGTTGCCGCCACCATCGGCACGCGATAAAAATAAGGTACCACCACCTAGGCCAGCCAAAAGTTCCACATTGTTACAAAGCAATCAACAACCCATATCACCACCAAATGGCTATCGTAATCCCAACAGTCCACAGTTTCCCATACAATTGCAACAGCATCACTTTTCCAATGCGGATGGTGGTTATGTTGGTCTATCATTACATGCAACAACGGCTCAGCTGCAGCAACATCATAGATCGCCAACAAACAGCCACAATCATAACCTCAACCACAATAATCTAGTGGTAGGTGGCGATAGTCAGGGATCACCAACTCAGCTAATGCAACAACACCAACAACACCACCATCAACAACAACAATACCAACAACCGCCAGCTAATCAGTCACCATGTTCATCATCATCACCATCATTTTCATACCGCCAGGGTGGTGTGGTGGACTCATCATCGCCTTTGAATTCATTGTCCTCATCATCGTCCGCCTCCAGACGCCATGTACTTGAGTCACAGCTTAATATGAACACCAGTTATCAGCAACAATTGCCACCACCATTGACACCCACCAGTCCACATACACCACTCACTCCCACACATGCCTTTGCGCACACCCCACCACCCCCCTCAACAACCACAACAGCAATAGCCACGCCCCCCACCCATCAACATCCTGATGTCGAGGAACTTATTGAGTATTCCGATGTGGCAGACAGCATTAGACGTTACGATATGAACAAATCCTCTACGGATACCCTTGATTCACACAAATCACACAATAGCGCCTCATCATCATCACCAGCACACTCGCACTCGCACTCGCATCACCACCACAACCACCATATGCACAATGCTAGCAAAATTTCTATCAATCGTCTAATGTCACCCTCCCATGAAAATCTTCTAAAGAATGATCATAAATTTCAGAAACTCTCGCCAGAGAAATATGACTGTCTGGTGGGAAATGCCACCCCCAATCAAACACCACCCACAGGGGTTAAGGAGCGTCATTTGCAAGAGCACGCCGATGACATAGAACTGTATGTGGATCCATGCGATTATAAGGAAATCGGTTTGCCCATGGCCGAAATCAAAGAAATGAATGCCAAATTAAAGCAGGAGCAAAAGGATGAGGTAAGCATTGAAATTCAATTCAAATGTAAACCTTAATTTCTTAAAATATTTCCCTTATGTTACAGCTTTTGGCTCGCCGCTTGCAGGAGTTGGAGGTACAGGATGGCATGACCCTGGAGGAACGAGATCGTATGCTGGCCATCGAAGCTCAAGACAAAGAACTTGCTAAAATGCTCCAAGAAAGGGTAAGAGATCGTTGTTGAAAATAGTCTGTCATTTGGGCATGAAAATTCCATGGAGCTATCTGAATTTTTGAGCCGTAACTTTTCATTGCTTCTTAAGAGACTACCATTCAGCATTAAACGCTACTAAATTAGCACTCTAAGTAGATTTTTCTCATTTTCAAATCATTGGAAAATCATTCTAGTACTACGCCACTATAGTATGGGGGGTATACTTAGGACCGTATAAATTATGTGAAGTACTTGCTGTACGGCGTGCCTCGCTAGAACCTTAAATGGCCTTTTTATAATAAAGACTTCCTTGCACATTTTGTTAAGGGGGTTTCAAACTTGGGGTCTATACCAGATCTTTAGAATACATTTGGTTTACGTACCACATCGGTTGGAGGCCATCGTAGTGCAGAGGTCCCCCGATGACGCTGAACGTCTGGGTTCGAATCCTGACGATAACATCAGATAAATTTTTCAGCGGTAGTTATCTCTCTATCTGACGATAACATCAGACAAATTTTTCAGCGGTGGTTATCTCCTCCTAATGCGGGCGACATTTGTGAGGTACTGTGCCATGCAAAAACTTCTCCTCAAAGAGGATTTGTACTGCGGCACGCCGTTCGGACTCGGCTATAAAAAGGAGGTTCCTTATCATTGAGCTTAAACTTGAATCGGACAGCACTCAATGATATGGGAGAAGTTTGCCCCTGATCCTTAATGGAATGTTCAAGGGCAAATTTGTAATTTGCATTACCATATTGGTCCTTCCTGCATCAACTGTACCCCAAATTTAGATGTAAGATTTGGATTCTACTTTCATTTGTACAGACCTTTTATTTGATCCCTTATTGTCCCAATCGGTTGTTTTATGGGAGTGGGCGACCCACAGAAACTTGTACTCAGCCTTGAATATGAGATTGGAGCTCTACTACTAAAGATATTTTTATACCCTCCACCATAGGATGGGGGGTATACTAATTTCGTCATTCTGTTTGTAACTACTCGAAATATTCGTCTGAGACCCCATAAAGTATATATATTCTTGATCGTCGCGACATTTTATGTCGATCTAGCCATGTCCGTCCGTCCGTCTGTCGAAAGCACGCTAACTTCCGAAGGAATTTGAAATTTTGCACAAATACTTTTTATTAGTGTAGGTCGGTTGGTATTGTAAATGGGTCATATCGGTCCATGTTTTGATATAGCTGCCATATAAACCGATCTTGGGTCTTGACTTCTTGAGCCTCTAGAGGGCGCAATTCTCATCCGATTTGACTGAAATTTTGCACATAGTGTTTAAGTATCACTTCTAACAACTGTGCTCAGTATGGTTCAAATCGGTCCATAACCTGGTATGGCTGTCCTATAAACCGATCTTGGGTCTTGACTTCTTGAGCCTCTAGAGAGCGCAATTCTTACCCGATTAGAATGAAATTTTGCACGACGTGTTTTGTTATGATATCCAATAACTGTGCTAAGTTTGGTTCAATTCGGTTCATAACCTGATATAGTTGCCATATAAACCGATCTGGGATCTTGACTTCTTGGGCCTCTGGAGGTCGCAATTATTATCCGATTTGCCTGAAATTTTGTACAACGGATCCTCTCATGACCATCAACATACGTGTTTATTATGGTCTGAATCAGTTGATAGCCCGATACAGCTCCCATATAAATCGATCTCTCTATTTTACTTCTTGAGCCCCCAAAGGGCGCAATTCTTATTCGAATTGACTGACATTTTACACAGGTCTCCAACATATAATTTAATTGTGGTCTAAACCGGATCATATCTTGATATCGCTCCAATAGCAGAGCAAATCTTTTCTTCTATCATTTTTTGTCTAAGAAGAGATGTCGGGAAAAGAACTCGACAAATGCGCTCCATGGTGGAGGGTATATAAGATTCGGCCCGGCCGAACTTAGCACACTTTTACTTGTTTTTGAATGTAATATTGTCCCGAGTATCTATTGTTCTCACGCAGGCGTTCGGCGTCATAGCCAAACATGCTAACATCTGCGGTACTGTGACATCATTTTCATGATCGCACTTATTGTGCACAAAAAACGTTTAATATTGAGCTTTCTTCATTGAGACCTGTCAACAAAGACTCATGGGGCATGGACCTAGAGTATGGATTACTTTACTTTAGCGTCTTTATCGAACATGGAAGGGACATATTTATCTCATGCAAGTTGGAGTCCGTATATGATCTCTGTGGACTTAGAAATCACTCTTCTGTTTGACTGTCCACGGTTATCATTATAGTCCGATCGTGTAGCCGCTGCGGCATCGTTGTCGTCTCCAAGGCCTTTAGGACCTCCGCCTGAAAAACGCTACAGCTGTAAGAAAGCGCCTATGACTTCCCAACTTCTAAGGACTCAATGAAGATTCCTGCACCGATACACAAGGTTCAGGATAAGCCTGGAGCGCCATTTTGGGAAAACGACGTCCAATCCGTCAACATGAAAATACAGGCCATGCACATAGTCTGTCGCTGATAGTCAACACCCCTGCAGAATAGAATAGAGCCCAAACTTCAATTACAGTTAAATTATAATTACCTTTCGTCAAACATGACAAAAGGTTCTTTCTTGTTGACGCATTGTACATCTTTTTCCCAGAGAAAAATAGCCAATATGCACCATTCACAATGGTGAAGCACAAGAAAGATGTCAATTCCATGGCAGCCGGTTATACGTACCGGATTGACCCGATGGAGTCCTTCATCGGCAAGGGCTGCCGCCTAAGTGTACAACACACTGCTAGTCCAAGGAGGACGGTTCTCGTGGCACTGGACCAAAGGCATTCGACATGGTCAGTCATGCCAAAATATTTGAGGACATCGCCAATACATCCATCCAGGCCTGTAACGCTGGGTCGCGAATTATCTGTGTGGTCACTCGTCATTTGTGGAATTTAGGGATAAGAAATCGAAACATAGTAGAGTGAAACAGGGAGTTCCCCAATGCAGCGCGATACTGACACTGTTAAACCTCTACATATCCTCCATTTTAACCTCCCCAGACGGCATAGAGATCGTATCATAAGTGGACGATTGTAGGATCATGGCATCAGGCCCTCCTGCCATAGTTGACATTTGCGATAGGTTAAAGGTCTACCTTAACGAACTTGCCGCTTATTTCGCTGCAAGATATTTGAATATACTTGCCATCAAATATTCAGCCCCATTTATTACAGATACGTGTAAGGTGAATAATGAGCTGAATGTTATAGTCCATGGAGAAACGACATTGACCATAAAGCGGCCGGGCCGAATCTTATATACCCTCCACCATGGAGCGCATTTGTCAGTTATTTTCCCGGCATCTCTTCTTAGGCAAAAAATGATATAAGAAAAGATTTGCTCTGCTATTAGACCGATATCAACATATGATCCGGTTTAGACCACAATTAAATTATATGTTGGAGACCTGTGTAAAATGTCAGCCAATTCGAATAAGAATTGCGCCCTTTGGGTGCTCAAAAAGTAAAATAGAGAGATCGATTTATATAGGAGCTGTATCGGGCTATAGACCGATTCAGACCATAATAAACACGTATGTTGATGGTCATGAGAGTATCCATCGTACAAAATTTCAGGCAAATCGGATAAGAATTGCGCTCTCTAGAGGCCAAAGAAGTCAAGACCCAAGATCGGTTTATATGGCAGCTACATCAGATTATGGACCGATTTGAACCATACTTGGCACAGTTGTTGGATATCATAACAAAACACGTGGTGCAAAATTGCATTCTAATCGGATAAGATTTGCGCACTCTAGAGGCTCAAGAAGTCAAGACCCAAGATCGGTTTATATGACAGCTATACCAGGTAATGGACCGAATTGGACCATACTAAGCTAAGTTGTTAGAAGAAGTCAAAACCCAAGATCGGTTTATAAGACAGCTATATCAGGTTATGGGCCGATGTGAACCATACTTGGCACAGTTATGGGATATCATAGCAAAACACGTCGTGCAGAATTTCATTCCAATCGGATAAGAATTGCGCACACTAGAGGCTCAAGTAGTCAAGACCCAAGATCGGTTTATATGGCAGCTATATCAAAACATAGACCGATATGGCCCATTTACAATACCAACCGACCTACACTAATAACAAGTATTTGTGCAAAATTTCAAGCCGCTAGCTTTACTCCTTCGGAAGTTAGCGTGCTTTCGACAGACAGACGGACGGACAGACGGACAGACGGACGGACGGACAGACGGACGGACATGGCTAGATCGACATAAAATGTCGCGACGATCAAGAATATATATATTTTATGGGGTCTCAGACGAATATTTCGAGTAGTTACAAACAGAATGACGAAATTAGTGTACCCCCCATCCTATGGTGGAGGGTATAAAAACGGTCCTCAAGTCACTTGCCGGCAGCACTTTGGATGCTGACAAAGGAACCTTGTTGACCACACACAAATCAAATGGCTGGTCTGTGGTATATTATGCAGCGCCAGTGTGGTCTCGTCAGCTATGAGACACACTGTGCAATAATATTAAGATCTCTCAGAATGCCTCTCTTCGAACTGCGAGGGGCTGTCTCCTCAGTTCTCATGTGGACCACCTCCAACGGGAGACAAAGATACTACCCGTGCAAATACATAACTACATGCTGTCTAAGCAATACCTTCTGGATTGTTATCGCAGGGTCCATCTAAATCATAAACTTGTTGATAGGTATCCAACGCCCAGAAGCCCTAAGGTCGATCTACATGATCTAGAGTAAAAGGTTCAGCGTTACAAGAGAGAACCTCTAGATGAAGCGATATATCAAGCGGATCTAGACAACATTCATGCAGACACAGCAGCAGATGCCGTTAATATTGGGTTGCCCAAAAAGTAATTGCGGATTTTTCATATAGTCGGCGTTGGCAAATTTTTTCACAGCTTGTGACTCTGTTATTGCATTCTTTCTTCTGTCAGTTATCAGCTGTTACTTTTAGCTTGCTTTAGAAAAAAAGTGTAAAAAAGTATATTTGATTAAAGTTCATTCTAAGTTTTACAAAAAATGCATTTACTTTCTTTTAAAAATCCGCAATTACTTTTTGGGCAACCCTACATGATCTAGAGTAAAAGGTTCAGCGTTACAAGAGAGAACCTCTAGATGTAGCGACATATCAAGCGGATCTAGACAACATTCATGCAGACACAGTAGCAGATGCGGTTAATAGTTACCGGGTGTATGTGGTCTTTGGAGATCGCCTCCCATTGCACCTAAAGAAATTGGTCTCCTCCGGCAAACCAGAGTAGTTCTGGTTCAATTACGATCCTGCAGATGCGGCAGCCTCAACTCCTTCAGGGCAAAGATTGATGTCAACGTGCAGGATGTGTGTCCCGATTGTGACCGGGGACCACACGTCACCTGTTTAGCTGCCCAGCCACCCGTCTCAGACCCAGATCTCTCTAGATGCACCTCACCCTAGTTACAGTGTTCCTGGATGTGGATATTCGACAGAATCACACAGACGAAAGATAGACCACAACGCACTACTTCAACAACATAATCGGACTAAGTTTGGCAATAGTTGCCATACAGACCGAACTCCCGATTTACAGTCTTGAACCCATATAAAGTCTATTTATTGTTCAATTATTTCGCTGAACTGTGAGTTAAGTTAGACCTCTCGACGTCGGTATAGAGTTTGCTTCCATGTTCTATACTTCTTTAAAGCTGCTATAAGTTTATGAATTGTGAATTTTTCACCGGATTTTGATAAAATGTGGTTTATGTATATCCTAGACGGTGGGTATGCAAAGTTTGGTTCGGCCAAACTCCGATAAATCAGCATTGCTTTGGTTACACTATGCAACAAAATTCAACTTTTCGAAAATATTTCGGATTTATTAGAATTTTATTAGAATAAGCTTTGTGCGACTTATGGTGTACTAATCTTAACCAATCACCACATATTTTACACATATTTTTACATATTTTATACATACATATACATAAAGCCCCTCGTCAGGTGTCAATAGTTCTCTCACACCATCTCACTCTCTCTCTCTCTCTCTCTCTCTCTCTCTCTCTTAGTGAGCTATCGTTGTTGCTTGGTCATACACGTTATCATTTCTTTCATTATGTGCTAGAATTCTCTCACGTCTAAGTCACTATTCTCACTCTTTACTAAATCTATAATACTAACTTGTTAAACTCCTCTCTCAATTTTCCTCTCTCTCTTTATCTCTGCTCCTCTGCACTGCCTTAAAACAACTTTAACATAAGATGGATTTTACTACTTGGGATATATTAAGACCTGGCGTTGTAACCATACGCCATGGATGTAATTTTTCGCGTGCCTTTGCATGTTTACGAATTGAAGCTTTCAAGGGAATATTACCACGTATGACAACAACAAAAAGAATATGGGTTGGTTAATATTGAGTTGTTATCGAAAATTTCCAATAAAACGTTTCAAACTCAAAAAATCATACTTCCACCATTGCACTTCTCACTTTAGGTAGTGAGTAGGGGGGTAACAGCGCTGCGGAATCGACCATAATCGAGGTTTTGAGGCCAGGGTAAGAATATTGAACCGGAGTCGGAGTTTGGTTGGGATTTAAGCACGCTTGCCCGACTCCGGCTCAATACTCCGATTTCGACAACGACCCGAGAGTCAGATTTCGTAGCCATGGGTGGAAATATATGTGACCATACATTTACCTTACATTTTTCCTTTTCTCTGGAAACACAAAACTTTGAAAACTCGTTTATAGTCTGTTGACCTTGTTTTCAGGAAACTTTCATTTAGGAATGACTTTTTAACTTATCCATTCCCCTTTTTATGTTTTAGGAAAAAGCCAAAGCTAAACGTGCCAAAGAAAAAGCTAGACAACGTAAAAGCCAACAAGCCAAGGAACCAACCACAATGCCACACAGTCAACCTTTACCATCCGCTAATGGTCATTTGCCCCTTATGGCCCATGAGAATGGTATGCTCACTTCAAACAGCTCCTCGTCGCGACACAGCCAACTGTCAGCCATTGAGGGCCAACAATATCATGCAGACCATGAAGATCCCTTGGATTTGGATGCCTACTCTAATCCCATAGACGTTCTTAAACACAGCCAACAACGCACACAAAATGGATGCCTAACAAATGGCAGCCTGCAAAGAGATTTAGTCAGTCAACAGGCTAGACATGCTAGTCTAGCCAGAGAGGATGATATCTACACACTACCCGTCGATAGTTGCCGTCCTGGTCACAGCGTTGCCAACAATAGTAACGCGAATTTGAGGCCAGCTTCCATGAATGTGTGTGCGGAAAATGGATTGACAGTGGGTAGTGCGGGTGTTGGGGCATATTCACAAAATTCCATGACCAGGTGAGGGTTAAAAGTGCCTCAGAGTTAGAAGCCAAGAATTTTTTTTTTATATTTCTGTCTTTTTACAGATCGGAAAACTTTTCCATACACTCTCATGACTCCATGAATTCTCGTCATAGCTCCAATTCCAAAACTCAAGCCTTTGGTATATATGTATAGCATTTGTAGTCAGCGGATCAAGAAATTTTAAGTACTAATCATTGTTTTGCTTATTATTACAGATCAAAACTCTAGCCCCACACCTCCTTACATGCCAATTCAGGGTACACGAAGATCAAATTCAAGTGAAGATCGTAAAAAGAAATCCAAGGACAATAAATGTACCCATCAGTAAATTTAAGGAATAAAAAGTGATGATCACAATTATGGATGCAGCAAAACGTAAAGAGAGCAAAGTCCATGACAAATAAATTGTTATTGCAAAAACTGTTGCAGATTTATTAGATACGACAGAAAAATAAGGAGAAACACATAAACTAAGTCATGGTTTCCAATAAGAAAGGAAAGGAAAAGAAAGGAGAGGAGAGGCATACCAATTTGCACACCACCTTGCTAAACTACCAGAAGACTTTTTATCCTACCCAAAGACTTAGAGAGCACCCCTAACCACTATGGAAACCTTGTTCTCCCCCACTTTGGCTTATTCGTCTACCGTTGCCCTAGATAGCTGAAATTGCTGAAATATTTGAATATCAAAAGAATATATGAAAGAAACTGATTTTTAGTAGAACTGTTTTTTAATATTCCATTTTATAGTTTGGGTAATTCGCTCGCCCACATACACCATATACGCATAGATATACCATATATTAATTTATAGAATGAAATTTTCTAAATTATATCTAGATAACTATTATATATGTATGTATGTACCCATATGTATCGATTGCATTACTTACTTACTGCGTACATGTATGTATGTATCATAATTTACAATCAAAACTTAAGTATTAAATATTTAAGGGTATTTTCTATGATCTATTTCTATTTATGGTACTTGCATTCAAATACTTATACATTTTTTTCCTATGATATAAGCTTGGAAATAAATTAATATTGAAAAATAATCAAAAACAAGTAAAACAAGGGAATAAGTTCGGTCCGGCTGAACTGTGGATCCCCACCACCTCGAATGTATATATATATATTGGGTTGCCCAAAAAGTAATTGCGGATTTTTCATATAGTCGGCATTGACAAATTTTTTCACAGCTTGTAACTCTGTAATTGCATTCTTTCTTCTGTCAGTTATCAGCTGTTACTTTTAGCTTGCTTTAGAAAAAAAAGTGTAAAAAAAGTATATTTGATTAAAGTTCATTCTAAGTTTTATTAAAAATGCATTTACTTTCTTTTAAAAAATCCGCAATTACTTTTTAGGCAACCCAATATTAACCACATTTAGTCAAAATCCGATGATAAATGCACCATTTATGAACCCATAAGAGCTCTATTGAAATATGAAGGTTTTAAGCATATATGGTCCGATCTTAGCCATACTCAGCACAAACACAGATAGGCTTAAAACAAGCCTCTTTGTCAAGTTTCAGAGTAAAACATGCACCTTTGGAGGCTACCGTAGCGCAGAGGTTAGCATTTCCGCCTATGACGATGAACGCCTGGGTTCGAATCATGGCAAGACCATCAGAAAAAAATTTTCAACGATGGTTTTCCTCTCCTAATGCGGGCAACATTTGTGAGGTGCTATGCCATGTAATTCTATCCAAAGAGCGACTCCTCTTTGGATAGAAGTTTTACATGGCATAGTACCTCACAAATGTTGCCAGCATAAGGAGGGGAAAACCACCGTTGAAAAATTTTTTCTGATGGTCTCGCCAGGATTCGAGAGGTACACCGTTCGGACTCGGCTATAAAAAAGGAGGCCCCTTATTATTGAGCTTAAAACTTGAATCGGACTGTTACCTAAGTTGAATGTTAACGGGCAAAATTTGCATTTTTACACACGCCTTTAATGGGCCCATCAACTTCAATCGAAAGATTGGTGTATATAAAAGCTATATGGAAAAATAGACCAATCTGAAGCATATGCTGCGTGGATGTCGAGGGTGTTAACACAACTCACTGCGCCAAATTTCGGCACAGTGAGACAAATGCGACAATTACAGGCCCACAACGTTATAGGGTATTGGTGTAAATATAAAGCGATCTGAACCTAAGAAAATGATACTAAAACTACACTTTCCCTAAGGAAAGGATACTAAAACTACCCTTTCCTTAAAGAAAGTTTGCTAAAACTACCCTTTCCCTAGGAAAAGCTACCCTTTCTCTAAAGAAATGCTACTAAAAGTAGGCTTTCCCCAAGGAGAGGTAACAAAAAATACCCCTTCTTTAAGGAAAGTGTATAAAAACTAAACTTTCCCTAAGAAAAGGGTGTTAAAACTACCCTTTCACTAAAGAAAGGGTACTAATACTACTCTTTCCCTACAGTAAGGGCACGAAAACTACCCTTTTTTCTAAGGAAAGGGTACTACAACTACACTTTCTTTAGGAAACGGTACTAAAACAACCCTTTTCCCAAGAAAAGGTACTTTAACCGCTCTTTCCCTAAGGAAAGGGAACAAAACATACCCCTTCCCTAAGGAAAGGGTATTAAAACTACCCTTTTCCTAAGGAATGGGCCTTAAAACCACCCTTTCCTTAGGGAATGCTTTAGTACCCTTTCCTTAAAAATAGGGTATTTTTTGTAACCTTTCCTTAAAAACAGTAGTTTTGGTACACTTTCCTAAAAAAGGTTAGTTTTAGTACCCTTTCTTCAAATCAAGGTAGTTTTAGTTCCCTTTCCATAGGGAAAGGTTAGTTTAAGTACGCTTTCCTTAGAGAAAGGGTAGTTTTAGTACCCTATCCTAAGGGAAAGTTTAGGTTAAGTGCCCTTAGAGAAAGGGTAGTATTAGTACCGTTCCTTAGGAAAAGGGTGGATTTAGTATCCTTTCCTTAAGGAAAGGGCATTAAAACTACCCTTCCCAAAGGAAATTGTGCTAAAACTACCTTTCCCTAAGGAAAAGGTACTAAAACTACCCTTTCCCTAAGGAAAGGGTGCTAAAACTAACCTTTCCCCAAGGAAAGGGTACTAAAACTACCCTTCCCTGGAAAAGGGTACCAAAAATACCCTTCCCTGGGAAAGAGTACTAAAATTAAGGGTACTAATACTACCCTTGCCCTAAGGAAAGGGCACGAAAACTGCCCTTTTTCTAAGGAAAGGGTACTACAACTACACTTTCCTTAGGAAACGGTGCTAAAACTACCCTTTTCTTAAGGAAAGGGTACTTAAACCACCCTTTTCCTAAGGTAAGGGTACTAATACTACCCTTTCTCTAAGGAAAGCGTACTTAAACTAACATTTCCCTATGGAAAGTGTACTAAAACTACCTTTATTTAAAAAAAGGTTACTAAAACTGCCCTTTTTTAGGAAAGTGTACCAAAACTATTCTTTTTTTAAGGAAAGGTTACTAAAAATACCCTATTTTTAAGAAAGGGTACCAAACCAAAATTTTTTTTTTAAAGGAAAGGGCACTAACACCACTCTCGTTTTAAGGAAACCACTTTTTAGGTAAGAGTACTAGAGAGAAAAGTTTCTAAAATTTTTGAGAAAAATGGTGCTTACTATAATTTTTTATAGAAAAGGTACTAGAACTACTCTTTTTTAAGGAAAGGGTACTAAAACTCATTTTTTAAAGTACAGAGTACTTAAACTCAATTTTAAAGGAAGGGGTACTAAAACAATTCTTTCTCTAAATAAAGGGTACTAAAGCTACGCCGAGCCATTTTGTCTCAAGGGGGTTTTTCGAAATTTTCCATAGCCTATACCCTTTACACAAAAAATGCTAAAAAATCAGAACTCTAATTTCCAGAAAAGTTTGTTTCCAATTTCATTCCCTGTGGCATTCTGAATTTAGGGATGCCTTACAGAGGTTGAAACCCGAAGATTTGAGTGAGTTACAGCAATTTTGTCTCTAGCGGGTTTTTCGAAACTTTCAAAAAATGCTAAAAAATCAGAACTCTAATTTCCAGAAAAGTTTGTTTCCAATTTCATTCCCTGTGGTATTCTGAGTATAGGGATGCCTTATAGAGGTCGAAACTCAAAGATTTGAGTGAGTTACAGCAATTTTGTCTCTAGCGGGTTTTTCAAAATTTTCAATGGGCTATACCCTTTACACAAAAAATGCTAAAAAATCAAAAATTTAATTCCTTGAAAAGTGTGTTTCTAATTTTATTCCCTGTGGCATTCTGAAATTAGGGATGCCTTACAGAGGTCGAAACTCGAAGATTTGAGTGAGTTATGGCAATTTTGTCTCTAGCGGGTTTTTCGAAATTTTCAATGGGCTATACCCTTTACACAAAAAAATGCTATAAAATCAAAACTCTAATTTCTTGAAAACTTTGTTCCCAATTTGACTCCCTGTCGCATTCTGAGTTTAGGGATGCCTTACAGAGGTCGAAGCTCGAAGATTTGAGTGAGTTACTGCAATTTTGTGTCTAGCAGGTTTTTCGAAATTTTCAATGGGCTATACCCTTTACACAAAAAAATGCTAAAAAATCAAAACTCTAATTTCTTGAAAAGTTTGTTTCCAAATTGATTCCCTGTTGTATTCTGAATTTAGGGATGCCTTACAGAGGTCGAAACTCGAAGATTTGAGTGAGTTATAGCAATTTTGTTTCTAGCGGGTTTTTCGAAAATTTCAATGGGCTATACCCTTTACACAAAAAATGCTAGAAAATCAGAATTCTAATCTCCTGAAAGGTTTGTTGCCAATTTAATTCCCTGTGGCATTGTGAGTTTAGGGATTCCTTACAGAGGTCGAAACTCGAATATTTGAGTGAGTTACAGCAATTTTGTCTCTAGAGGGTTTTTCGAAATTTTCAATGGGCTATACCCTTTACACAAAAAATACTAGAAAATCAAAACTCTAATTTCTTGAAAAGTTTGTTTCCAAATTGATTCCCTGTTGTATTCTGAATTTAGGGATGCCTTACAGAGGTCGAAATTCGAAGATTTGGGTGAGTTACAGCAATTTTGTCTCTAGCGGGTTTTTTGCAATTTCGAATAAGCTTTTTTTTTGGTTTAAAAAGGGTTCTAAAAGTAGTCTTCCTCTTATGAAAGGTTACTAAAACTACCATTTCCCTATGGAAAGTGCACTAAAACTACCATTTTCCTGAGGAAAGGGTACTTTAACAGCCCTTTCCTACCGCTGTTTTATCACCGTTGCACACATTCTAATCGTGGCTTAACGTGGGTTCCTAGCGACATTTGATTGTTTGTCCATAAATTCCTCATAACAGGCTGGAGAAACGTGTTGCAGTCGTTTGATCTTCCTTTCTCCGTCCAATATATGTCTCTTCAATTACGGCACTGTCATTTCGATAGACAAGAAGTCCTTATCGTAAACTGAATGCAGAGCATGTTTCAGTTTTTTTCTATTCCCATTTAAGGCCAAAAAACGCGTCGTTTTCGAATCAAAGCAGTTTTTTAAGCCGAAGACAACATTCGAATCGCTGTCTCATCCTCATTTAAATTCGTCACTAATATTCATTTTTTTTTTAAATTTCCAAATTTGACTGATTTTCGAAAATTGTAAATAATTGAAAATACTTTTTTTCGAATTCGAAATGATTTTATCAACGATTCATAGGCGACATCTTTTGGTTTTACTACGTACGTAATGTTTTCGAAGCAAAGCAGATCAATTTTTTTAAGCCGAAGACAACATTCGAATTCATGACCCCATCAAAAATTTAAAATTTTCAAAAAAAATCCATTGGAAAACTTAAAATGGCTGTATCTTCTAAACTATGCGTGCTAGGGGAAAATGGGCCTTAATTCATGACCCCATCAAAAATTTCAAATTTTCAACAAAAAACCATTGGAAAACTTGAAATGGCTGTATCTCCTAAACTGTGCGTCCAAGAGGGAAATGGGGGTTAATTCATGACCCCATCAAAAATTTAAAATTTTCAACAAAAATCCATTGGAAAACTTAAAATGGCTGCATCTCCTAAACTATGCGTCCTAGAGGGAAATGGGCCTTAATTCATGACCCCATCAAAAATTTAAAATTTTCAACAAAAATCCATTGGAAAACTTAAAATGGCTGTATCTCCTAAACTGTGCGTCCTAGTGGGAAATGTGCCTTAATGCACGACCCCATCAAAAATTTGACTGATTTTCGACAATTGTAAAAACTCAAAAATAATTTTTTTGGATTTTCGCAAATGATTTTATCAACGATTCATAGGCGACATCTTTTGTTTTACTACATACGTAATAATAATATTTGACAAAGACTGGTAGTAATTGCTGAAATTCCAAGTGTAGATGGCGCCACCTTAAATTGATACTATGACTTGATTAGCAGCTTTAAAAATTCTATATCCCGATAGATGGAGTAGTTTTTTTTAGTTTTATAGTAAATATATTATATTGATTAATCGTTATTCGATTTATCGATTATTCGTGACTTTTCAAATAATCGAACAATTGAAAATGAAATATTATCAAATAGCGGTTAATCGATAAAATGTTTTGATATTAAAAAAGCTTACAAACTGTGTGATTTGTGTACGTTTGTTTTTCGATCATTTATGCCCTACCTGGGCAAAATTTCATTCGACTGAAATGAGAATTTTTTTACTTTTGTTCAAAGAGGAAAATCAAATAAACGGGATCCATTTGCCGTATTTGTAATTCAAATCGACATATAAAATATTTGAAGAATAAAATCTCAATTAGACATATAAATCGATGCATCAGTTAATAGATTGATCGATAATCATTGTCGGTCTTGTATGATTAATCTTGAGCATAAATTTTTAAAGGAACGATTAGTCGAATAATCCAATAAAAAAATTAATGTAAACAATAGTTATTTCCCTTCGTGTACTTTATTTGCCAGCAGAAGAGAGCTCCAAAGAGAGAGAGAGAGAGAGATAGCAAATTTTGACAGTTCGAAAATAAGGAGCATCCAAATTCTACTGTTTTTTTTTTGTTTTGCCAGCAGAAATTGGCAACTTTGAACAGATGTTTTAAAAAGGTCAGTTTCTTTAACACCAAAATGGATCAAAAAGGCAGAGGTAGTAAAAAATAAAAATATTGTTTATTGGTAATTATTAAATTTGCTTAATTTTTGTTTACTTTTAATGAAGATTCAAGGCAGCAGCCAGTGTTCAGAAAACTCGCCAAATGAAGTTGTAATTTTTCCTCAAGTTTGTTCTACATTAGAAGATATGTAAGTGCAAAATTTGCGGAATTATTTAGAATATCTTGAAAATTAAAACATTGTATCCTTCCAGACACAAAGAAAAGGGCAATTATCGGTTTCTTAAGTTTTTTTGATGGAATCATCCTCATGGGAGAGCTACAATGAAACCAACACCGTTCTGCTGCAATGGGATTGAGTGGGTTTGGCTAGGCAGTTAAATAAGTGACGGAAAATATTAGTGAAAATTAGTCTGCCAATTGTGAACGGAAACATACATATATCTTCAATTATAACATAGTGTCCGTAGCCACTCCATGCCCAAATAGAGAGCTCCCTTAGCCTTACATACTTACTTACAGTGCTCGCAACTTGGCGCCGCCGAAGACATTTGTAGCTTCGTGCACGATAAATTGTGGGGGCTGTCTAGCGGCAAGGAGATCACGGATATGACGAATGGGTCCCCTTTTAGCCTTGTCCCTCTCGCTCAATGATAAGGGGCCTCCTTACATATACATGCAAGCGCTCAAGAAACCGCTGGCCATTGACCATGTTTTATAATTTGGTGGACATTTCTGCATTTATATCAAACAACTAGATAAAGCCAATAAAAAGAAGTGAGAGACAACGGTCATTCCTACTGATGTTGACAAAACAATTGGCACTACCAAACATAAAGGAACGAGCGCTACCCGCATATCCAAGGATACGGAACGCAATGGAAGCATTTGATGTGAAGGTAAGAAAAAACAATTCTAATGTTCAAAAGCAGAATAACTATGTACATAATTTTGTTCTTTTTAGAAATTATCAAACCGGCAAAAGGAGCTACACCGTTGTTTGCACCTAGAAAGAATACACCGTCATGTGGCCTATGCCGTTCTGAGTAAGGACGGCAGCTGAAAAGAAGGGCCTATTGCCATTCCTGTTACAATCCAGTTTGTGCAGAGCGTTCAACACTTTGGCATCGATGCTACTCCTGTACATACAATATGTTGGACGAGGGACAATCTACACAACAATAGTTCTTAAGGCTATTTTCCTATAAAACTCATAAAAAATTTCCACATTCATTATGCATGTATAATTAGTAAATAATAATAAATCAAAAAAAAAAAAATGAAAAAATGTGTTTTCATTTAAAATTCCATACAAGAAGTACAACGGCCTTGTCTTTGAATAAGGGCAAGGGATGACTCAACCTTCGAAGGGTTAAATTTTAATCCTTCGAAGGATTTTAATCCTCGAAGATTTGAGTGAGTCACAGCAATTTTGTCTCTAGCGGGTTTTTTCGAAATTTTCAATGAGCTATACCCTTTCCACAAAAAATGCTAAAAAATCAAAACTTTAATTTCTTGAAAAGTTTGTTTCCAATTTCATTCCCTGTGGCATTCTGAGTTTAGGGATGCCTTACAGAGGTCGAAACTCGATGATTTTTTTTTTTTTTTTTTTTTTTTTGTTTTTTTATTTTTATTTTAATTGCAACTAGCTTTCAATAAGAAGCTAACAAGCAATTTTTTTCAAATTTAACATAATTATCATTGAAAATATGTAAATTTTATATAATCTATCTGAAAATTTATTTTACATTGGAAACAAAAAGAAAATAAATAAGTTTAAAGCTCATGATATTAAGAGATCATAGGGTTTAGTTCTATTCAGTCTACGTCTGGTACTTGGATCATTGAGATTAATGGCTTCTGGATTTACATGAAGGCGTAATCTGGCATCATGTTTCGTTGCTGCAATTGATATTTCCTCTGACACTGTGTTCATGCGGAGGTCTCTATGGAGATCACTGTTGCGAACATACCAAGGGGCGTTCACTATGCTCCTTAGTACTTTATTTTGAAAATTTTGAATCATGTAGATATATTTCTTATGCGTGCAACCCCATAGTTGGATGCCATATAGCCATATTGGTTTTAATTGTTGATTATATAAAAGTAATTTGTTTTGAATGGAAAGTTCAGATTTCCTGCCCATAAGATATTTGAGTTTTGACCATTTAATATTAAGTTCTTCGATTTTCTTCTTGACATGTGCTTTCCAGCGTAATTTCGAATCCAGGGTCATACCAAGATATTTCGCATTGTCCGAATAAGGGATACTGACTCCATTTATATGCACGGGGATGTTCCTGGTAGCTTTATTTGTAAAGTTTACATGAACCGACTTCGAATGGTTCAACTTTATTTGCCAAACAGAGGCCCAACGATTTATTTCATTAAGAGCTTGTTGCAATTTAGTGATTGCTTGCTCCTCTGTATCTGCCACAGCAAGTATAGCAGTATCATCCGCAAAAGTTGCAATGACTGAGTTTGGTGGTTCTGGCAAATCGCTAGTGTATAAAAGATATAGGACGGAACCTAGGATACTTCCTTGAGGCACACCTGTACCAATTTTCTTCATGTCTGAGTAGGAGTCATCCTGTTTAATTCTGAAGAATCTATCCGATAAGAATGATTTTAGAAATTCAACATATATTTCAGGCAACATCCTGCTTAATTTCCTTATAAGCCCGACATGGCATACTTTGTCAAAAGCCTGCGACACATCTAAGAATACAGCAGAACATATTTTTTTATCCTCAAAGCTTTGTTCAATAGTATTAGTTATGCGGTGTATCTGGTCAATAGTTGAATGGGAATTTCTAAAACCAAATTGATGGTCTGGTATGAGATTTTTTTCTGCAATAATGGGGTTTAAACGACTCAAAAACAGTTTTTCTAGCAGTTTGGATAACATTGGTAGTAGAGATATTGGTCTATATGAGGTTACCTCTGTTGTAGGTTTACCTGGTTTAGGTATCATACGGATTTCTGCAATTTTCCAAAAAGTTGGCATTCTTCTTAACTTGAAGCAGGAATTAAATAATTGGGTTATTTTAATGATGCAATTATATGTAAGATTTCTTAGTATTTCAGTATTTATTAAGTCGAAACCTGGACATTTCTTTAGCTGCATACGGCCTATTTCTGCATATACCTCACCAACTGTAACATTCTCGATGCTTTGTTCGAAATTTCCTATACCTTCATTACCATTAGTTGGAACTTCATTGTTATTGGAGAAAACGTTCTCCATGTGTTCTGAAAATATTTGCGCCTTTTCCATATTCGTTTTGGCCCATGATGAGTCATCTTTTCTTATTGGATAATTTCTTGGTACAGGCCTCTTAACTCCTTTTGTTGCTTTCCAAAGTGAATAGTCGGTACTTTTATCAGTTGTTAACGACAACAGATGTTGCCTAAGTTCCATATCTCTGAAAAGTTTGGTTTCTGCACTGAGTTCCTTAGTGATTTTATTTAAGAGTGTCTTGTATGACGGATGTCTAGTTTGCTGCCATTTCTTACGTATTTTGCGTTTCAGTTGAATTTTTTCTCTAATATATACCGGGTATGTTTGTTCAGAAGCAGTACTTCGATAATCAGGAGTACTTTGCCATGCGGCTTTCTGAATAGTTGCAGTTAGTATTTCAACTTCATTTTCCAAATCGTCTACAGAGATTGGTGCTTCGACTTTCAAATCTGCATTCCACAAGATTAAATTGAAATATTGCCAGTCGGTAAATTTATTTATCAAAAAGGGTGGAGGCTCTTTTGTTAGTATTTTTTCAAAAAGTGTAAGGAAGATTGGAGAGTGGTCTGAGCTTAGATCAAAACCATTTTCTATTTTTATTCGGGACGTCGATATTTTTTTGACCAGAAAAAAGTCTATTAAGTCGGGAATTTTGTTTGTATCAGTTGGCCAATAGGTTGGTGTACCTGATGAGATTATTGAGCAACCAGTATCATTCGACGCTTTGAGTAGTTCTCTGCCTTTTGTAGTTGTTAATCGGGATCCCCAGTGAGTATGTTTGGCGTTAAAGTCGCCTCCAATAATGTGCCTGTCGTTGTGTTTTTCTATCAGCTGTTTATATTGTTCGTATTTAATTTGATGTTTCGGTGGACTGTAGAGAGCTGTTATGAGTAAATTTTCATTTTTAGTGAATATTTTTATTGTGGTAGCCTGAAATTCATCCGTTTTTATTTCCTCATCTTCTATATGCTTTATCGACTTCCTAACTATAACTGCGCTACCTCCTCTAGCAGTATTCGTTGGGTGAGTGGTATGATACACCTCGTAATTTTTGAATCTTATATATGATTGAGTAGTGAAATGGGTTTCTGATATTAGACAAACATCTATTTTCTCGTTGTTGAGCACGACTTCAAGCTCCCTTTGGTGTTTGTGGAGGCCATTGGCGTTCCATAACATAATCTTAAGCGGGTTATACATGTTTAGATACGTTTGATGTTTTCTCGAGATTAGCTAGTCTGATTTCAATAGTTTTAAAAAAGTTTTCTTGAGTACTAAGCCTACTGAGTATTTGTGACAGTATATTGTTTGGAGCTTCTGAAACGATATTTCCGGTGACACTCGCATATGATTGCGGGTTTTCATTGCTATTTCGTGGAATATTGGTGTATGGTATAGTACGCTTACTGGTTGATTGTAATTTCTTGTTTCTTAGCTTCTGCAACTCTTTGGCGACTTGACATCCTCGGTATGATGCGGGATGTTGTTCACCACAATTACAGCATTTTGGACGGTCTATTTCTTTATCGCATTCGTACGAATTATGTTTACCCGCACATTTGACACACCGTGGAGGTTTATTACAGTAATTTTTGGTGTGACCAAAACTTTGGCATTGTTTACATTGAGGAAGCACTCTTTGTTGTTTTATTTCCTCGATTTGAACAATGGAGTGGCAAATACTTCTTATTTTGAATATTTTTTGGATGTCTTCTTTGGAATCAAAAGATAAAACGAACATATTAAGAGGTTGTTTAGTTTTGAATTTAAGTTTATTTTGGGCATCAAGAACATTAAAACCTTGAGATTTGAGGTCATCAATTATTGATTCTTTATCGGTTGCATAGTGGAGATTTTTTACCATCACTTTAATTGGTCTCGTATTTTTATTTTCATAGCTATGCCAAGACACCCCGATTGAAAAGAGATGTTTTGTCAACTTTCTATAATCATCAGAATTAAATGTGTTCACTTTGTATGTTTCATTACTTAGCATTTTAATTAAAAACGAGCTTGTAATATTTTGTTTTAAATCATGATGAAACTTTATGTAGTCAGTAATGCCTGATACCATTATTGGCGGTGGGCGATATTTCTCATCGTTTTTATTTTTATTATTTATATTATTTTTTGGCGAAATTTGATGTGCGTTGTCACTTTGCTGATTTTGGTGAGGAGAAACATCATTATTTAACTTTTTTCTTTTCTTTTTATTTTTTTGTAGAATCCACTCGGTTTCTCGAGCTAGTTCTTCCTCGTCAGTTTGGTAGTGTATGGTTTGATCTTCGCAAGGCTTGGAATTTGTACTTCCATTTGAATTATAACTTGAACTTGCACTCGTACATTGAACCATAGGCATTTGTTTTAATATTTTATTTTCTTCTTTTAACTGGGCACAGTATTGTTCCAAAGATTGGATACGCTGCATGAGCTCCGAATTGATTTTTTCTAATTCTTTCATTTTATTTACCCTAAATAGGGTTAAGCTGTTACGGGGAGAATCGAGAGAAGAAAACTCGTTGAAACTCATTTTTTGAAATTAACGACCGTAGCAGAGTCGATAACACCGTTTTGACTGGACTGACAATCAGCTGATTAGCAGATGCCGCCTTTTTTTTGATATGGTAACACTGTCGCTTCTATGCCAGTATTTGCTGAAGCAGAACAGATGTTTGTTGTTTGTATATAAATTTTTATTTGTATCTTCGTCTCTGTCGGTAGAGTTTCTCTTATATTAATTTTTGTGATTTGATAAGAATTAAAATGAATCTTTTTATTAATTAATTGTTCAATAATCCACGCGCACATTGCGAAACCTTCACTTGCACTAGCGCGGAGAATTCAGCGCCACCGAATAAAGGCAATATCAATATGCTGCGTATAGTTTAATGACTTCAAAAAGGGTTTGTTTACAAGCACTCGCACAGTATGTCCGTATGCGCCGAAGGTTAGTTATGAATGATTTGAGTGAGTTACAGCAATTTTGTCTCTAGCGGGTTTTTCGAAATTTTCAATGGGCTATACCCTTTACACAAAAAATGCTAAAAAATCAAAACTCTAATTTCCTGAAAAGTTTGTTTCCAATTTGATTCCCTGTGGCATTCTGAGTTTAGGGATGCCTTACAGAGGTCGCAACTCGAAGATTTGAGTGAGTTACAGCAATTTTGTCTCTAGCGGGTTTTTCGAAATTTTCAATGGGCTATACCCTTTACACAAAAAATGCTAAAAAATCAAAACTCTAATTTCTTAAAAACTTTGTTTCCAATTTCATTCCCTGTGGCACTCTGAGTTTAGGGATGCCTTACAGAGGTCGAAACTCGAAGATTTGAGTGAGTTACAGCAATTTTGTCTCTAGCGGGTTTTTCGAAATTTTCAATGGGCTATACCCTTTACAAAAAAAAAATGCTAAAAAATCAAAACTCTAATTTCTTGAAAAGTTTGTTTCCAATTTCATTCCCTATGGCATTCTGAGTTTAGGGATGCCTTACAGAGGTCGAAACTCGAAGATTTGAGTGAGTTACAGCAATTTTGTCTGCAGCAGGTTTTTCGAAATTTTCAATGGGCTATTCGAAACTCGAAGATTTGAGTGAGTTACAGCAATTTTGTCTGTAGCAGGTTTTTCGAAATTTTCAATGGGCTATACCCTTTACACAAAAAATGCTAAAAAATCAAAACTCTAATTTCTTGAAAAGTCTGTTTCCAATTTGATTCCCTGTGGCATTCTGAGTATAGGGATGCCTTACAGAGGTCGCAACTCGAAGATTTGAGTGAGTTACAGCAATTTTGTCTCTAGCGGGTTTTTCGAAATTTTCAATGGGCTATACCCTTTACACAAAAAATGCTAAAAAATCAAAACTCTAATTTCTTGAAAAGTTTGTTTCCAGTTTTATTCCCTGTGACATTCTGAGTGTAGGGATGCCTTACAGAGGTCGAAACTCGAATATTTGAGTGAGTTACAGCAATTTTGTCTCTAGCGGGTTTTGCGAAATTTTCAATGGGCTATACCCTTTACAAAAAAAATGCTAAAAAATCAAAACTCTAATTTCTTGAAAAGTTTGTTTCCAATTTCATTCCCTATGGCATTCTGAGTTTATGGATGCCTTACAGAGGTCGAAACTCGAAGATTTGAGTGAGTTACAGCAATTTTGTCTGTAGCAGGTTTTTCGAAATTTTCAATGGGCTATACCCTTTACACAAAAAATGCTAAAAAATCAAAACTCTAATTTCTTGAAAAGTCTGTTTCCAATTTGATTCCCTGTGGCATTCTGAGTATAGGGATGCCTTACAGAGGTCGCAACTCGAAGATTTGAGTGAGTTACAGCAATTTTGTCTCTAGCGGGTTTTTCGAAATTTTCAATGGGCTATACAAAAAATGCTAAAAAATCAAAACTCTAATTTCTTGAAATGTTTGTTTCCAGTTTTATTCCCTGTGACATTCTGAGTGTAGGGATGCCTTACAGAGGTCGAAACTCGAATATTTGAGTGAGTTACAGCAATTTTGTCTCTAGCGGGTTTTTCGAAATTTTCAATGGGCTATACCCTTTACACAAAAAATGCTAAAAAATCAAAACTCTAATTTCTTGAAATGTTTGTTTCCAGTTTTATTCCCTGTGACATTCTGAGTGTAGGGATGCCTTACAGAGGTCGAAACTCGAATATTTGAGTGAGTTACAGCAATTTTGTCTCTAGCGGGTTTTTCGAAATTTTCAATGGGCTATACCCTTTACAAAAAAAAAAATGCTAAAAAATCAAAACTCTAATTTCGTGAAAAGTTTGTTTCCAAATTGATTCCCTATGGCATTCTGAGTTTAGGGATGCCTTACAGAGGTCGAAACTCGAAGATTTGAGTGAGTTACAGCAATTTTGTCTGTAGCAGGTTTTTCGAAATTTTCAATGGGCTATACCCTTTCCACAAAAAATGCTAAAAAATCAAAACTCGAATTTCTTGAAAAGTCTGTTTCCAATTTGATTCCCTGTGACATTCTGAGTATAGGGATGCCTTACAGAGGTCGCAACTCGTAGATTTGAGTGAGTTACAGCAATTTTGTCTCTAGCGGGTTTTTCGAAATTTTCAATGGGCTATACCCTTTACAAAAAAAATGCTAAAAAATCAAAACTATAATTTCTTGAAAAGTTTGTTTCCAATTTCATTCCCTATGGCATTCTGAGTTTAGGGATGCCTTACAGAGGTCGAAACTCGAAGATTTGAGTGAGTTACAGCAATTTTGTCTCTAGCGGGTTTTTCGAAATTTTCAATGGGCTATACCCTTTACACAAAAAATGCTAAAAAATCAAAACTCGAATTTCTTGAAAAGTCTGTTTCCAATTTGATTCCCTGTGGCATTCTGAGTATAGGGATGCCTTACAGAGGTCGCAACTCGTAGATTTGAGTGAGTTACAGCAATTTTGTCTCTAGCGGGTTTTTCGAAATTTTCAATGGGCTATACCCTTTACACAAAAAATGCTAAAAAATCAAAACTCTAATTTCTTGAAAAGTCTGTTTCCAATTTGATTCCCTGTGGCATTCTGAGTATAGGGATGCCTTACAGAGGTCGCAACTCGAAGATTTGAGTGAGTTACAGCAATTTTGTCTCTAGCGGGTTTTTCGAAATTTTCAGTGGGCTATACAAAAAATGCTAAAAAATCAAAACTCTAATTTCTTGAAATGTTTGTTTCCAGTTTTATTCCCTGTGACATTCTGAGTGTAGGGATGCCTTACAGAGGTCGAAACTCGAATATTTGAGTGAGTTACAGCAATTTTGTCTCTAGCGGGTTTTTCGAAATTTTCAATGGGCTATACCCTTTACACAAAAAATGCTAAAAAATCAAAACTCTAATTTCTTCAAATGTTTGTTTCCAGTTTTATTCCCTGTGACATTCTGAGTGTAGGGATGCCTTACAGAGGTCGAAACTCGAATATTTGAATGAGTTACAGCAATTTTGTCTCTAGCGGGTTTTTCGAAATTTTCAATGGGCTATACCCTTTACAAAAAAAAAATGCTAAAAAATCAAAACTCTAATTTCGTGAAAAGTTTGTTTCCAAATTGATTCCCTATGGCATTCTGAGTTTAGGGATGCCTTACAGAGGTCGAAACTCGAAGATTTGAGTGAGTTACAGCAATTTTGTCTGTAGCAGGTTTTTCGAAATTTTCAATGGGCTATACCCTTTACACAAAAAATGCTAAAAAATCAAAACTCTAATTTCTTGAAAAGTCTGTTTCCAATTTGATTCCCTGTGGCATTCTGAGTTTAGGGATGCCTTACAGAGGTCGCAACTCGAAGATTTGAGTGAGTTACAGCAATTTTGTCTCTAGCGGGTTTTTCGAAATTTTCAATGGACTACACAAAAAATGCTAAAAAATCAAAACTCTAATTTCTTGAAATGTTTGTTTCCAGTTTTATTCCCTGTGACATTCTGAGTTTAGGGATGCCTTACAGAGGTCGAAACTCGAAGATTTGAGTGAGTTACAGCAATTTTATCTCTAGCGGGTTTTTCGAAATTTTCAATGGGCTATACCCTTTACGCAAAAAATGCTAAAAAATCAAAACTCTAATTTCTTGAAATGTTTGTTTCCAGTTTTATTCCCTGTGACATTCTGAGTATAGGGATGCCTTACAGAGGTCGCAACTCGAAGATTTGAGTGAGTTACAGCAATTTTGTCTCTAGCGGGTTTTTCGAAATTTTCAATGGACTACACAAAAAATGCTAAAAAATCAAAACTCTAATTTCTTGAAAACTTTGTTTCCAATTTCATTCCCTGTGACATTCTGAGTGTAGGGATGCCTTACAGAGGTCGAAACTCGAATATTTGAGTGAGTTACAGCAATTTTGTCTCTAGCGGGTTTCTCGAAATTTTCAATGGACTACACAAAAAATGCTAAAAAATCAAAACTCTAATTTCTTGAAAAGTTTGTTTCCAGTTTTATTCCCTGTGACATTCTGAGTATAGGGATGCCTTACAGAGGTCGAAACTCGAAGATTTGAGTGAGTTACAGCAATTTTGTCTGTAGCAGGTTTTCGAAATTTTCAATGGGCTATACCCAATACACAAAAAATTCTAAAAAATCAAAACTCTAATTTCTTGAAAAGTTTGTTTCCAATTTTATTACCTGTGACATTCTGAGTATAGGGATGCCTTACAGAGGTCGAAACTCGAAGATTTGAGTGAGTTATAGCAATTTTGTCTCTAGCGGGTTTTTCGAAATTTTCAATGGGCTATACCCTTTACACAAAAAATGCTAAAAAATCAAAACTCTAATTTCTTGAAAAGTCTGTTTCCAATTTGATTCCCTGTGGCATTCTGAGTTTAGGGATGCCTTACAGAGGTCGAAACTCGAAGATTTGAGTGAGTTACAGCAATTTTGTCTCTAGCGGGTTTTTCGAAATTTTCAATGGGCTATACCCTTTACACAAAAAATGCTAAAAAATCAAAACTCTAATTTCTTGAAAGGTCTGTTTCCAATTTGATTCCCTGTGGCATTCTGAGTTTAGGGATGCCTTACAGAGGTCGCAACTCGAAGATTTGAGTGAGTTACAGCAATTGTCTCTAGCGGGTTTTTCGAAATTTTCAATGGACTACACAAAAAATGCTAAAAAATCAAAACTCTAATTTCTTGAAATGTTTGTTTCCAGTTTTATTCCCTGTGACATTCTGAGTGTAGGGATGTCTTACAGAGGTCGAAACTCGAAGATTTGAGTGAGTTACAGCAATTTTGTCTCTAGCGGGTTTTTCGAAATTTTCAATGGGCTATACCCTTTACAAAAAAAATGCTAAAAAATCAAAACTCTAATTTCTTGAAAAGAATGTTTCCAATTTCATTCCCTGTGACATTCTGAGTATAGAGATGCCTTACAGAGGTCGAAACTCGAAGATTTGAGTGAGTTACAGCAATTTTATCTCTAGCGGGTTTTTCGAAATTTTCAATGGGCTATACCCTTTACGCAAAAAATGCTAAAAAATCAAAACTCTAATTTCTTGAAAAGTCTGTTTCCAATTTGATTCCCTGTGGTATTCTGAGTTTAGGGATGCCTTACAGAGGTCGAAACTCGAAGATATGAGTGAGTTACAGCAATTTTGTCTGTAGCAGGTTTTCGAAATTTTCAATGGGCTATACCCTTTACACAAAAAATACTAAAAAATCAAAACTCTAATTTCTTGAAATGTTTGTTTCCAATTTCATTCCCTGTGGCATTCTGAGTTTAGGGATGCCTTACAGAGATCGAAACTCGAAGATTTGAGTGAGTTACAGCAATTTTATCTCTAGCGGGTTTTTCGAAATTTTCAATGGGCTATACCCTTTACACAATAAATGCTAACAAATCAAAATTTTAATTTTTTGAAAAGACTGTTTCCAATTTCATTCCCTGTGGCGTTCTGAGTTTAGGGATGCCTTACAGAGGTCGAAAGTCGAAGATTTGAGTGAGTTACAGCAATTTTGTCTCTAGCGGGTTTTTCGAAATTTTCAATGGGCTATACCCTTTACACAAAAAATGCTAAAAAATCAAAACTCTAATTTCTTGAAAAGTCTGTTTCCAATTTGATTCCCTGTGACATTCTGAGTGTAGGGATGCCTTACAGAGGTCGAAACTCGAAGATTTGAGTGAGTTACAGCAATTTTGTCCCTAGCGGGTTTTTCGAAATTTTCAATGGGCTATACCCTTTACACAAAAAATGCTAACAAATCAAAATTTTAATTTCTTGAAAAGACTGTTTCCAATTTCATTCCCTGTGGCGTTCTGAGTTTAGGGATGCCTTACAGAGGTCGAAACTCGAATATTTGAGTGAGTTACAGCAATTTTGTCTCTAGCGGGTTTTTCGAAATTTTCAATGGGCTATACCCTTTACACAAAAAATGCTAAAAAATCAAAACTCTAATTTCTTGAAAACTTTGTTTCCAATTTCATTCCCTGTGGCATTCTGAGTTTAGGGATGCCTTACAGAGGTCGAAACTCGAAGATTTGAGTGAGTTACAGCAATTTTATCTCTAGCGGGTTTTTCGAAATTTTCAATGGGCTATACCCTTTACACAAAAAATGCTAAAAAATCAAAACTCTAATTTCTTGAAAAGTCTGTTTCCAATTTGATTCCCTGTGACATTCTGAGTGTAGGGATGCCTTACAGAGGTCGAAACTCGAAGATTTGAGTGAGTTACAGCAATTTTGTCCCTAGCGGGTTTTTCAAAATTTTCAATGGGCTATACCCTTTACAAAAAAAAATGCTAAAAAATCAAAACTCTAATTTCTTGAAAAGTCTGTTTCCAATTTCATTCCCTGTGCCATTCTGAGTTTAGGGATGCCTTACAGAGGTCGAAACTCGAAGATTTGAGTGAAATACAGCAATTTTGCCTGTAGCGGGTTTTTCGAAATTTTCAATGGACTATACCCTTTACACAAATAATGCAAAAAAATCAAAACTCTAATTTCTTGAAAACTTTGTTTCCAATTTCATTCCCTGTGGCATTCTGAGTTTAGGGATGCCTTACAGAGGTCGAAACTCGAAGATTTGAGTGAGTTACAGCAATTTTATCTCTAGCGGGTTTTTCGAAATTTTCAATGGGCTATACCCTTTACACAAAAAATGCTAAAAAATCAAAATTTTAATTTCTTCAAAAGACTGTTTCCAATTTCATTCCCTGTGACATTCGGATTTTGGGGATGCTTTACAGAGGTCGAAACTCGAAGATTTGAGTGAGTTACAGCAATTTTGTCTGTAGCGGGTTTTTCGAAATTTTCAATGGGCTATACCCTTTACACAAAAAATGCTAAAAAATCAAAACTCTAATTTCTTGAAAAGTCTGTTTCCAATTTCATTCCCTGTGGCATTCTGAGTTTAGGGATGCCTTACAGAGGTCGCAACTCGAAGATTTGAGTGAGTTACAGCAATTTTGTCTCTAGCGGGTTTTTCGAAATTTTCAATGGACTACACAAAAAATGCTAAAAAATCAAAACTCTAATTTCTTGAAATGTTTGTTTCCAGTTTTATTCCCTGTGACATTCTGAGTGTAGGGATGCCTTACAGAGGTCGAAACTCGAATATTTGAGTGAGTTACAGCAATTTTGTCTCTAGCGGGTTTTTCGAAATTTTCAATGGGCTATACCCTTTACAAAAAAAAATGCTAAAAAATCAAAACTCTAATTTCTTGAAAAGAATGTTTCCAATTTCATTCCCTATGGCATTCTGAGTTTAGGGATGCCTTACAGAGGTCGAAACTCGAAGATTTGAGTGAAATACAGCTATTTTGCCTGTAGCGGGTTTTTCGAAATTTTCAATGGACTATACCCTTTACACAAAAAATGCTAAAAAATCAAAACTCTAATTTCTTGAAAACTTTGTTTCCAATTTCATTCCCTGTGGCATTCTGAGTTTAGGGATGCCTTACAGAGGTCGAAACTCGAAGATTTGAGTGAGTTACAGCAATTTTATCTCTAGCGGGTTTTTCGAAATTTTCAATGGGCTATACCCTTTACACAAAAAATGCTAAAAAATCAAAATTTTAATTTCTTCAAAAGACTGTTTCCAATTTCATTCCCTGTGGCACTCTGAGTTTAGGGATGCCTTACAGAGGTCGAAACTCGAAGATTTGAGTGAGTTACAGCAATTTTGTCTCTAGCGGGTTTTTTGAAATTTTCAATGGGCTATACCCTTTACACAAAAAATGCTAAAAAATCAAAACTCTAATTTCTTGAAAAGTCTGTTTCCAATTTCATTCCCTGTGGCATTCTGAGATTAGGGATGCCTTATAGAGGTCGAAACTCGAAGATTTGAGTGAGTTACAGCAATTTTGTCTCTAGCGGGTTTTGCGAAATTTTCAATGGGCTATACCCTTTACACAAAAAATGCTAACAAATCAAAATTTTAATTTCTTGAAAAGACTGTTTCCAGTTTCATTCCCTGTGGCGTTCTGAGTTTAGGGTGCCTTACAGAGGTCGAAAGTCGAAGATTTGAGTGAGTTACAGCAATTTTGTCTCTAGCGGGTTTTTCGAAATTTTCAATGGGCTATACCCTTTACACAAAAAATGCTAAAAAATCAAAACTCTAATTTCTTGAAAAGTCTGTTTCCAATTTGATTCCCTGTGGCATTCTGAGTTTAGGGATGCCTTACAGAGGTCGCAACTCGAAGATTTGAGTGAGTTACAGCAATTTTGTCTCTAGCGGGTTTTTCTAAATTTTCAATGGGCTATACCCTTTACACAAAAAATGCTAAAAAATCAAAACTATAATTTCTTGAAAAGTTTGTTTCCAGTTTGATTCCCTGTGACATTCTGAGTGTAGGGATGCCTTACAGAGGTCGAAACTCGAATATTTGAGTGAGTTACAGCAATTTTGTCTCTAGCGGGTTTTTCGAAATTTTCAATGGGCTATACCCTTTACAAAAAAAATGCTAAAAAATCAAAACTCAAATTTCTTGAAAAGTTTGTTTCCAATTTCATTCCCTATGGCATTCTGAGTTTAGGGATGCCTTACAGAGGTCGCAACTCGAAGATTTGAGTGAGTTACAGCAATTTTGTCTCTAGCGGGTTTTTCGAAATTTTCAATGGGCTATACCCTTTACACAAAAAATACTAAAAAATCAAAACTCTAATTTCTTGAAAAGTTTGTTTCCAATTTTATTCTCTGTGACATTCTGAGTTTAGGGATGCCTTACAGAGGTCGAAACTCGAAGATTTGAGTGAGTTACAGCAATTTTGTCTCTAGCGGGTTTTTCGAAATTTTCAATGGGCTATACCCTTTACACAAAAAATGCTAAAAAATCAAAACTCTAATTTCTTGAAAACTTTGTTTCCAATTTCATTCCCTGTGGCATTCTGAGTTTAGGGATGCCTTACAGAGGTCGCAACTCGAAGATTTGAGTGAGTTACAGCAATTTTGTCTCTAGCGGGTTTTTCGAAATTTTCAGTGGGCTATACAAAAAATGCTAAAAAATCAAAACTCTAATTTCTTGAAATGTTTGTTTCCAGTTTTATTCCCTGTGACATTCTGAGTGTAGGGATGCCTTACAGAGGTCGAAACTCGAATATTTGAGTGAGTTACAGCAATTTTGTCTCTAGCGGGTTTTTCGAAATTTTCAATGGGCTATACCCTTTACACAAAAAATGCTAAAAAATCAAAACTCTAATTTCTTCAAATGTTTGTTTCCAATTTCATTCCCTGTGACATTCTGAGTGTAGGGATGCCTTACAGAGGTCGAAACTCGAATATTTGAATGAGTTACAGCAATTTTGTCTCTAGCGGGTTTTTCGAAATTTTCAATGGGCTATACCCTTTACACAAAAAATACTAAAAAATCAAAACTCTAATTTCTTGAAAAGTTTGTTTCCAATTTTATTCTCTGTGACATTCTGAGTTTAGGGATGCCTTACAGAGGTCGAAACTCGAAGATTTGAGTGAGTTACAGCAATTTTGTCTCTAGCGGGTTTTTCGAAATTTTCAATGGGCTATACCCTTTACACAAAAAATGCTAAAAAATTAAAACTCTAATTTCTTGAAAAGTTTGTTTCCAATTTGATTCCCTGTGGCATTCTGAGTTTAGGGATGCCTTACAGAGGTCGCAACTCGAAGATTTGAGTGAGTTACAGCAATTTTGTCTCTAGCGGGTTTTTCGAAATTTTCAATAGACTTTACCCTTTACACAAAAAATGCTAAAAAATCAAAACTCTAATTTCTTGAAATGTTTGTTTCCAGTTTTATTCCCTGTGACATTCTGAGTGTAGGGATGCCTTACAGAGGTCGAAACTCGAATATTTGAGTGAGTTACAGCAATTTTGTCTCTAGCGGGTTTTTCGAAATTTTCAATGGGCTATACCCTTTACAAAAAAAAAATGCTAAAAAATCAAAACTCAAATTTCTTGAAAAGTTTGTTTCCAATTTCATTCCCTATGGCACTCTGAGTTTAGGGATGCCTTACAGAGGTTGAAACTCGAAGATTTGAGTGAGTTACAGCAATTTTGTCTCTAGCGGGTTTTTCGAAATTTTCAATGGGCTATACCCTTTACAAAAAAAAATACTAAAAAATCAAAACTCTAATTTCTTGAAAAGTTTGTTTCCAATTTTATTCCCTGTGACATTCTGAGTTTAGGGATGCCTTACAGAGGTCGAAACTCGAAGATTTGAGTGAGTTACAGCAATTTTGTCTCTATCGGGTTTTTCGAAATTTTCAATGGGCTATACCCTTTACACAAAAAATGCTAAAAAATCAAAACTCTAATTTCTTGAAAAGTTTGTTTCCAATTTGATTCCCTGTGGCATTCTGAGTTTAGGGATGCCTTACAGAGGTCGCAACTCGAAGATTTGAGTGAGTTACAGCAATTTTGTCTCTAGCGGGTTTTTCGAAATTTTCAATGGACTTTACCCTTTACACAAAAAATGCTAAAAAATCAAAACTCTAATTTCTTGAAATGTTTGTTTCCAGGTTTATTCTCTGTGACATTCTGAGTGTAGGGATGCCTTACAGAGGTTGAAACTCGAAGATTTGAGTGAGTTACAGCAATTTTGTCTGTAGCGGGTTTTTCGAAATTTTCAATGGGCTATACCCTTTACACAAAAAATGCTAAAAAATCAAAACTGTAATTTCTTGAAAAGAATGTTTCCAATTTTATTCCCTGTGACATTCTAAGTATAGGGATGCCTTACAGAGGTCGCAACTCGAAGATTTGAGTGAGTTACAGCAATTTTGTCTCTAGCGGGTTTTTCGAAATTTTCAATGGGCTTTACCCTTTACACAAAAAATGCTAAAAAATCAAAACTCTAATTTCTTGAAAAGAATGTTTCCAATTTGATTCCCTGTGGCATTCTGAGTTTAGGGATGCCTTACAGGGGTCGCAACTCGAAGATTTGAGTGAGTTACAGCAATTTTGTCTCTAGCGGGTTTTTCGAAATTTTCAATGGGCTATACCCTTTACACAAAAAATGCTAAAAAATCAAAACTCTAATTTCTTGAAAACTTTGTTTCCAATTTCATTCCCTGTGGCATTCTGAGTTTAGGGATGCCTTACAGAGGTCGCAACTCGAAGATTTGAGTGAGTTACAGCAATTTTGTCTCTAGCGGGTTTTTCGAAATTTTCAATGGGCTATACCCTTTACACAAAAAATGCTAAAAAATCAAAATTTTAATTTCTTGAAAAGACTGTTTCCAATTTCATTCCCTGTGGCACTCTGAGTTTAGGGATGCCTTACAGAGGTCGAAACTCGAAGATTTGAGTGAGTTACAGCAATTTTGTCTCTAGCGGGTTTTTCGAAATTTTCAATGGGCTTTACCCTTTACACAAAAAATGCTAAAAAATCAAAACTCTAATTTCTTGAAAAGAATGTTTCCAATTTGATTCCCTGTGGCATTCTGAGTTTAGGGATGCCTTACAGGGGTCGCAACTCGAAGATTTGAGTGAGTTACAGCAATTTTGTCTCTAGCGGGTTTTTCGAAATTTTCAATGGGCTATACCCTTTACACAAAAAATGCTAAAAAATCAAAACTCTAATTTCTTGAAAACTTTGTTTCCAATTTCATTCCCTGTGGCATTCTGAGTTTAGGGATGCCTTACAGAGGTAGCAACTCGAAGATTTGAGTGAGTTACAGCAATTTTGGCAGTTAAAAAATCAAAACTCTAATTTCTTGAAAACTTTGTTTCCAATTTCATTCCCTGTGGCATTCTGAGTTTAGGGATGCCTTACAGAGGTCGCAACTCGAAGATTTGAGTGAGTGGCAGCAATTTTGTCTCTAGCGGGTTTTTCGAAATTTTCAATGGGCTATACCCTTTACACAAAAAATGCAAAAAAATCAAAACTCTAATTTCTTGAAAACTTTGTTTCCAATTTCATTCCCTGTGGCATTCTGAGTTTAGGGATGCCTTACAGAGGTCGAAACTCGAAGATTTGAGTGAGTTACAGCAATTTTGTCTGTAGCGGGTTTTTCGAAATTTTCAATGGGCTATACCCTTTACACAAAAAATGCTAAAAAATCAAAACTCTAATTTCTTGAAAAGAATGTTTCCAATTTGATTCCCTGTGGCATTCTGAGTTTAGGGATGCCTTACAGGGGTCGCAACTCGAAGATTTGAGTGAGTTACAGCAATTTTGTCTCTAGCGGGTTTTTCGAAATTTTCAATGGGCTATACCCTTTACACAAAAAATGCTAAAAAATCAAAACTCTAATTTCTTGAAAAGTTTGTTTCCAATTTCATTCCCTGTGGCATTCTGAGTTTAGGGATGCCTTACAGAGGTAGCAACTCGAAGATTTGAGTGAGTTACAGCAATTTTGGCAGTTAAAAAATCAAAACTCTAATTTCTTGAAAACTTTGTTTCCAATTTCATTCCCTGTGGCATTCTGAGTTTAGGGATGCCTTACAGAGGTCGCAACTCGAAGATTTGAGTGAGTGGCAGCAATTTTGTCTCTAGCGGGTTTTTCGAAATTTTCAATGGGCTATACCCTTTACACAAAAAATGCTAAAAAAATCAAAACTCTAATTTCTTGAAAACTTTGTTTCCAATTTCATTCCCTGTGGCATTCTGAGTTTAGGGATGCCTTACAGAGGTCGAAACTCGAAGATTTGAGTGAGTTACAGCAATTTTGTCTGTAGCGGGTTTTTCGAAATTTTCAATGGGCTATACCCTTTACACAAAAAATGCTAAAAAAAACAAAACTGTAATTTCTTGAAAACTTTGTTTCCAATTTCATTCCCTGTGACATTCTGAGTTTAGGGATGCCTTACAGAGGTCGAAACTCGAAGATTTGAGTGAGTTACAGCAATTGTGTCTGTAGCGGGTTTTTCGAAATTTTCAATGGGCTATACCCTTTACACAAAAAATGCTAAAAAAAACAAAACTGTAATTTCTTGAAAACTTTGTTTCCAATTTCATTCCCTGTGGCATTCTGAGTTTAGGGATGCCTTACAGAGGTCGAAACTCGAAGATTTGAGTGAGTTACAGCAATTTTGTCTGTAGCGGGTTTTTCGAAATTTTCAATGGGCTATACCCTTTACACAAAAAATGCTAAAAAATCAAAATTTTAATTTCTTGAAAAGACTGTTTCCAATTTCATTCCCTGTGGCACTCTGAGTTTAGGGATGCCTTACAGAGGTCGCAACTCGAAGATTTGAGTGAGTTACAGCAATTTTATCTCTAGCGGGTTTTTCGAAATTTTCAATGGGCTATAACCTTTACAAAAAAAAATGCTAAAAAATCAAAACTGTAATTTCTTGAAAAGTTTGTTTCCAATTTCATTCCCTGTGGCATTCTGAGTTTAGGGATGCCTTACAGAGGTCGAAACTCGAAGATTTGAGTGATATACAGCAATTTTGCCTGTAGCGGGTTTTTCGAAATTTTCAATGGGCTATACCCTTTACACAAAAAATACTAAAAAATCAAAACTCTAATATCTTGAAAAGTTTGTTTCCAATTTTATTCCCTGTGACATTCTGAGTTTAGGGATGCCTGACAGAGGTCGAAACTCGAAGATTTGAGTGAGTTACAGCAATTTTGTCTCTAGCGGGTTTTTCGAAATTTTCAATGGGCTATACCCTTTACACAAAAAATGCTAAAAAATCAAAACTCTAATTTCTTGAAAACTTTGTTTCCAATTTCATTCCCTGTGGCATTCTGAGTTTAGGGATGCCTTACAGAGGTCGCAACTCGAAGATTTGAGTGAGTGGCAGCAATTTTGTCTCTAGCGGGTTTTTCGAAATTTTCAATGGGCTATACCCTTTACACAACAAATGCTAAAAAATCAAAACTCTAATTTCTTGAAAAGTTTGTTTCCAATTTCATTCCCTGTGGCATTCTGATGCCTTACAGAGGTCGAAACTCGAAGATTTGAGTGAGTTACAGCAATTTTGTCTGTAGCGGGCTTTTCGAAATTTTCAATGGGCTATACCCTTTACACAAAAAATGCTAAAAAAAATCAAAACTCTAATTTCTTGAAAAGTTTGTTTCCAAATTTATTCCCTGTGGCATTCTGAGTTTAGGGATGCCTTACAGAGGTTGAAACTCGAAGATTTGAGTGAAATATAGCAATTTTGTCTCTTGCGGGTTTTTCGAAATTTTCAATGGGCTATACCCTTTACACAAAAAATTCTAGAAAATCAGAAATCTAATTTCATGAAAGGTTTGTTTCCAATTTCATTCCTTGCGGCATTTTGAGTTTAGGGATGCCTAACAGAGGTCGAAACTCGAAGATTTGAGTGAGTTACAGCAATTTTGTCTGTAGCGGGTTTTTCGAAATTTTCAATGGGCTATACCCTTTACACAAAAAATGCTAAAAAATCAAAACTCTAATTTCTTGAAAAGTCTGTTTCCAATTTGATTCCCTGTGGCATTCTGAGTATAGGGATGCCTTACAGAGGTCGCAACTCGAAGATTTGAGTGAGTTACAGCAATTTTGTCTCTAGCGGGTTTTTCGAAATTTTCAATGGGCTATACCCTTTACACAAAAAATGCTAAAAAATCAAAACTCTAATTTCTTGAAAGGTTTGTTTCCAATTTTATTCCCTGTGGCATTCTGAGTTTAAGGATGCCTTACGGAGGTCGAAACTCGAAGATTTGAATGAGTTACAGCAATTTTGTCTCTAGCGGGTTTTTCGAAATTTTCAATGGGCTATACCCTTTACACAAAAAATGCAAAAAAATCAAAACTCTAATTTCTTGAAAACTTTGTTTCCAATTTCATTCCCTGTGACATTCGGATTTTGGGGATGCTTTACAGAGGTCGAAACTCGAAGATTTGAGTGAGTTACAGCAATTTTGTCTCTGGCGGGTTTTTCGAAATTTTCAATGGGCTATACCCTTTACACAAAAAATGCTAAAAAATCAAAACTCTAATTTCTTGAAAACTTTGTTTCCAGTTTCATTCCCTGTGGCATTCTGAGTTTAGGGATGCCTTACAGAGGTCGAAACTCGAAGATTTGAGTGAGTTACAGCAATTTTGTCTCTAGCGGGTTTTTCGAAATTTTCAATGGGCTATACCCTTTACACAAAAAATGCTAAAAAATCAAAACTCTAATTTCTTGAAAACGTTGTTTCCAATTTCATTCCCTGTGGCATTCTGAGTTTAGGGATACCTTACAGAGGTCGCAACTCGAAGATTTGAGTGAGTTACAGCAATTTTGTCTCTAGCGGGTTTTTCGAAATTTTCAATGGGCTATACCCTTTACACAAAAAATGCTAAAAAATCAAAACTCTAATTTCTTGAAAAGTTTGTTTCCAATTTCATTCCCTGTGGCATTCTGAGTTTAGGGATGGCTTACAGAGGTCGCAACTTGAAGATTTGAGTGAGTTACATCAATTTTGTCTGTAGCGGGTTTTTCGAAATTTTCAATGGGCTATACCCTTTACACAAAAAATACTAAAAAATCAAAACTCTAATATCTTGAAAAGTTTGTTTCCAATTTTATTCCCTGTGACATTCTGAGTTTAGGGATGCCTGACAGAGGTCGAAACTCGAAGATTTGAGAGAGTTACAGCAATTTTGTCTCTAGCGGGTTTTTCGAAATTTTCAATGGGCTATACCTTTTACACAAGAAATGCTAAAAAATCAAAACTCTAATTTCTTGAAAACTTTGTTTCCAATTTCATTCCCTGTGGCATTCTGAGTTTAGGGATGCCTTACAGAGGTCGCAACTCGAAGATTTGAGTGAGTTACAGCAATTTTGCTCTAGCGGGTTTTTCGAAATTTTCAATGGACTACACAAAAAATGCTAAAAAATCAAAACTCTAATTTCTTGAAAACTTTGTTTCCAATTTCATTCCCTGTGGCATTCTGAGTTTAGGGATGCCTTACAGAGGTTGAAACTCGAAGATTTGAGTGAGTTACAGCAATTTTGTCTGTAGCGGGTTTTTCGAAATTTTCAATGGGCTATACCCTTTACACAAAAAATGCTAAAAAATCAAAATTTTAATTTCTTGAAAAGACTGTTTCCAATTTCATTCCCTGTGGCACTCTGAGTTTAGGGATGCCTTACAGAGGTCGAAACTCGAAGATTTGAGTGAGTTACAGCAATTTTGTCTCTAGCGGGTTTTTCGAAATTTTCAATGGACTACACAAAAAATGCTAAAAAATCAAAACTCTAATTTCTTGAAATGTTTGTTCCCAGTTTTATTCCCTGTGACATTCTGAGTATAGGGATGCCTTACACAGGTCGAAACTCGAAGATTTGAGTGAGTTACAGCAATTTTGTCTCTAGCGGGTTTTTCGAAATTTTCAATGGGCTAAATGCCACAAAAATGCTAAAAAATCAAAACTCTAATTTCTTGAAAAGTTTGTTTCCAATTTGATTCCCTGTGGCATTCTGAGTTTAGGGATGCCTTACAGAGGTCGCAACTCGAAGATTTGAGTGAGTTACAGCAATTTTGTCTCTAGCGGGTTTTTCGAAATTTTCAATGGACTTTACCCTTTACACAAAAAATGCTAAAAAATCAAAACTCTAATTTCTTGAAATGTTTGTTTCCAGTTTTATTCCCTGTGACATTCTGAGTGTAGGGATGCCTTACAGAGGTCAAAACTCAAATATTTGAGTGAGTTACAGCAATTTTGTCTCTAGCGGGTTTTTCGAAATTTTCAATGGGCTATACCCTTTACAAAAAAAATGCTAAAAAATCAAAACTCAAATTTCTTGAAAAGTTTGTTTCCAATTTCATTCCCTATGACATTCTGAGTTTAGGGATGCCTTACAGAGGTTGAAACTCGAAGATTTGAGTGAGTTACAGCAATTTTGTCTGTAGCGGGTTTTTCGAAATTTTCAATGGGCTATACCCTTTACACAAAAAATGCTAAAAAATCAAAACTCTAATTTCTTGAAATGTTTGTTTCCAGTTTTATTCCCTGTGACATTCTGAGTGTAGGGATGCCTTACAGAGGTCAAAACTCGAATATTTGAGTGAGTTACAGCAATTTTGTCTCTAGCGGGTTTTTCGAAATTTTCAATGGGCTATACCCTTTACACAAAAAATACTAAAAAATCAAAACTCTAATTTCTTGAAAAGTTTGTTTCCAATTTTATTCCCTGTGACATTATGAGTTTAGGGATGCCTTACAGAGGTCGAAACTCGAAGATTTGAGTGAGTTACAGCAATTTTGTCTGTAGCGGGTTTTTCGAAATTTTCAATGGGCTATACCCTTTACACAAAAAATACTAAAAAATCAAAACTCTAATTTCTTGAAAAGTTTGTTTCCAATTTTATTCCCTGTGACATTATGAGTTTAGGGATGCCTTACAGAGGTCGAAACTCGAAGATTTGAGTGAGTTACAGCAATTTTGTCTCTAGCGGGTTTTTCGAAATTTTCAATGGGCTAAATGCCACAAAAATGCTAAAAAATCAAAACTCTAATTTCTTGAAAAGTTTGTTTCCAATTTGATTCCCTGTGGCATTCTGAGTTTAGGGATGCCTTACAGAGGTCGCAACTCGAAGATTTGAGTGAGTTACAGCAATTTTGTCTCTAGCGGGTTTTTCGAAATTTTCAATGGACTTTACCCTTTACACAAAAAATGCTAAAAAATCAAAACTCTAATTTCTTGAAATGTTTGTTTCCAGTTTTATTCCCTGTGACATTCTGAGTGTAGGGATGCCTTACAGAGGTCGAAACTCGAAGATTTGAGTGAGTTACAGCAATTTTGTCTCTAGCGGGTTTTTCGAAATTTTCAATGGGCTATACCCTTTACACAAAAAATGCTAAAAAATCAAAACTCTAATTTCTTGAAAAGTTTGTTTCCAATTTGATTCCCTGTGGCATTCTGAGTTTAGGGATGCCTTACAGAGGTCGCAACTCGAAGATTTGAGTGAGTTACAGCAATTTTGTCTCTAGCGGGTTTTTCGAAATTTTCAATGGACTTTACCCTTTACACAAAAAATGCTAAAAAATCAAAACTCTAATTTCTTGAAATGTTTGTTTCCAGTTTTATTCCCTGTGACATTCTGAGTGTAGGGATGCCTTACAGAGGTTGAAACTCGAAGATTTGAGTGAGTTACAGCAATTTTGTCTGTAGCGGGTTTTTCGAAATTTTCAATGGGCTATACCCTTTACACAAAAAATGCTAAAAAATCAAAACTCTAATTTCTTGAAAAGACTGTTTCCAATTTCATTCCCTGTGGCACTCTGAGTTTAGGGATGCCTTACAGAGGTCGAAACTCGAAGATTTGAGTGAGTTACAGCAATTTTGTCTCTAGCGGGTTTTTCGAAATTTTCAATGGGCTTTACCCTTTACACAAAAAATGCTAAAAAATCAAAACTCTAATTTCTTGAAAACGTTGTTTCCAATTTCATTCCCTGTGGCATTCTGAGTATAGGGATGCCTTACAGAGGTCGCAACTCGAAGATTTGAGTGAGTTACAGCAATTTTGTCTCTAGCGGGTTTTTCGAAATTTTCAATGGGCTTCACCCTTTACACAAAAAATGCTAAAAAATCAAAACTCTAATTTCTTGAAAACTTTGTTTCCAATTTCATTCCCTGTGGCATTCTGAGTTTAGGGATGCCTTACAGAGGTAGCAACTCGAAGATTTGAGTGAGTTACAGCAATTTTGGCAGCTAAAAAATCAAAACTCTAATTTCTTGAAAACTTTGTTTCCAATTTCATTCCCTGTGGCATTCTGAGTTTAGGGATGCCTTACAGAGGTCGCAACTCGAAGATTTGAGTGAGTGGCAGCAATTTTGTCTCTAGCGGGTTTTTCGAAATTTTCAATGGGCTATACCCTTTACACAAAATATGCTAAAAAAATCAAAACTCTAATTTCTTGAAAACTTTGTTTCCAATTTCATTCCCTGTGGCATTCTGAGTTTAGGGATGCCTTACAGAGGTCGAAACTCGAAGATTTGAGTGAGTTACAGCAATTTTGTCTGTAGCGGGTTTTTCGAAATTTCCCTTTACACAAAAAATGCTAAAAAAATCAAAACTCTAATTACTTGAAAAGTTTGTTTCCAATTTTATTCCCTGTGGCATTCTGAGTTTAGGGATGCCTTACAGAGGTCGAAACTCGAAGATTTGAGTGAGTTACAGCAATTTTGTCTCTAGCGGGTTTTTCTAAATTTTCAATGGGCTATACCCTTTACACAAAAAATGCTAAAAAAACAAAACTGTAATTTCTTGAAAACTTTGTTTCCAATTTCATTCCCTGTGGCATTCTGAGTTTAGGGATGCCTTACAGAGGTCGAAACTCGAAGATTTGAGTGAGTTACAGCAATTTTGTCTGTAGCGGGTTTTTCGAAATTTTCAATGGGCTATACCCTTTACACAAAAAATGCTAAAAAATCAAAATTTTAGTTTCTTGAAAAGACTGTTTCCAATTTCATTCCCTGTGGCACTCTGAGTTTAGGGATGCCTTACAGAGGTCGAAACTCGAAGATTTGAGTGAGTTACAGCAATTTTGTCTGTAGCGGGTTTTTCGAAATTTTCAATGGGCTATACCCTTTACACAAAAAATGCTAAAAAATCAAAATTTTAATTTCTTGAAAAGACTGTTTCCAATTTCATTCCCTGTGGCACTCTGAGTTTAGGGATGCCTTACAGAGGTCGAAACTCGAAGATTTGAGTGAGTTACAGCAATTTTGTCTCTAGCGGGTTTTTCGAAATTTTCAATGGGCTATACCCTTTACACAAAAAATACTAAAAAATCAAAACTCTAATATCTTGAAAAGTTTGTTTCCAATTTTATTCCCTGTGACATTCTGAGTATAGGGATGCCTGACAGAGGTCGAAACTCGAAGATTTGAGTGAGTTACAGCAATTTTGTCTATAGCGGGTTTTTCGAAATTTTCAATGGGCTATACCCTTTACACAAAAAATGCTAAAAAATCAAAACTCTAATTTCTTGAAAACTTTGTTTCCAATTTCATTCCCTGTGCCATTCTGAGTTTAGGGATGCCTTACAGAGGTCGCAACTCGAAGATTTGAGTGAGTGGCAGCAATTTTGTCTCTAGCGGGTTTTTCGAAATTTTCAATGGGCTATACCCTTTTCACAAAAAATGCTAAAAAATCAAAACTCTAATTTCTTGAAAACTTTGTTTCCAATTTTATTCCCTGTGGCATTCTGAGTATAGGGATGCCTTACAGAGGTCGAAACTCGAAGATTTGAGTGAGTTACAGCAATTTTGTCTCTAGCGGGTTTTTCTAAATTTTCAATGGGCTATACCCTTTACACAAAAAATGCTAAAAAAATAAAAACTCTAATTTCTTGAAAACTTTGTTTCCAATTTCATTCCCTGTGGCATTCTGAGTTTAGGGATGCCTTACAGAGGTCGAAACTCGAAGATTTGAGTGAGTTACAGCAATTTTGTCTCTAGCGGGTTTTTCGAAATTTTCAATGGGCTATACCCTTTGCACAAAAAATGCTAAAAAATCAAAACTCTAATTTCTTGAAAAGTTTGTTTCCAATTTCATTCCCTGTGACATTCTGAGTATAGGGATGCCTTACAGAGGTCGAAACTCGAAGATTTGAGTGAGTTACAGCAATTTTGTCTGTAGCGGGCTTTTCGAAATTTTCAATGGGCTATACCCTTTACACAAAAAATGCTAAAAAAATCAAAACTCTAATTTCTTGAAAAGTTTGTTTCCAAATTTATTCCCTGTGGCATTCTGAGTTTAGGGATGCCTTACAGAGGTCGAAACTCGAAGATTTGAGTGAGTTACAGCAATTTTGTCTCTAGCGGGTTTTTCGAAATTTTCAATGGGCTATACCCTTTACACAAAAAATGCTAAAAAATCAAAACTCTAATTTCTTGAAAAGTTTGTTTCCAATTTTATTCCCTGTGGCATTCTGAGTTTAGGGATGCCTTACAGAGGTCGAAATTTGAAGATTTGAGTCAGTTACAGCAATTTTGTCTCTAGCGGGTTTTTCGAAATTTTCAATGGGCTATACCCTTTACACAAAAAATGCTAAAAAATCAAAACTCAAATTTCTTGAAAAGTTTGTTTCCAATTTCATTCCCTGTGACATTCTGAGTTTAGGGATGCCTTACAGAGGTCGAAACTCGAAGATTTGAGTGAGTTACAGCAATTTTGTCTGTAGCAGGTTTTTCGAAAAATCAAAACTCTAATTTCTTGAAAAGTTTGTTTCCAATTTTATTCCCTGTGGCATTCTGAGTTTAGGGATGCCTTACAGAGGTCGAAACTCGAAGATTTGAGTGAGTTACAGCAATTTTGTCTCTAGCGGGTTTTTCGAAATTTTCAATGGGCTATACCCTTTACACAAAAAATGCTAAAAAAATCAAAACTCTAATTTCTTGAAAAGTTTGTTTCCAATTTTATTCCCTGTGGCATTCTGAGATTAGGGATGCCTTACAGAGGTCGAAATTTGAAGATTTGAGTGAGTTACAGCAATTTTGTCTCTAGCGGGTTTTTCGAAATTTTCAATGGGCTATACCCTTTACACAAAAAATGCTAAAAAATCAAAACTCTAATTTCTTGAAAAGTTTGTTTCCAATTTCATTCCCTGTGACATTCTGAGTTTAGGGATGCCTTACAGAGGTCGAAACTCGAAGATTTGAGTGAGTTACAGCAATTTTGTCTCTAGCGGGTTTTTCGAAATTTTCAATGGGCTATACCCTTTACACAAAAAATGCTAAAAAATCAAAACTCTAATTTCTTGAAAACTTTGTTTCCAATTTTATTCCCTGTGGCATTCTGAGTTTAGGGATGCCTTACAGAGGTCGAAATTTGAAGATTTGAGTGAGTTACAGCAATTTTGTCTCTAGCGGGTTTTTCGAAATTTTCAATGGACTATACCCTTTGCACAAAAAATGCTAAAAAATCAAAACTCTAATTTCTTGAAAAGTTTGTTTCCAATTTCATTCCCTGTGACATTCTGAGTTTAGGGATGCCTTACAGAGGTCGAAACTCGAAGATTTGAGTGAGTTACAGCAATTTTGTCTGTAGCGGGCTTTTCGAAATTTTCAATGGGCTATACCCTTTACACAAAAAATGCTAAAAAAAAATCAAAACTCTAATTTCTTGAAAAGTTTGTTTCCAAATTTATTCCCTGTGGCATTCTGAGTTTAGGGATGCCCTACAGAGGTCGAAACTCGAAGATTTGAGTGAGTTACAGCAATTTTGTCTCTAGCGGGTTTTTCGAAATTTTCAATGGGCTATACCCTTTACACAAAAAATGCTAAAAAATCAAAACTCTAATTTCTTGAAAAGTTTGTTTCCAGTTTCATTCCCTGTGGCATTCTGAGTTTAGGGATGCCTTACAGAGGTCGAAACTCGAAGATTTGAGTGAGTTACAGCAATTTTGTCTCTAGCGGGTTTTTCGAAATTTTCAATGGGCTATACCCTTTACACAAAAAATGCTAAAAAAATCAAAACTCTAATTTCTTGAAAACTTTGTTTCCAATTTCATTCCCTGTGGCATTCTGAGTTTAGGGATGCCTTACAGAGGTCGCAACTCGAAGATTTGAGTGAGTTACAGCAATTTTGTCTCTAGCGGGTTTTTCGAAATTTTCAATGGGCTATACCCTTTACACAAAAAATGCTAAAAAAATCAAAACTCTAATTTCTTGAAAAGTTTGTTTCCAAATTTATTCCCTGTGGCATTCTGAGTTTAGGGATGCCTTACAGAGGTCGAAACTCGAAGATTTGAGTGAGTTACAGCAATTTTGTCTCTAGCGGGTTTTTCGAAATTTTCAATGGGCTATACCCTTTACACAAAAAATGCTAAAAAATCAAAACTCTAATTTCTTGAAAACTTTGTTTCCAATTTTATTCCCTGTGGCATTCTGAGTTTAGGGATGCCTTACAGAGGTCGAAATTTGAAGATTTGAGTGAGTTACAGCAATTTTGTCTCTAGCGGGTTTTTCGAAATTTTCAATGGGCTATACCCTTTACACAAAAAATGCTAAAAAATCAAAACTCTAATTTCTTGAAAAGTTTGTTTCCAATTTCATTCCCTGTGACATTCTGAGTTTAGGGATGCCTTACAGAGGTCGAAACTCGAAGATTTGTGTGAGTTACAGCAATTTTGTCTGTAGCAGGTTTTGCGAAATTTTCAATGGGCTATACCCTTTACACAAAAAATGCTAAAAAAATCAAAACTCTAATTTCTTGCAAACTTTGTTTCCAATTTCATTCCCTGTGGCATTCTGAGTTTAGGGATGCCTTACAGAGGTCGCAACTCGAAGATTTGAGTGAGTTACAGCAATTTTGTCTGTAGCAGGTTTTTCGAAATTTTCAATGGGCTATACCCTTTACACAAAAAATGCTAAAAAATCAAAACTCTAATTTCTTGAAAAGTTTGTTTCCAATTTCATTCCCTGTGGCATTCTGAGTTTAGGGATGCCTTACAGAGGTCGCAACTCGAAGATTTGAGTGAGTGGCAGCAATTTTGTCTCTAGCGGGTTTTTCGAAATTTTCAATGGGCTATACCCTTTACACAAAAAATGCTAAAAAAAATCAAAACTCTAATTTCTTGAAAACTTTGTTTCCAATTTCATTCCCTGTGGCATTCTGAGTTTAGGGATGCCTTACAGAGGTCGCAACTCGAAGATTTGAGTGAGTTACAGCAATTTTGTCTCTAGGGGGTTTTTCGAAATTTTCAATGGGCTATACCCTTTACACAAAAAATGCTAAAAAAATCAAAACTCTAATTTCTTGAAAAGTTTGTTTCCAATTTTATTCCCTGTGGCATTCTGAGTTTAGGGATGCCTTACAGAGGTCGAAACTCGAATATTTGAGTGAGTTACAGCAATTTTGTCTCTTGCGGGTTTTTCGAAATTTTCAATGGGCTATACCCTTTACACAAAAAATGCTAAAAAATCAAAACTCTAATTTCTTGAAAAGTTTGTTTCCAATTTCATTCCCTGTGACATTCTGAGTTTAGGGATGCCTTACAGAGGTCGAAACTCGAAGATTTGAGTGAGTTACAGCAATTTTGTCTGTAGCGGGTTTTTCGAAATTTTCAATGGGCTATGCCCTTTACACAAAAAATGCTAAAAAATCAAAACTCTAATTTCTTGAAAAGTCTGTTTCCAATTTCATTCCCTGTGACATTCTGAGTTTAGGGATGCCTTATAGAGGTCGAAACTCGAAGATTTGAGTGAGTTACAGCAATTTTATCTCTAGCGGGTTTTTCGAAATTTTCAATGGGCTATAACCTTTACAAAAAAATGCAAAAAAATCGAAACTCTAATTTCTTGAAAAGTTTGTTTCCAATTTCATTCCCTGTGGCACTCTGAGTTTAGGGATGCCTTACAGAGTTCGAAACTCGAAGATTTGAGTGAGTTACAGCAATTTTATCTCTAGCGGGTTTTTCGAAATTTTCAATGGGCTATACCCTTTACACAAAAAATGCTAAAAAAATCAAAACTCTAATTTCTTGAAAACTTTGTTTCCAATTTCATTCCCTGTGGCATTCTGAGTTTAGGGATGCCTTACAGAGGTCGCAACTCGAAGATTTGAGTGAGTTACAGCAATTTTGTCTGTAGCAGGTTTTCGAAATTTTCAATGGGCTATACCCTTTACACAAAAAATGCTAAAAAAATCAAAACTCTAATTTCTTGAAAACTTTGTTTCCAATTTCATTCCCTGTGGCATTCTGAGTTTAGGGATGCCTTACAGAGGTCGCAACTCGAAGATTTGAGTGAGTTACAGCAATTTTGTCTCTAGCAGGTTTTCGAAATTTTCAATGGGCTATACCCTTTACACAAAAAATGCAAAAAAATCAAAACTCTAATTTCTTGAAAAGTTTGTTTCCAATTTCATTCCCTGTGGCATTCTGAGTTTAGGGATGCCTTACAGAGGTCGAAACTCGAAGATTTGAGTGAGTGGCAGCAATTTTGTCTCTAGCGGGTTTTTCGAAATTTTCAATGGGCTATACCCTTTACACAAAAAATGCTAAAAAAATCAAAACTCTAATTTCTTGAAAAGTTTGTTTCCAATTTTATTCCCTGTGACATTCTGAGTATAGGGATGCCTTACAGAGGTCGTAACTCGAAGATTTGAGTGAGTTACAGCAATTTTGTCTGTAGCGGGTTTTTCGAAATTTTCAATGGGCTATACCCTTTACACAAAAAATGCTAAAAAATCAAAACTCTAATTTCTTGAAAAGTTTGTTTCCAGTTTTATTCCCTGTGACATTCTGAGTGTAGGGATGCCTTACATAGGTCGAAACTCGAGTATTTGAGTGAGTTACAGCAATTTTGTCTCTAGCGGGTTTTGCGAAATTTTCAATGGGCTATACCCTTTACAAAAAAAATGCTAAAAAATCAAAACTCTAATTTCTTGAAAAGTTTGTTTCCAATTTCATTCCCTATGGCATTCTGAGTTTAGGGATGCCTTACAGAGGTCGAAACTCGAAGATTTGAGTGAGTTACAGCAATTTTGTCTGTAGCAGGTTTTTCGAAATTTTCAATGGGCTGTACCCTTTACACAAAAAATGCTAAAAAATCAAAACTCTAATTTCTTGAAAAGTTTGTTTCCAATTTCATTCCCTGTGACATTCTGAGTTTAGGGATGCCTTACAGAGGTCGAAACTCGAAGATTTGAGTGAGTTACAGCAATTTTGTCTCTAGCGGGTTTTTCGAAATTTTCAATGGGCTATACCCTTTACACAAAAAATGCTAAAAAATCAAAACTCTAATTTCTTGAAAAGTTTGTTTCCAATTTCATTCCCTGTGGCATTCTGAGTTTAGGGATGTCTTACAGAGGTCGAAACTCGAAGATTTGAGTGAGTGGCAGCAATTTTGTCTCTGGCGGGTTTTTCGAAATTTTCAATGGGCTATACCCTTTACACAAAAAATGCTAAAAAAATCAAAACTCTAATTTCTTGAAAACTTTGTTTCCAATTTCATTCCCTGTGACATTCTGAGTTTAGGGATGCCTTACAGAGGTCGCAACTCGAAGATTTGAGTGAGTTACAGCAATTTTGTCTGTAGCAGGTTTTCGAAATTTTCAATGGGCTATACCCATTACACAAAAAATGCAAAAAAATCAAAACTCTAATTTCTTGAAAAGTTTGTTTCCAATTTCATTCCCTGTGGCATTCTGAGTTTAGGGATGCCTTACAGAGGTCGCAACTCGAAGATTTGAGTGAGTGGCAGCAATTTTGTCTCTAGCGGGTTTTTCGAAATTTTCAATGGGCTATACCCTTTACACAAAAAATGATAAAAAAATATCAAAACTCTAATTTCTTGAAAACTTTGTTTCCAATTTCATTCCCTGTGGCATTCTGAGTTTAGGGATGCCTTACAGAGGTCGCAACTCGAAGATTTGAGTGAGTTACAGCAATTTTGTCTCTAGCGGGTTTTTCGAAATTTTCAATGGGCTATACCCTTTACACAAAAAATGCTAAAAAAATCAAAACTCTAATTTCTTGGAAACTTTGTTTCCAATTTCATTCCCTGTGGCATTCTGAGTTTAGGGATGCCTTACAGAGGTCGCAACTCGAAGATTTGAGTGAGTTACAGCAATTTTGTCTGTAGCAGGTTTTCGAAATTTTCAATGGGCTATACCCTTTACACAAAAAATGCTAAAAAATCAAAACTCTAATTTCTTGAAAACTTTGTTGATAATTTCGTTCCCTGTGGCATTCTGAGTTTAGGGATGCCTTACAGAGGTCGAAACTCGAAGATTTGAGTGAAATACAGCAATTTTGTCTCCAGCGGGTTTTTCGAAATTTTCAATGGGCTATACCCTTTACACAAAAAATGCTAAAAAATCAAAACTCTAATTTCTTGAAAAGTTTGTTTCCAATTTCATTCCCTGTGGCATTCTGAGTTTAGGGATGCCTTACAGAGGTCGAAACTCGAAGATTTGAGTGAGTTACAGCAATTTTGTCTCTAGCGGGTTTTTCGAAATTTTCAATGGGCTATACCCTTTACACAAAAAATGCTAAAAAATCAAAACTCTAATTTCTTGAAAAGTTTGTTTCCAATTTCATTCCCTGTGGCATTCTGAGTTTAGGGATGCCTTACAGAGGTCGAAACTCGAAGATTTGAGTGAGTTACAGCAATTTTGTCTCTAGCGGGTTTTTCGAAATTTACACAAAAAATGCTAAAAAATCAAAACTCTAATTTCTTGAAAATTTTGTTTCCAATTTCGTTCCCTGTGGCATTCTGAGTTTAGGGATGCCTTACAGAGGTCGAAACTCGAAGATTTGAGTGAAATACAGCAATTTTGTCTCTAGCGGCTTTTTCGAAATTTTCAATGGGCTATACCCTTTACACAAAAAATTCCAAAAAATCAAAACTCTAATTTCTTGAAAACTTTGTTTCCAATTTGATTCATTGTGGCATTCTGAGTTTAGGGATGCCTGACAGAGGTCGAAACTCGAAGATTTCAGTGAGTTACAGCAATTTTGTCTCTAGCGGGTTTTTCGAAATTTTCAATGGGCTATACCCTTTACACAAAAAATGCAAAAAAATCAAAACTCTAATTTCTTGGAAACTTTGTTTCCAATTTCATTCCCTGTGACATTCGGATTTTGGGGATGCTTTACAGAGGTCGAAACTCGAAGATTTGAGTGAGTTACAGCAATTTTGTCTCTGGCGGGTTTTTCGAAATTTTCAATGGGCTATACCCTTTACACAAAAAATGCTAAAAAATCAAAACTCTAATTTCTTGAAAACTTTGTTTCCAATTTCATTCCCTGTGACATTCGGATTTTGGGGATGCTTTACAGAGGTCGAAACTCGAAGATTTGAGTGAGTTACAGCAATTTTGTCCCTGGCGGGTTTTTCGAAATTTTCAATGGGCTATACCCTTTACACAAAAAATGCTAAAAAATCAAAACTCTAATCTCTTGAAAACTTTGTTTCCAATTTCGTTCCCTGTGGCATTCTGAGATTAGGGATGCCTTACAGAGGTCGAAACTCGAAGATTTGAGTGAGTTACAGCAATTTTGTCTCTAGCGGGTTTTTCGAAATTTTCAATGGGCTATACCCTTTACACAAAAAATGCTAAAAAATCAAAACTCTAATTTCTTGGAAAGTCTGTTTCCAATTTGATTCCCTGTGACATTCTGAGTTTAGGGATGCCTTACATAGGTCGAAACTCGAAGATTTGAGTGAGTTACAGCAATTTTGTCTGTAGCGGGTTTTTCGAAATTTTCAATGGGCTATACCCTTTACACAAAAAATGCTAAAAAATCAAAACTCTAATTTCTTGAAAAGTCTGTTTCCAATTTGATTCCCTGTGACATTCTGAGTTTAGGGATGCCTTACAGAGGTCGAAACTCGAAGATTTGAGTGAGTTACAGCAATTTTGTCTCTAGCGGGTTTTTCGAAATTTTCAATGGGCTATACCCTTTACACAAAAAATTCCAAAAAATCAAAACTCTAATTTCTTGAAAACTTTGTTTGCAATTTGATTCATTGTGGCATTCTGAGTTTAGAGATGCCTTACAGAGGTCGAAACTCGAAGATTTGAGTGAGTTACAGCAATTTTGTCTGTAGCGGGTTTTTCGAAATTTTCAATGGGCTATACCCTTTACACAAAAAATGCAAAAAAATCAAAACTCTAATTTCTTGAAAACTTTGTTTCCAATTTCATTCCCTGTGACATTCGGATTTTGGGGATGCTTTACAGAGGTCGAAACTCGAAGATTTGAGTGAGTTACAGCAATTTTGTCTCTGGCGGGTTTTTCGAAATTTTCAATGGGCTATACCCTTTACACAAAAAATGCTAAAAAATCAAAACTCTAATTTCTTGAAAACTTTGTTTCCAATTTCATTCCCTGTGACATTCGGATTTTGGGGATGCTTTACAGAGGTCGAAACTCGAAGATTTGAGTGAGTTACAGCAATTTTGTCTCTGGCGGGTTTTTCGAAATTTTCAATGGGCTATACCCTTTACACAAAAAATGCTAAAAAATCAAAACTCTAATTTCTTGAAAAGTTTGTTTCCAATTTCATTCCCTGTGGCATTCTGAGTTTAGGGATGCCTTACAGAGGTCGCAACTCGAAGATTTGAGTGAGTGGCAGCAATTTTGTCTCTAGCGGGTTTTTCGAAATTTTCAATGGGCTATACCCTTTACACAAAAAATGCTACAAAAAATCAAAACTCTAATTTCTTGAAAACTTTGTTTCCAATTTCATTCCCTGTGGCATTCTGAGTTTAGGGATGCCTGACAGAGGTCGAAACTCGAAGATTTCAGTGAGTTACAGCAATTTTGTCTCTAGCGGGTTTTTCGAAATTTTCAATGGGCTATACCCTTTACACAAAAAATTCCAAAAAATCAAAACTCTAATTTCTTGAAAACTTTGTTTGCAATTTGATTCATTGTGGCATTCTGAGTTTAGAGATGCCTTACAGAGGTCGAAACTCGAAGATTTGAGTGAGTTACAGCAATTTTGTCTGTAGCGGGTTTTTCGAAATTTTCAATGTGCTATACCCTTTACACAAAAAATGCTAAAAAATCAAAACTCTAATTTCTTGAAAAGTCTGTTTCCAATTTGATTCCCTGTGGCATTCTGAGTTTAAGGATGCCTTACGGAGGTCGAAACTCGAAGATTTGAATGAGTTGCAGCAATTTTGTCTCTAGCGGGTTTTTCGAAATTTTCAATGGGCTATACCCTTTACACAAAAAATGCAAAAAAATCAAAACTCTAATTTCTTGAAAACTTTGTTTCCAATTTCATTCCCTGTGACATTCGGATTTTGGGGATGCTTTACAGAGGTCGAAACTCGAAGATTTGAGTGAGTTACAGCAATTTTGTCTCTGGCGGGTTTTTCGAAATTTTCAATGGGCTATACCCTTTACACAAAAAATGCTAAAAAATCAAAACTCTAATTTCTTGAAAAGTTTGTTTCCAATTTCATTCCCTGTGGCATTCTGAGTTTAGGGATGCCTTACAGAGGTCGCAACTCGAAGATTTGAGTGAGTGGCAGCAATTTTGTCTCTAGCGGGTTTTTCGAAATTTTCAATGGGCTATACCCTTTACACAAAAAATGCTACAAAAAATCAAAACTCTAATTTCTTGAAAACTTTGTTTCCAATTTCATTCCCTGTGGCATTCTGAGTTTAGGGATGCCTTACAGAGGTCGCAACTCGAAGATTTGAGTGAGTTACAGCAATTTTGTCTCTAGCGGGTTTTTCGAAATTTTCAATGGGCTATACCCTTTACACAAAAAATGCTAAAAAAATCAAAACTCTAATTTTTTGAAAAGTTTGTTTCCAATTTTATTCCCTGTGACATTCTGAGTATAGGGATGCCTTACAGAGGTCGCAACTCGAAGATTTGAGTGAGTTACAGCAATTTTGTCTCTAGCGGGTTTTTCGAAATTTTCAATGGGCTATACCCTTTACACAAAAAATGCTAAAAAATCAAAACTGTAATTTCTTGAAAACTTTGTTTCCAATTTCATTCCCTGTGGCATTCTGAGTTTAGGGATGCCTTACAGAGGTCGAAACTCGAAGATTTGAGTGAAATACAGCAATTTTGTCTCCAGCGGGTTTTTCGAAATTTTCAATGGGCTATACCCTTTACACAAAAAATGCAAAAAAATCAAAACTCTAATTTCTTGAAAAGTTTGTTTCCAATTTTATTCCCTGTGACATTCTGAGTATAGGGATGCCTGACAGAGGTCGAAACTCGAAGATTTCAGTGAGTTACGAAATTTTCAATGGGCTATACCCTTTACACAAAAAATTCTAGAAAATCAGAATTCTAATTTCATGAAAGGTTTGTTTCCAATTTCATTCCTTGCGGCATTTTGAGTTTAGGGATGCCTTACAGAGGTCGAAACTCGAAGATTTGAGTGAGTTACAGCAATTTTGTCTCTAGCAGGTTTTTCGAAATTTTCAATGGGCTATACCCTATACACAGAAATGCTAAAAAATCAAAACTGTAATTTCTTGAAAAGTTTGTTTCCAATTTTATTCCCTGTAGCATTCTGAGTTTAGGGATGCCTTACAGAGGTCGCAACTCGAAGATTTGAGTGAGTTACAGCAATTTTGTCTCTAGCGGGTTTTTCAAAATTTTCAATGGGCTATACCCTTTACACAAAAAATGCTAAAAAATCAAAACTCTAATTTCTTGAAAAGTCTGTTTCCAATTTGATTCCCTGTGGCATTCTGAGTATAGGGATGCCTTACAGAGGTCGAAACTCGAAGATTTGAGTGAGTTACAGCAATTTTGTCTCTAGCGGGTTTTTCGAAATTTTCAATGGGCTATACCCTTTACACAAAAAATGCTAAAAAAATCAAAACTCTAATTTCTTGAAAACTTTGTTTCCAATTTGATTCATTGTGGCATTCTGAGTTTAGGGATGCCTTACAGAGGTCGAAACTCGAAGATTTGAGTGAGTTACAGCAATTTTGTCCGTAGCGGGTTTTTCGAAATTTTCAATGGGCTATACCCTTTACACAAAAAATGCTAAAAAATCAAAACTCTAATTTCTTGAAAAGTCTGTTTCCAATTTGATTCCCTATGGCATTCTGAGTTTAAGGATGCCTTACGGAGGTCGAAACTCGAAGATTTGAATGAGTTGCAGCAATTTTGTCTCTAGCGGGTTTTTCGAAATTTTCAATGGGCTATACCCTTTACACAAAAAATGCAAAAAAATCAAAACTCTAATTTCTTGAAAACTTTGTTTCCAATTTCATTCCCTGTGACATTCGGATTTTGGGGATGCTTTACAGAGGTCGAAACTCGAAGATTTGAGTGAGTTACAGCAATTTTGTCTCTGGCGGGTTTTTCGAAATTTTCAATGGGCTATACCCTTTACACAAAAAATGCTAAAAAATCAAAACTCTAATTTCTTGAAAAGTTTGTTTCCAATTTTATTCCCTGTGGCATTCTAAGTTAAGGGATGCCTTACAGAGGTCGCAACTCGAAGATTTGAGTGAAATACAGCAATTTTGTCTCTTGCGGGTTTTTCGAAATTTTCAATGGGCTATACCCTTTACACAAAAAATTCTAGAAAATCAGAATTCTAATTTCATGAAAGGTCTTTTTCCAATTTCATTCCTTGCGGCATTTTGAGTTTAGGGATGCCTTACAGAGGTCGAAACTCGAAGATTTGAGTGAGTTACAGCAATTTTGTCTGTAGCGGGTTTTTCGAAATTTTTAATGGGCTATACCCTTTACACAAAAAATGCTAAAAAATCAAAACTCTAATTTCTTGAAAACTTTGTTTCCAATTTCGTTCCCTGTGGCATTCTGAGTTTAGGGATGCCTTACAGAGGTCGAAACTCGAAGATTTGAATGAAATACAGCAATTTTGTCTCTAGCGGGTTTTTCGAAATTTTCAATGGGCTATACCCTTTACACAAAAAATTCCAAAAAATCAAAACTCTAATTTCTTGAAAACTTTGTTTCCAATTTGATTCATTGTGGCATTCTGAGTTTAGGGATGCCTTACAGAGGTCGAAACTCGAAGATTTGAGTGAGTTACAGCAATTTTGTCTCTAGCGGGTTTTTCGAAATTTTCAATGGGCTATACCCTTTACACAAAAAATTCCAAAAAATCAAAACTCTAATCTCTTGAAAACTTTGTTTCCAATTTGATTCATTGTGGCATTCTGAGTTTAGGGATGCCTTACAGAGGTCGAAACTCGAAGATTTGAGTGAGTTACAGCAATTTTGTCTGTAGCGGGTTTTTCGAAATTTTCAATGGGCTATACCCTTTACACAAAAAATGCTAAAAAATCAAAACTCTAATTTCTTGAAAAGTCTGTTTCCAATTTGATTCCCTGTGGCATTCTGAGTTTAAGGATGCCTTACGGAGGTCGAAACTCGAAGATTTGAATGAGTTGCAGCAATTTTGTCTCTAGCGGGTTTTTCGAAATTTTCAATGGGCTATACCCTTTACACAAAAAATGCAAAAAATCAAAACTCTAATTTCTTGAAAACTTTGTTTCCAATTTCATTCCCTGTGACATTCGGATTTTGGGGATGCTTTACAGAGGTCGAAACTCGAAGATTTGAGTGAGTTACAGCAATTTTGTCTCTAGCGGGTTTTTCGAAATTTTCAATGGGCTATACCCTTTACACAAAAAATGCTAAAAAATCAAAACTCTAATTTCTTGAAAAGTCTGTTTCCAATTTGATTCCCTGTGGTATTCTGAGTTTAGGGATGCCTTACAGAGGTCGAAACTCGAAGATATGAGTGAGTTACAGCAATTTTGTCTGTAGCGGGTTTTTCGAAATTTTCAATGGGCTATACCCTTTACAAAAAAAATGCTACAAAATCAAAACTCTAATTTCTTGAAAAGTTTGTTTCCAATTTTATTCCCTGTGGCATTCTAAGTTAAGGGATGCCTTACAGAGGTCGCAACTCGAAGATTTGAGTGAGTTACAGCAATTTTGTCTCTTGCGGGTTTTTCGAAATTTTCAATGGGCTATACCCTTTACACAAAAAATTCTAGAAAATCAGAATTCTAATTTCATGAAAGGTTTGTTTCCAATTTCATTCCTTGCGGCATTTTGAGTTTAGGGATGCCTTACAGAGGTCGAAACTCGAAGATTTGAGTGAGTTACAGCAATTTTGTCTCTAGCAGGTTTTTCGAAATTTTCAATGGGCTATACCCTTTACACAGAAATGCTAAAAAATCAAAACTCTAATTTCTTGAAAAGTTTGTTTCCAATTTTATTCCCTGTGGCATTCTAAGTTAAGGGATGCCTTACAGAGGTCGCAACTCGAAGATTTGAGTGAAATACAGCAATTTTGTCTCTTGCGGGTTTTTCGAAATTTTCAATGGGCTATACCCTTTACACAAAAAATTCTAGAAAATCAGAATTCTAATTTCATGAAAGGTTTGTTTCCAATTTCATTCCTTGCGGCATTTTGAGTTTAGGGATGCCTTACAGAGGTCGAAACTCGAAGATTTGAGTGAGTTACAGCAATTTTGTCTCTAGCAGGTTTTTCGAAATTTTCAATGGGCTATACCCTTTACACAGAAATGCTAAAAAATCAAAACTGTAATTTCTTGAAAAGTTTGTTTCCAATTTTATTCCCTGTGGCATTCTGAGTTTAGGGATGCCTTACAGAGGTCGCAACTCGAAGATTTGAGTGAGTTACAGCAATTTTGTCTCTAGCGGGTTTTTCAAAATTTTCAATGGGCTATACCCTTCACACAAAAAATTCTAAAAAATCAAAACTCTAATTTCTTGAAAAGTCTGTTTCCAATTTGATTCCCTGTGTCATTCTGAGTATAGGGATGCCTTACAGAGGTCGCAACTCGAAGATATGAGTGAGTTACAGCAATTTTGTCTGTAGCGGGTTTTTCGAAATTTTCAATGGGCTATACCCTTTACACAAAAAATGCTAAAAAATCAAAACTGTAATTTCTTGAAAGGTTTGTTTCCAATTTTATTCCCTGTGGCATTCTGAGTTTAGGGATGCCTTACAGAGGTCGAAACTCGAAGATATGAGTGAGTTACAGCAATTTTGTCTGTAGCAGGTTTTTCGAAATTTTCAATGGGCTATACCCTTTACACAAAAAATGCTAAAAAAGCAAAACTCTAATTTCTTGAAAAGTTTGTTTCCAATTTTATTCCCTGTGACATTCTGAGTATAGGGATGCCTTACAGAGGTCGAAACTCGAAGATTTGAGTGAGTTACAGCAATTTTGTCTGTAGCGGGTTTTTCGAAATTTTCAATGGGCTATACCCTTTACACAAAAAATGCTAAAAAATCAAAACTCTAATTTCTTGAAAAGTCTGTTTCCAATTTTATTCCCTGTGGCATTCTGAGTTTAGGGATGCCTTACAGAGGTCGAAACTCGAAGATATGAGTGAGTTACAGCAATTTTGTCTGTAGCGGGTTTTTCGAAATTTTCAATGGGCTATACCCTTTATACAAAAAATTCCAAAAAATCAAAACTCTAATTTCTTGAAAACTTTGTTTCCAATTTTATTCCCTGTGGCATTCTAAGTTTAGGGATGCCTTACAGAGGTCGAAACTCGAAGATATGAGTGAGTTACAGCAATTTTGTCTGTAGCGGGTTTTTCGAAATTTTCAATGGGCTATACCCTTTACACAAAAAATTCCAAAAAATCAAAACTCTAATTTCTTGAAAAGTTTGTTTCCAATTTTATTCCCTGTGGCATTCTTAGTTTAGGGATGCCTTACAGAGGTCGCAACTCGAAGATATGAGTGAGTTACAGCAATTTTGTCTCTAGCGGGTTTTTCGAAATTTTCAATGGGCTATACCCTTTACACAAAAAATGCTAAAAAATCAAAACTCTAATTTCTTGAAAAGTCTGTTTCCAATTTGATTCCCTGTGGCATTCTGAGTATAGGGATGCCTTACAGAGGTCGCAACTCGAAGATTTGAGTGAGTTACAGCAATTTTGTCTCTAGCGGGTTTTTCGAAATTTTCAATGGGCTATACCCTTTACACAAAAAATGCAAAAAAATCAAAACTCTAATTTCTTGAAAACTTTGTTTCCAATTTCATTCCCTGTGACATTCGGATTTTGGGGATGCTTTACAGAGGTCGAAACTCGAAGATTTGAGTGAGTTACAGCAATTTTGTCTCTAGCGGGTTTTTCGAAATTTTCAATGGGCTATACCCTTTACACAAAAAATGCTAAAAAATCAAAACTCTAATTTCTTGAAAAGTGTGTTTCCAATTTTATTCCCTGTGGCATTCTGAGTTTAGGGATGCCTTACAGAGGTCGAAACTCGAAGATATGAGTGAGTTACAGCAATTTTGTCTGTAGCGGGTTTTTCGAAATTTTCAATGGGCTATACCCTTTACAAAAAAAATGCTACAAAATCAAAACTCTAATTTCTTGAAAAGTTTGTTTCCAATTTTATTCCCTGTGGCATTCTAAGTTAAGGGATGCCTTACAGAGGTCGCAACTCGAAGATTTGAGTGAAATACAGCAATTTTGTCTCTTGCGGGTTTTTCGAAATTTTCAATGGGCTATACCCTTTACACAAAAAATTCTAGAAAATCAGAATTCTAATTTCATGAAAGGTTTGTTTCCAATTCCATTCCTTGCGGCATTTTGAGTTTAGGGATGCCTTACAGAGGTCGAAACTCGAAGATTTGAGTGAGTTACAGCAATTTTGTCTCTAGCAGGTTTTTCGAAATTTTCAATGGGCTATACCCTTTACACAGAAATGCTAAAAAAGCAAAACTCTAATTTCTTGAAAAGTGTGTTTGCAATTTCATTCCTTGCGGCATTTTGAGTTTAGGGATGCCTTACAGAGGTCGAAATTCGAAGATTTGAGTGAGTTACAGCAATTTTGTCTGTAGCGGGTTTTTCGAAATTTTCAATGGGCTATACCCTTTACACAAAAAATGCTAAAAAATCAAAACTCTAATTTCTTGAAAAGTCTGTTTCCAATTTTATTCCCTGTGGCATTCTGAGTTTAGGGATGCCTTACAGAGGTCGAAACTCGAAGATTTGAGTGAGTTACAGCAATTTTGTCTCTAGCGGGTTTTTCGAAATTTTCAATGGGCTATACCCTTTACACAAAAAATTCCAAAAAATCAAAACTCTAATTTCTTGAAAACTTTGTTTCCAATTTTATTCCCTGTGGCATTCTAAGTTTAGGGATGCCTTACAGAGGTCGCAACTCGAAGATTTGAGTGAAATACAGCAATTTTGTCTGTAGCGGGTCTTTCGAAATTTTCAATGGGCTATACCCTTTACACAAAAAATTCTAGAAAATCAGAATTCTAATTTCATGAAAGGTTTGTTTCCAATTTCATTCCTTGCGGCATTTTGAGTTTAGGGATGCCTTACAGAGGTCGAAACTCGAAGATTTGAGTGAGTTACAGCAGTTTTGTCTCTAGCGGGTTTTTCGAAATTTTCAATGGGCTATACCCTTTACACAAAAAATGCTAAAAAATCAAAACTCTAATTTCTTGAAAAGTTTGTTTCCAATTTTATTCCCTGTGGCATTCTAAGTTTAGGGATCCCTTACAGAGGTCGCAACTCGAAGATTTGAGTGAAATACAGCAATTTTGTCTCTTGCGGGTTTTTCGAAATTTTCAATGGGCTATACCCTTTACACAAAAAATTCTAGAAAATCAGAATTCTAATTTCATGAAAGGTTTGTTTCCAATTTCATTCCTTGCGGCATTTTGAGTTTAGGGATGCCTTACAGAGGTCGAAACTCGAAGATTTGAGTGAGTTACAGCAATTTTGTCTCTAGCAGGTTTTTCGAAATTTTCAATGAGCTATACCCTTTACACAAAAAATGCTAAAAAATCAAAACTGTAATTTCTTGAAAGGTTTGTTTCCAATTTTATTCCCTGTGGCATTCTGAGTTTAGGGATGCCTTACAGAGGTCGAAACTCGAAGATATGAGTGAGTTACAGCAATTTTGTCTGTAGCAGGTTTTTCGAAATTTTCAATGGGCTATACCCTTTACACAAAAAATGCTAAAAAATCAAAACTGTAATTTCTTGAAAGGTTTGTTTCCAATTTTATTCCCTGTGGCATTCTGAGTTTAGGGATGCCTTACAGAGGTCGAAACTCGAAGATATGAGTGAGTTACAGCAATTTTGTCTGTAGCAGGTTTTTCGAAATTTTCAATGGGCTATACCCTTTACACAAAAAATGCTAAAAAAGCAAAACTCTAATTTCTTGAAAAGTTTGTTTCCAATTTTATTCCCTGTGACATTCTGAGTATAGGGATGCCTTACAGAGGTCGAAACTCGAAGATTTGAGTGAGTTACAGCAATTTTGTCTGTAGCGGGTTTTTCGAAATTTTCAATGGGCTATACCCTTTACACAAAAAATGCTAAAAAATCAAAACTCTAATTTCTTGAAAAGTCTGTTTCCAATTTTATTCCCTGTGGCATTCTGAGTTTAGGGATGCCTTACAGAGGTCGAAACTCGAAGATATGAGTGAGTTACAGCAATTTTGTCTGTAGCGGGTTTTTCGAAATTTTCAATGGGCTATACCCTTTACACAAAAAATGCTAAAAAATCAAAACTCTAATTTCTTGAAAAGTCTGTTTCCAATTTTATTCCCTGTGGCATTCTGAGTTTAGGGATGCCTTACAGAGGTCGAAACTCGAAGATTTGAGTGAGTTACAGCAATTTTGTCTCTAGCGGGTTTTTCGAAATTTTCAATGGGCTATACCCTTTACACAAAAAATTCCAAAAAATCAAAACTCTAATTTCTTGAAAACTTTGTTTCCAATTTTATTCCCTGTGGCATTCTAAGTTTAGGGATGCCTTACAGAGGTCGCAACTCGAAGATTTGAGTGAAATACAGCAATTTTGTCTGTAGCGGGTCTTTCGAAATTTTCAATGGGCTATACCCTTTACACAAAAAATTCTAGAAAATCAGAATTCTAATTTCATGAAAGGTTTGTTTCCAATTTCATTCCTTGCGGCATTTTGAGTTTAGGGATGCCTTACAGAGGTCGAAACTCGAAGATTTGAGTGAGTTACAGCAGTTTTGTCTCTAGCGGGTTTTTCGAAATTTTCAATGGGCTATACCCTTTACACAAAAAATGCTAAAAAATCAAAACTCTAATTTCTTGAAAAGTTTGTTTCCAATTTTATTCCCTGTGGCATTCTAAGTTTAGGGATCCCTTACAGAGGTCGCAACTCGAAGATTTGAGTGAAATACAGCAATTTTGTCTCTTGCGGGTTTTTCGAAATTTTCAATGGGCTATACCCTTTACACAAAAAATTCTAGAAAATCAGAATTCTAATTTCATGAAAGGTTTGTTTCCAATTTCATTCCTTGCGGCATTTTGAGTTTAGGGATGCCTTACAGAGGTCGAAACTCGAAGATTTGAGTGAGTTACAGCAATTTTGTCTCTAGCAGGTTTTTCGAAATTTTCAATGGGCTATACCCTTTACACAGAAATGCTAAAAAATCAAAACTCTAATTTCTTGAAAAGTTTGTTTCCAATTTTATTCCCTGTGGCATTCTAAGTTAAGGGATGCCTTACAGAGGTCGCAACTCGAAGATTTGAGTGAAATACAGCAATTTTGTCTCTTGCGGGTTTTTCGAAATTTTCAATGGGCTATACCCTTTACACAAAAAATTCTAGAAAATCAGAATTCTAATTTCATGAAAGGTTTGTTTCCAATTCCATTCCTTGCGGCATTTTGAGTTTAGGGATGCCTTACAGAGGTCGAAACTCGAAGATTTGAGTGAGTTACAGCAATTTTGTCTCTAGCAGGTTTTTCGAAATTTTCAATGGGCTATACCCTTTACACAGAAATGCTAAAAAAGCAAAACTCTAATTTCTTGAAAAGTGTGTTTGCAATTTCATTCCTTGCGGCATTTTGAGTTTAGGGATGCCTTACAGAGGTCGAAATTCGAAGATTTGAGTGAGTTACAGCAATTTTGTCTGTAGCGGGTTTTTCGAAATTTTCAATGGGCTATACCCTTTACACAAAAAATGCTAAAAAATCAAAACTCTAATTTCTTGAAAAGTCTGTTTCCAATTTTATTCCCTGTGGCATTCTGAGTTTAGGGATGCCTTACAGAGGTCGAAACTCGAAGATTTGAGTGAGTTACAGCAATTTTGTCTCTAGCGGGTTTTTCGAAATTTTCAATGGGCTATACCCTTTACACAAAAAATTCCAAAAAATCAAAACTCTAATTTCTTGAAAACTTTGTTTCCAATTTTATTCCCTGTGGCATTCTAAGTTTAGGGATGCCTTACAGAGGTCGCAACTCGAAGATTTGAGTGAAATACAGCAATTTTGTCTGTAGCGGGTCTTTCGAAATTTTCAATGGGCTATACCCTTTACACAAAAAATTCTAGAAAATCAGAATTCTAATTTCATGAAAGGTTTGTTTCCAATTTCATTCCTTGCGGCATTTTGAGTTTAGGGATGCCTTACAGAGGTCGAAACTCGAAGATTTGAGTGAGTTACAGCAGTTTTGTCTCTAGCGGGTTTTTCGAAATTTTCAATGGGCTATACCCTTTACACAAAAAATGCTAAAAAATCAAAACTCTAATTTCTTGAAAAGTTTGTTTCCAATTTTATTCCCTGTGGCATTCTAAGTTTAGGGATCCCTTACAGAGGTCGCAACTCGAAGATTTGAGTGAAATACAGCAATTTTGTCTCTTGCGGGTTTTTCGAAATTTTCAATGGGCTATACCCTTTACACAAAAAATTCTAGAAAATCAGAATTCTAATTTCATGAAAGGTTTGTTTCCAATTTCATTCCTTGCGGCATTTTGAGTTTAGGGATGCCTTACAGAGGTCGAAACTCGAAGATTTGAGTGAGTTACAGCAATTTTGTCTCTAGCAGGTTTTTCGAAATTTTCAATGAGCTATACCCTTTACACAAAAAATGCTAAAAAATCAAAACTCTAATTTCTTGAAAAGTCTGTTTCCAATTGTATTCCCTGTGGCATTCTGAGTTTAGGGATGCCTTACAGAGGTCGAAACTCGAAGATTTGAGTGAAATACAGCAATTTTGTCTCTTGCGGGTTTTTCGAAATTTTACACAAAAAATTCTAGAAAATCAGAATTCTAATTTCATGAAAGGTTTGTTTCCAATTTCATTCCTTGCGGCATTTTGAGTTTAGGGATGCCTAACAGAGGTCGAAACTCGAAGATTTGAGTGAGTTACAGCAATTTTGTCTCTAGCAGGTTTTTCGAAATTTTCAATGGGCTATACCCTTTACACAAAAAATTCTAGAAAATCAGAATTCTAATTTCATGAAAGGTTTGTTTCCAATTTCATTCCTTGCGGCATTTTGAGTTTAGGGATGCCTTACAGAGGTCGAAACTCGAAAATTTGAGTGAGTTACAGCAATTTTGTCTCTAGCGAGCTTTTTGAATTTTTCAATGGACTATACCCTTTACACAAAAAATACTAAAAAATCAAAACTCTAATTTCTTGAAAAGTTTGTTTTCAATTTTATTCCCCGTGGCATTCTGAGTTTAGGGATGCCTTACAGAGGTCGAAACTCGAAGATTTGAGTGAAATACAGCAATTTTATCTCTAGCGGGTTTTTCGAAATTTTCAATGGGCTATAACCTTTACAAAAAAAAATGCTAAAAAATCAAAACTCTAATTTCTTGAAAAGTTTGTTTTCAATTTTATTCCCTGTGGCATTCTGAGTTTAGGGATGCCTTACAGAGGTCGAAACTCGAAGATTTGAGTGAAATACAGCAATTTTGTCTGTAGCGGGTTTTTCGAAATTTTCAATGGGCTTTTTTACCCTTTACACAAAAAATGCTAAAAAATCAAAACTCTAATTTCTTGAAAACTTTGTTTCCAATTTCATTCCCTGTGGCATTCTGAGTTTAGGGATGCCTTACAAAGGTCGCAACTTGAAGATTTGAGTGAGTTACAGCAATTTTGTCTCTAGCGGGCTTTTCGAAATTTTCAAAAAATGCTAAAAAATCAAAACTCTAATTTCTTGAAAAGTTTGTTTTCAATTTCATTCCCTGTGGCATTCTGAGTTTAGGGATGCCTTGCAGAGGTCGTAACTCGAAGATTTGAGTGAGTTCCAGCAATTTTGTCTCTAGCGGGTTTTTCGAAATTTTCAATGAGCTATACCCTTTACACAAAAAATGCTAAAAAATCAAAACTCTAATTTCTTGAAAACTTTGTTTCCAATTTCATTCCCTGTGGCATTCTGAGTTTAGGGATGCCCTTCAGAGGTCGAAACTCGAAGATTTGAGTGAGTTACAGCAATTTTGTCTCTAGCGGGTTTTTCGAAATTTTCAATGGGCTATACCCTTTACACAAAAATGCTAAAAAATCAAAACTTTAATTTTTTGTAAAGTTTGTCTCCAATTTGGCGTACTGACATTCCTGTAACAATCCAGTTTGTGCAGAGCATTCGACACTTATGCATCGATGCTATTCCAGTAGAGACAATATGTTGGACGAGGGACAATCTACACAACAACAGTTCTTTAGGTTTTTTTCATGTAAAACTCATAAAAAATTAATGATTAATGATATAAATAATATAATAAATAAATAATATAATAATATAATAAATTAATGATTAATGATAAAATTAATGATTAATGATATACATTTTTTTTTTCAACATTCATTAAGCATGTATAATTAGAAAATAATAATAAATCAAAATAAAAAAATTAAAAAAATGTGTTTTCATTTAAAATTCCATACAAGAAGTACAAGGACCTTGTACTTCGTATAAGGGCAACGGATGACTCAACCTTCGAAGAGTCACTCAACCTTCAAAGAGTTAAATTTTAATCCTTCGAAGGATCAAAATTTAATTTACCGATTACCCAGCTAACAATATGATCCGACTTTCTCTGACGTCCGACATGTCTGCATGTATTTGGATTCATCCAATTGTCGGACCGAAATCGGAAAATTTTGTTAGCTGGGTATAAGCAGATCTGAGTTGGTAATTCAAACTCTTTCAGAGTTTATTTGGATTTTTTTTCGATTTTATGATACACAATTATATTAAAGCCTTCCTATTCGCCCTCCAGATTTAGATCATACTTGGGACAGGTTATATACCGATTTGGATCATACATAACAGTTGTTGGAAGTCATACCAAAACGACATATGCAAAATTTCAGCCAAATCGGCGTCCTCTAGAAAGCCAAGAATTCTAATCGGGAGATCGATTTACATGGCAGCTATATCAGGTTATGCACTGATTTAGACCCTACTTGACAAAGTAGTTGGAAGTCACAATAAAACACTTCATGCAAAATTTCGACCAAATCGGATAAGAAATGCGCCCTCTATAAGCTCAAGAAGTCAAGACCCAAGATCGGTTTAAATGGCAGATATATCAGATTATCATCCGATTTTTTACCATACTTGGCACATTTGTTGGAAGTGATATCAAAATACCACGTGAAATATCAAAATACCACCCTCTATAAACTCAAGAAGTCAAGACCCAAGATCGGTTTATATGGCAGCTGTACTAAAACATGAACCGATTTGGCCCATTTACAATCCCAACCGACCTACACTAATAAGAAGTATTAGTGCAAAATTTCAAGCGCCCAGCCCGAAAGTTAACATTTAAAACCTACTTTGGTATGAATCTTTCTTTATCCCTTAAATTTTAGGAAACAACATTTTTGCCTTAGAAATTCTTTTTGTGTTTTCTTGTACCTGGCAGCGATTTGTCTGTTGCTCTAATGATTTGTTAAATGTGGTGCAGATCGGATCATATTTGGATTTAGCTGCCCTATAGACCGATCTGCCGATATAGAGTATTGAGTCTATAAAAGGAGCATTTTTCATCTGATTTCGATGAAATTTAAGACAGTGAGCAAGAAAAGTGTTAGCTCCTTCAAGAATTTTTGTTTCATTGTTTTTCAAGTTGAGCTTAATGATCGAATGCAACATCCAAAGGAGAGAGAATTAAATGAGTCTTGAAGAAAATAAATTGCCAGTTTCTCAGACAAGGCAGGACACCTGTCACCCCACTGGTGGACGCGTTTCGATAATTGGATTTCTTTATGTCCTCGGCACCATCGTGAACTATGTTATTCCGTCTGGCCGGCCTACAGTTCACAGCCTGTTGTTCGTAGTACTAATAGTTGAGATCATAAGCACAAATCCTATGTGAAATCTCAACTACTACTACCAGCGAACAGTCAGCTTTTTCACTGAGCAATATCTCTTCAAACAAACTCCAACTCCTCTCTATGGCCTTTGCATTCATTTTAATCCTTTGTCAACATGGCTAGATCCGTCCGCCGACGGAACCACCCCACATATGGTGGATTTTGTTTTGGAGACAAGCTTTTCGTCTTCCATTTAGAAACAACAACATTGAAAGCTGATTTTCTAAGTTCCCCGTGCTCAGGGTAACAAGAATTTTAGAAATTTTATTATTTTCATAAAAATAATGAAAGCAAGGAGCAAGAATTGATTCCGACGTGCAGGATGTCCCCATTGCGACCAAGGACCATATGACACATGTCGGCAGTTTAACTGGACGGCCAGACCCACTCGACTCACAGCCAGATCACTCTGGACGCACCCCATCTTGGTCGCAGAGTTCCTGGATCAGGATACTTAACCGAATCAAGCAGACGAAAGATAGAACACAACAAACTGCTACAACAACAACACCAACATGTTTTAAATTTCCGAAACTGTTACACATTAGAATTTTTCCCCATATTCAAGATATACTTACCGTATTCTTAAAGTCTTCATACAGCCTTTAAATAGAGGGAATTGAAATTTTGTAAAAAAAAATGAGCAAACGAGCATTTTAAGAACAATTTCATAAAAATTCTTAACACATATAAATTTCTTTCTGTGTTTAACTTATTATTATTGCTAGGGGTATATTAAAAAGTATAATATTGCTTACTAATATATTTACAAACATTTTTCGTTTTTTTTTTGTGTGTGTTTTTTTTAACCCAAACTCATTAACGAACAGTAAAATTAATTCAAACAGTAAGCTTGCGGCCAATACCGGAGATCAAAACTTGTGAAACTGTGATAATAAGTCACAAGTTAGGGTCTCAGGGAATCAGCCATACAAACATTCCAAACTCTAGTCTATGAATAAGCAAAGATTTCTAAACTGCAACTTTTTTTTATATAATTTTTTTTTCTTCAAATTTAACTCACAAAAACCACAGACATACACACACAGAAATTTGCAACATAAATATAAAACTAGTATCCTTTTTTTCATATAAATAAATGCAACACCAATGTAATGTAACTAGAAGAACATCAAGTATAAACACAACTTTTAAAAAACCCTTTTCAGTAGATTGACCACTTATAGCCGGGACATTCACCGCCATTGAGATAGACCACACATTAGGGGTATTCACTTCAATTGTATGGAATTTGCTGCTTTTAGTCAAGCAAAGAAAGCTAGCACGTTGTATAGTATGTTAATTTTATAGGACTACTATACAACCTACTACCTCAATTTGCCAGAGAGAGTGAGAGAGAGAGAGTGTGTAAGAGATAGACAGAGAGTGAAGAGATTAGTTTTTGGCTGGTTGAGAGCTTTTTATCTTCATCCTCTTTTCTTGCAGGAAGGAGGGGTGGGATTTTTGGACATTTCGAATAGTGGGAGAATTGCTAGCATTTGAGACTTCTTGCATTGGTTGGTAGGGGGGGAAGCGTAGGGACCTGTCCTAGGGGAAACGTATTTATGTTGTTTACATTGACAGACTCCCATAATGCCGGTCTTGTAACCTTAATGGAATAGCACAAGTTCGGATTTACGGGTTTCTGTTAATGGTCCATAGTCAAATATGCACCATTTTTTTCTAATTGCCTGCTGCCATACGTTTTGGATTTTAAAAGGAAGTTGTTTTTTTTTTACACGCATTTGTCTTTACCACACTTTTACCCACTTTTTCTTATTTTCAGTAAAAAATATTTAAACCATTCATATGTACCTTTCGTATCTGGAAATACAAAGAAAAAAATAATTAATAAAAAATAATGAAAGTTATGTCTGGATACCTACCCATGATGGTAAGAAAAATTCATTATTGAGGGTAACAATAGGATGAGATCCCTCTCTTGCTTGAAAATGCTACACGCAGATGATAGACTCATAATTAAATATGCTCCAATGAGGTCGAAGGACGAAGGAACTCTTTTTATGGTGGTCCTTGACCAAGTCTCCATGACAAGTTTGAAATTTAAAATTCTCAACGAATTTTAGCATTGAATCGAAGACATGATTTGTTGAAGTACGTAAGTAAGTCTCTTCAAGAGACTTGAGAGACAAAATTATTGAAAATTTTCTTTAGTTGAGGTTGTTGTTAAAATAGGCGTACTACCATATAGCGCACAAAACTCCCATGCCATTCATGACTTGCAAACACAGGACCAAGTCCCCCGGTCGGTCAAAAAAATTTCTTTTTTCATATTCAAGTATTTTGCCTGTTAGGGCGAAGACCATTAAATTTTATAATGTTTTGTTTTTTTTCTGTTTTTCGCGACGAGCTCAATGATCGGAGATTTTCTTTGCAAATGAAAAAGGAAAGTCAGATATCACAACACACACCAACCACTATGGGATGCGTTTCGTAAATTAGTTACAATTACTCATCAGGCATATTAAGTGTGAAGGCTTCAAGGGGCGTACGTTAGTATGTTGTACTTATACAGTTTTTGTTGCGAAAACGCCTCTATGATATACCTACCACATTAACCACGCTCGACAACATTGTCTATTAGCTGTGCTTTTTCCAATGCATGTGTTTTTGTGTAATGGCAGATTTATTGTCTACACAAATTACACTACTCCCATGGTATGCATACGATTCTGTTCATTTGTTGGAAGTTGTATTGATGGCTTCGAACGCTACACAACGGCAATGGCAACGGTTCTCGCTAATGCTTTGTATGCCCAGGTTCGAATACCGGCCAAAGTCTGCCGATTTTTTTTTTCATTTTCAAGTGTTTTGCCTGATAGGGCGAATATTATTAGAAATGTTATTTTTTTTTATCAAACTTATTTTAGAAAAATTCTTACAGTGCAGCAGCACCTATTGAGTTATTTCTTTATAAAGAAGATGATGTCGGTAGGCTAGAGGATGTATGCAAGACTACCTAACATGAGATGATAAATTCAATCCTCTGCGGCACCAAAATTATTACAATTTGTTTTTAAGGGTAATAGTAGAGAGAGAAAGAGAGAGAGAGAGAGTGACAGAGGAAAACCCCAGAAGAACAATAAAACGAATGAGGCAAGCAGCACGAGCCGAAGCAAAACACATGTGGTGGCTGGCTTTTTGTCTTGGTTACAGATATATTGTTGTTATATATTGCAAAGGAAGATCGGTCTATATGGCAGCTATATCCAAATAGGGTCCGATCTGTACGATATTCAACAAAAAGATGTAGGGGTCTATCAAAACTCACTGTTTCAAATTTCATTAAAACAGGATGAAAAATTCTTCTTTTATGGGGAGATCGGTCTATATGGTAGCTATATATAAATGTAGTTCGATCTGGACCACATTTACCGGGAATGGTTAGGTGTCTACTAGAATTTACTGAGCCCAATTTCATTGAAATCGGATAAATGCGTCTTTTATGGGCCTAAGACCTTACATCGGAAAATCGGTCTATATGGGGGCTTATCAAGATATAGTCCGATATAGCCCATCTTCCCATATTTCAAACAAAAATGAGACAGACCGAATAAAACCAAATTTAACAAATTGTCCGGGCCAAACTTTGGATACCCACCACCTTGGGTATATATGTGAAGCACCTTTCGTCATAATCCGTTGAAAAATTTATTTTTTATGCACCAATAGCAGCTAGATCCAAATATAGTCCGATTTGAACCAAATTCGGCATGGAAATTTAATGGTCTAATAAATACAAGTCACATTTCAATGCTGATTGTGTATTGGTATATAGACCGATCCGAATCATATAGGACACGGATGTTGAAAAGCCTAACATAAGTTGCTGTGTCAAATTTCGGCAAAACCGGATAATAAATGCGCCTTTTATGGGGCCTAGACCTTAAATCGATAGATCGGTCTATATGGCAGCTATATCCAAATCTAAACCGATTTAGGCCATCTTCAAAAAGGATATCGAGTGGCCTAACACATCTCACTGTTCTAAATGTCAGCGAAATAGTACAATAAATTCGCCTTTTATGGGACCAAGACATTAAATCGAGAAATCGCACTATATGGGGCCTATATCCAAACCTGGACCGATCTGCGCCAAATTGAAAACAATATTTCGAAGGACTTTTCACAACTCACTGTCCCCTATTTCAGCGAAATCGGACAATAAATACGCCTTATGGGCCCAAGACCTTAAATCGAGAGATCGGTCTATATGCCAGTTATATCCAAATCAGGACCGATCTGGGCCAAAATAGATAAGGATGCCGAGTGGCCTGACACAACTCACTGTCTTAAATTTCAGCAAAATCGGATAATAAAGGTGGATTTTATAGGCCTAAGACCATAAATCGGCATATGGGGGCTATATCAAGATATAGTCCGATACAGCTCATCTTCGAACTTAACCTGCCTTTGGACAAAAAAAGAATCCGTGCTAAGTTTTCGCTCAATAGCTCTATTTTTAAAGACTGTAACGTGATTTCAACAGATGACGGACGGACGGACATGGCTAGATCATCTTAGATTTTTACGACTATCAAGAATATATATACTTTATTGGGTCGGACATGAATATTTCGATGTGTTGCAAACGGAATCATAAAAAGAATATACCCCCTTCCTTCGGTGGTGGGTATAAAAATGAGAAGTAATAAGTAAAAACTTACTAAGTTCGGCCAGGCCGAATCTTGGGAACCACACCACCATGGATTCTGCTAAAATATATCTGGTTATAGGACGATTTGGATCGTATTTGGCACAGTTGTAGAAAGTCATAACAGAACATTACACGCTAAATTTCAGCCAAATCGGATTAAACATCGCGGCTTGTAAGGGCAAAAGAGATCAAATCGGTATATCGGTTTTTAATGGGAGCTATAACATGTTCTTGACCGATTTGGACCGTAATTGGTACTTGAGAGTCATAACTGAATACTATGTGCAAAATTTCTACCAAAATGGATGAAAATAACGGTTTCCAGGGGATTAAGAAGTCAAATCGGGAGACCGGTTTATATGGAAGCTATATCAGGTTATAGACTTATTTAAACCTTACTTGGAAAAGTTGTTGGAAGTCATAACAAAACACTATGTGCAAAAAATCGGATGAAAATAGCACGTTAAAGGGGTTCAAGAAGCCAAATCGGTTTATATGGGAGCTATATCCAAATCTGAATCCGTATAGACCATTTTCAATCCCCAACGACCACGACCAACATCAATAAGAAGTATTTGTGCAAATTTTTAAGCGGCTAGCTTTACGCGTTCGACCGCTGTCGTGATTTCGACAGACGGGTGGACGGACGTGACTAGATCGATTCAGAAATTTGAGACGATCAAGAATATTTAAACTTTATGGGGTCCTAGATAAATATTTCGAAGTGTTACAAACAGAATGACTAGATTAGTATACCCCCATCCAATTGTGGTGGGTATAAAAATCAGGAAATCGATTTATATAGCAACAATATGACCGTACATCAGTACATCTCTGCCCTTCGGTGATCTAACCTGACACGACCACCAATTTTAAAGCTGTAAGAACCGGTGAAGAAAGCGTAGCAAACAGGTTGTGCTTGTCGTTGTAGCAGTGTCTTGAACACTGAGGTTGCAGGCCTTGCCGATGAAGGACTCTATTGGTTTAATCCAGTACATTCAACCGGCTGCCATGGGATTGAACAGGTAATAGTGTACTAAAGAGCAAAATGCAACTCCTCGAAGAATTTCGCGATAAGTTAAGACACACGGGGAAACCGTAATCTTGGAACAATGATGTTGAACGAGGGCTCTTCATTATGCCAAAAGTAGCTTTGAAGAGTGGGACAATCGGCGAATTGCTTCAAGTCGCATGCCTACGTCAAAAGGCGATTGGTGGAAACCGCCTCACTCGAAGTTGTGCATAAAATGGAAAAATCCTTCGAAGCAAAGATTAATACCCTGGCTGTATGTATTGATATCAAGGGAGATTTTAACAATGAGCGTACCCACAAACATAAAACAGTACCGATGGAAACTGGATAAGCTACATCTTAAGGAACAAGTGGATAAACTGTGTGTCCCATGACATAAGTATAAGGAAAAGACTAGCACTAGGCAAGCCATACCTCTGGGTGTTCTTGGGTATAGGATACTCGGCTAGACCTAGATGTGTGAACGATAATTCAGAGAAGACAGATATCTGACGGAGGCGACACATTTCCTCAGCGGAATGATTCCGATATCTGGCAAGGTCTAAAACTCGGGAATTAAGTTTGAAAGGAAACTAAACTAGAAGTTTCATTTTCAGCAGCGTACTGAGATGGCTGACAAATTTTGAAGACGTAGACTTAAAATGGGACCTGACACCAAAAACTGCCCACTAGCTCAACAGCAATGGATCAAGACTAAAGGCGAGAGCAAATCGGGGCGTCTACATTGAAGACCCAGAGAGAGAGAGTGAGTTTTGCTTCCGGCCATCTGTCCATAACATGGCGGAAATCCGGGAGATCACATAATGCATTAGATGGTACAATGTTATCGTGAGGATGGCAATTTTGAAAAGTTTTACGAACAGTAAGTTAGCCACTAGGTCAACAACCAAGTCGGTAAAGTCGCAAACAGTCTTGAAATGTAACGAAGAGATGAACTCTTACTTCAGGCCAAAGCGGAGTGAGGAAGATTGGGAATGAAGATGACTTTAACTTCTTGAAGTCTAAATGTTATTGTTCATGAATAAAGCCAAATTTAGGGTACTTGATAGAACTGGTGAGAGGATAGAAGCAGGTCATACCATAGCGGTGTACTCGAGGCGATGATAGGAAACCTGGAAAATATGAAAGAAGTTTTCGATCGGATACGAGTGTGATTAAGAACTTGATTAGGTTTAGATTTTCGGCTGCCAGCGGCACAGAACTCTGGGGTACAGCCATCTGGAAGGTAATGCTACACAGATGGATGCAATGTAGAGGACAGAGTGGGGCAGGAGGTCTACATTGAGAACCCAGAGACTGAGATCTGTTTTGGACTACCTGACCACAATAGGGTCCTGCAGACGAAGATCCGGGCGATCATGGAATGCGTGAGGTGATATGGTTTAAACGCGAGAACGTCGAGTGTGAACATCTTTGCGTTCAGTAAATTGGCCATCGAGGGCAATAACAACTAGAATGGTAAAGTCACGAACAGTCTTGGAGTGTAAGAAGGAGATTAACACCTTCTCTGAGAATGGCACGATCTGCATCGTTTGGGCGCTGGGCCATAGCTGCGAAAGGGGGAATGAAAGAGCAGACGATTTGACAGTGAAGGCCAGAGGATTGCAGTCAATTAATTCGTTTAAGCCGAAGCCTTTCGGGTCGACGCAATCCGAATTAAGGGCGTGGACGACGAAAGCATGTAACATTGTGGAACAGCGACAGTCGGTAGGACGGCGAAAATCCTATGAGGTGACCCGGATCGTGAGAAGGCGAGGCTAATACTGAATGGATGTTAGAAGGAGGTCAGTATAGGTTTCGGCATCATCATGGGACACATAGGACTACAAGCTCACTTATGCAAAATCGGAGTGGCAAATGATAGCATGTGGGGAACATGATGAACGTTTGAGTATTTCCTATGTAATTCTCCGGCTTTCGCAGCTCACAGACACCGGAACTTGGGTGGGGACACAATACTAGAAACTTGGGAAACAATTATGGACTTTATAAGTATTTTTTTTTTTTTAAATATTTACTCTGTATGGAAATTTTAGCAATGTTGGTCTAATAACAAAAAGATATATTGATAAAATGAAAGTAAACTAAAAGTTTCTTACCAGTATCAATCAAGCTATGATGCAATATTAGCAACTAACATTTACTGCCATTTCAAGAAATTAGTTTATCGACCTATAAAAAAACAAGGTGTCAGAAAATTTCTCGAATTCAATAATGTATTGGGTTGCCCAAAAAGTAATTGCGGATTTTTCATATAGTCGGCGTTGACAAATTTTTTCACAGCTTGTGACTCTGTAATTGCATTCTTTCTTCTGTCAGTTGTCAGCTGTTACTTTTAGCTTGCTTTAGAAAAAAGTGTAAAAAGGTATATTTGATTAAAGTTCATTCTAAATTTTATTAAAAATGCATTAACTTTCTTTTAAAAAATCCGCAATTACTTTTTGGGCAACCCAATATTGTAGTCATACTTTATGCGAAATCAACTATTTGTTCAGGTTAGCACGTGAGATATCCACACCCATAATAGAGTTGTTTGATGGATAATAGCCTATGAGAATACTGGAAAGTATAAACTTTGTTTAAACTCTTCCGATTCTCTTATTAGCGATTCTGAAATAAAGACATAAAAAGCAAATTAATTTTCTTTATGGTAGACGGGTAATTAACTATAAATTCTGAACTATAAAAAAATTTATTATATTAGCTATTTAAAAATTCGGCCAGGATTAGGGTGATTAGTGTTTTTGAAAACCGGGTTTTCAGGTTTTTTGTCCTCAATCGAGTATTCGGTTTTGTAAAAACGGATTACTTTCGGATTTTCATTAAATCGTTTTCTTGCCAAAAATAACTTTAAGGTCTTCATTTTGTCTTTTGAAGATATTTTCTCGAGGTTTGGTCTTTAGAGGTCACAGGTATTCACAAAAGTTTGTCACATAGATTTCAAATAAATTTATTTGATAGTTTTTTTTTATGGAAATGTCAAATAAACCTATTTTAAGGCTTCATTAAGTTTTGTGAATACGGCCGTATGTCTTTAATTTTTTTTTAATTTCTGTCTTAAGAAAAATTTCATCGAGTTTTTTTAAATTCATAGATATTTTGTCTAGTGAGAAAATTTATTTCACGAAAAATTTTGTCAGAGTTTTGCTATTATTTTTTTTTTTAATTACTATTTTAAAAAACATTTTGTATTAAGAAAAAATTTCATCGTCTTGAGAGTACATTTAATTTAAAATTTCGTATTTCAATTTTTTTTTCCAAAATTTTATACATACTTTTTTCAACTTCAGTTCAAGGTTTTAAATAAAAAACTTACAGAAGTAACCGGTTTAACCGATTGTTTTTAACCCAGTAACGCCGAATGTGTAGAAACATGGCCAAGAAAAGTGCTGCCCTAGAAAGACTGTAGCTCAAGTTAGGAAAGATGTATCGCATATGTTGAATAGACGTAAATCAGGCGAATCAAACTGGTTAAATTCTCTATGACAAAAATTTATAGAAAACATTTTGTTTGGAGATTGTTATATTGCTGACTTTTGACAAGTTAATTTGCTCCGAAAACATGATCTTATGTGAACAGAAAAATTTAACACGTTTTGCGCTAAATTTATTCGGTCTTGAAATGATGCATAAAATCGGAAATTGTCCGGCTGCAGACCATAGGGTGTTCTGTTTCTATTACAAATAGAAGTACAAACCGGATTCACTAACATAAGGTAAGGTCACTTGCGCACACATAAAGTGGATAGGCCCCATGAACATCATTAAGGATGTCAAAACTGCCAAATGAAAATGTTATCAAATGGGAGAAAACGTAAACAAAGAATGAATGTAAAAAGAGAACAAGTTGACATCCTCAATGCCAAGTACTGCTAAAAATTAAACAACAAATGTATGTCGGCTGATCGCTTGGCTTCACCTTATTCAGTGAATCCTGAAGTACAAATAAACGTATTTTTAAAGTTAGGGAGACTGGTATCGTAGATCGCGATTTCGTTTAATACCAACTAATTCCTCAGTAGAATTTGTCCATTCGTTTGGTACCACCCAAACTCGTCAGTAGGATTTGTAAAAAAGTTCGGTCTGCCCTCTACCATAAATCGCATTGGTCAAGTTCTTTGCCCGGTATTTCTTTATTGGACAAAAAGTATGAAAGATTAGAACAGCCGTGCTATTGGAGCTATATCAGGTTAGGAACCGATACGGACCCTACTTGGTTGGATGTTGCAGATCATAGTAGAACTCATTGCGCAATATTTCAGCCAAATCGGATAAGAATTGAGCCTTACAAGAGATCAAGAAATAAATCGGGAGATCGGTTTATTTCGGAGCTATATCAGGTAATGGACCAATTCAGACCCTATTTGGCATGTAAGTTTAAGGTCAAGAATCATAGTGCAGAATTTCAGCCAAAACGGATAAGAATAGCGCCTACTAGGGGCTTAAGGAGTAAAATCGGGAGATCAGTTTGTATGGGAGTTGCATCTGGTTATGAACCGATTTCGACCATACTTGACACAGTTGTTGAAAGTTTCAGCCAAATCATCAATCAAGAAGTCAAGATCAGGTTATATGGCAGCTATATCAGGTTATGAATCGATTTTAACCATACTTAGCATAGTTGTTGAAAGTCATAGAGAAACACATTGTACAAAATTTCAGCCATATCTGATAATAATTGTGCCCCCTATACACTCAAGAAGTCAAGATCCGAGACCGGTTTATATGGGAGCTATATCAGGTAATGAACCAATTTTTACCATACAAAGCACAGTTCTTGGAAGTCATAACGAAAGACTTCTTGAAAAATTTCAGCCAAATCGGATAATAATTGCGCCCTCTAGAGGCTAAAGAACTATAATCGGGAGATCGGTTTATATGGAAGCTATATCAGGTTATTAACCGATTTATAGGAAATCAAAACAAAACACTTCATGAAAAATTCCAACCAAATCGAATATTAATTGCGCCCTCTAGGAGCTCAAGAAGTCAACATCCAGGATTGGTTTATATTACATGTTCGTCCCTCCGTCCCATAGCTCCCGATTTGACATCTTGAGCCCCTGTAAAACGCGATTGTTATCCGATTTGGCCAAAATTTTTTACGCAGTGCTCTGTTACGACTTTCAACAACTGTGCCAAGTACTGTCCAAATCGATCTACAATCTGATATAGCTCCCATATAAGCCGATCTCTCGAATAGCTTTGTAGGGCTCCTCAGTAGAAGCTTTAATTTTTACCTGGTTTGGCAAAATATGGTACGAAGATTAAAATTACGTCCTAAGTTTATATTGTGTAAATTGTTTGCTAAATCCATAGTGGTGGGTTGCTAAGATTTGGCTTGGCCGAACTTAGCACTTTTTAACTTGTTTTTTCTATCCTGCATAATCGTATGGGATTTGAAGCGAAGGTAGAGTTTTTTCGCCCAAAATTTTCAATCATAGATGTATACCCAGCAAAAGTTTTGAGTAAATACATTTAAAAAAAAATTTTAATTTTTATACACCAGTAATGTGGTATGAGAAATTTTTGCATAGTGCATTTGTTTTCATTGATAAGTATACCGATCGACTCAGAGTGACTTTCTGCTCCAATCTAGTCATGTTTTCGACGGCTTTGCTCGAAATTTGGTACATATTTATTCTAATGCTCATCTGAATCCCTCTGCCAAAGACCATCAAAATCATTTAAGGTTAGATAAAGCGCCCAATTTACGCTTCTACTATAGGGGAAAGGTATTGTATAGACGGCAACGCCCGAGACAAATTGCTGCGACCACTGCTGCGAGGCTAAGTAAACTTTCTTTTTGGTCATGTGGGTGATAAAGATACTGGGTTATCCTTAATTAAACGCCCTCTGTTCCAGGTAGTGTAGATTTCACATTGGCTGAGCAAATGCAAATTGCAAATTTAAGAAATAGGGCCAAACTTCCCACAAATCAATGAGTGCTGCCCGATTTAAGTTGAAGCTCAATAATAAGGGGCCTCTGTTTTATAGCCGAGTCTGAACGGCGTGCAAGAAACTGGGGGAGAAATTTTAACATGGCCGATATTTGCACATTTAGGCATGTTCTTTGTAGGGATTTTTAAGCACTTTCAGCAAAGATCAAACAATAAATGCACAAAAACCGAACAAAATTTTGTAAAGCCGAGATGATCAACTTTGAAGGCACACCAATAGGCCCCTGTGATTTATAGGGGCCTGAATGCATATAAACTGAATAACACCTCACCTATAACCATGTAAAATTTCATGAAGATATCTCTATCCGTTCCAAAAAGGTAGACTTATTGGGTTGCTCAAAAAGTAATTGCGGATTTTTCATATAGTCGGCGTTGACAAATTTTTTCACAGCTTGTGACTCTGTAATTGCATTCTTTCTTCTGTCAGTTATCAGCTGTTACTTTTAGCTTGCTTTAGAAAAAAAATGTAAAAAAAGTATATTTGATTAAAGTTCATTCTAAGTTTTATTAAAAATGCTTTTACTTTCTTTTAAAAAATCCGCAATTACTTTTTGGGCAACCCAATATTTCCACTTATTTTCCCTCCATCCCACTGTGCAACGTTTGGACCCGACTATAAAAATGAGAGCCACTATAATTGAGCAAGAAATTGAATGAACATATCTTCCTATGACGCTGAACCAAGCAGTTCGAATCCTGGGGATCCGAGTTCGGTCGGGCAGTATTTTGTATCCACCTTGGATCGCATATGTTAAGTTTTCAGCCTAATATCTTTTTAAAGGCAAGCAAAGGATAATGGTTAAAAATTGCCATGCTACTGGAGCCATATTAGGTTATGGACCGATACGAACTATACTTGGTTTGGATGTTGAAGACAATAGTAGAAGACATTGTTCAAAACTTCAGTCACATCGGATAACAACTGCCCCCTATAGGGACTCAAGAAGAAAAAGCGGGAAATCGGTTTATATGGGAGCTATGGGTTGCCCAAAAAGTAATTGCGGATTTTTTAAAAGAAATTAAATGCATTTTTTTATAAAACTTAGAATGAACTTTAATCAAATATACTTTTTTTACACTTTTTTTCTAAAGCAAGCTAAAAGTAACAGCTGATAACTGAGAGAAGAAAGAATGCAATTACAGAGTCACAAGCTGTGAAAAAATTTGTCAACGCCGACTATAGGAAAAATCCGCAATTACTTTTTGGGCAACCCAATATATCAGGTTATAGAACGATTCAAAACATATTTGGCAACCTTGTTAAAGGTCATAAGAGAAGTCGTTGAACAAAATTTCAGCCAAATAGGATAAGAATTGTGACCTCTATAGGCCCAAGCAATATAATCGGGAGATCGGTTTATATGGGAGCTATATCAGGTTATCAACCGATTTCGAGCATAGTTGGCGTGGTTGTTGAAAGTCGAAAAATAAAACTTCGTGCAAAATGTTTACCGAATCGGATAGTAATTGCCCACTCTAGAGGCTCAAGAAGTCAAGATCCGAGATTGTCTTATATGGCAGCTATATCAAGTTATAAACCGATTTGAACCATACTTGGCACAGTTGTTGGAAGTCATAACAAAACACCTCACCCATGTTAAAGGTCATAAGAGAAGTCGTAGTCTAGAAGATCAAGAAGTCTAAGCGGGAAATCGGTTTATATGGCGGCTATATCAGATTATGGACTGATTTAGACCATATTTGGCACAGGTTTTGCAAGTCATTCCTCAATGACATGTGCAAAATTTCAGTCAAAGTCGGATAAGAATTACGCCCTCTAGAAGCTGAAGAAGTCTAATCGGAAGATCAGTTTACATGGTAGCTATTTCAGGTTATCAAACGATTCGAACCATACTTAGCACAGTTGTTGGAAGTGATATCAAAAAACCAAATGCAAAATTTCAGCCATATCAGATAAGAATTGCGCCCTCTAGTGGCTCAAGAAGTCAAAATCCAAGATCCGTTTATATGGCAGTTATATCAAGTTTTGAACCGATTTGAACCATACTTGGCACAGTTGTTAAAGGTCCTAACAAAACTCCTTACACGCATGTTAAAGATCATAGGAGAAGTCGTTGTACAAAATTTCAGGCAAATCGGATAAGAATTGCGCCATCTAGAGGCTCAAGAAGTCAAACTCCGAGTTCAGTTTTGTATGGCAGCTATATCCAAACATGGACCGATATGACCCATTTGCAGTCCCAACCGATCTACACTAATAGGAAGTATTTGGAACAATTTCAAGCGCCTAGATCTATTCCTTCGAAAGTTGGCTAAATCGACTTTGAGTGTCAGGATGATCAAGAACATATATATTAGACCAATATTTCAATGTTGTAACACACATAACGAAATGACTAAATTAGTATAACCCCCACCCTATGGTAGAGGTTAAAAAAATATCATTTGGGGGCTATGCTGGATGACATAATTGAGTATTTTAATATATCTACAAAGAGATATTGCTTTGCGGCTCAATATTTAGACTTGGCTATGAATGGGGAGCCCCTTAGAATTTAACTAAAACTTAAAGTTAACTGCACTCCCCTCTGTTACTTCGTGAATTGGCATATTGTGAAATAATTTGGCACTTAAACAATTTGTGTAAATTCCATACCGCATAAAATCGAAATGTCACCTATTTTATGTCTTTTCATATGTTTTCCCATAACTGTTCCCAAGATAATGGTCAATATTTGTTTTCATCTGTAATATATGGATAACTTATGCCTCATAATCTTCCACTAAGCCAGACAACAAATATCGATTTACCAAAAAAAAAAAACGAAAAATATAAAGAAAAAAAAATTCCCTTGCACATAAATAACAGACTGGAGATCTCCCAGATCCCATGCCACCGGGGGTTTTTAAATATCAAATCATATGGTCTAGCCGAGACTGTAACTCTCCACTTTTGTCTAGCTGCTCTCTCTCTCTCACACACACACTATCTCACTGGTTGTCTTCGTGCCCATCACAAAATCTAGCTCTCTATTATTTCACAATATTAAGCCATATGACTGGGAGCTGATGCTGCCACATTGCCACTGCTCTAGCAATGATTTTCTTTTATAACTCCATTTGCCAGCCATTCGGTACATAAGGCGGTGGGGCTGCTGTAGAGATAGATGGCTGAAATGGAGTTGATGATGATGATGATGATGTTAATGATGGCAATGACGCTACTGAGCTGCTTCTGCCACATTTTGGCCACCAACAGCAGCACACATATCTTTCTATGACTTGGCTAGATGGCTGGCTGGCTGGCTGGCTGATGGAGGAGATTTTGCACATAGAGTTTTCTGTGTTACGTTTTTGTGCAGCCTGCCTCTGCCATTTGGGCTGCTACTGCTGCTGCTGCTGCTGTGACTGTGGCAGCTTTGCAATTTCAAGTTCAATAACCTTCTTTCCGACTGACGGTTTGGTTTGATTTTCCTATGAAAATGGCAGAGGCCATGGTGAATGGTGGTGTGTGGAGCAATCACGAATCATGAAATGGAGAAAACACAAGACTGGAACACACACACAGAAATTGCACCAGCAACAGCAACAAAGCGAATGCGAATGGCAATGACCATGCAACAACAACAACAACAACAGCAACACATTTAAGGAAACTTTTAGAAGATTTGAAAGATAATTTCAACGGAATTTTTGAAGAATTTGTAGAAATAATTTTTTAACAATTTTTTAAAGAAAAATTTTGTTCATTTAGTTAAAGGCCTTTCTTTTTAAATTTCAGTTTTTCACTTTGCTTGCTCATAGAATTTTTGGATTTTTATGTAGTTTTTTTTCTCTATACAACTTTTTTTTTTTAATTTTTTCTTATATTAGAGCACAGCAGGATTTGTTTCTGTAACTAGAACCAATTTTCTTGTTAGTATCTGCACTTTTTTTGATGTTTGCAAGACTGTTTCGATGTTCCTTTTCTCTCAGCACTTTATTTGGTTTGCATTTTTCAAATTTAAAGTTTTTTTTTTTTTAAATGATTTTCTTTAAAATTCTTTTTTAAAAAGCATTTTTCGGAATTTCTTCATTTTTTAAGAAATGAATTACAGCCCGTCTGTATTCCCCGTTCTGTCTGCCGCAACAACATAAAAATATGTAGCCAACAACCACTGCCACAACCGTATAAACCACGAAATGAAATGAAATAAAACCGGCAACAAAAGCTCCAACAAATGGAGAAGCACCAAACGGCCATACTAACAGCCAAGGCAGTTGCAGCAGGCAACAGCAGTAGCACTCATCCAGCCAACATGTTGTACTAGTTGTGGCAGCAGCAGCAGCAGTACCATTACCATCACCATAGCAAACCAGCCAGCTACGTGGAGCATTCGTTCGTTCCACCGCCAACATCAAAAATTTTGCATCATTTTTGTGTTGCTGGATTTTTTTTTTTCATTTTCCTTGTCCCAAACGTTCCTTTCATCGAACATATTTTTCTGTGCACTATTTTCCCAAAGATTCCCTCTGCCATGGCCCCCCACCCCCCGGTTGGAGCACAGGCTATCCTAGATACCAAATAAGAAAAGATGAACAGACCAGAAGCAATGGTGGTGTTGTTGTTGCTGCTGCTGTTGTCATGGTTGTGGTGGAGTTGTAGTAACACTCCATCCATGCAACCAAGTACCCATCAATTCGTGCATCTCCAAACTCCAGCGCAGCATAAAAGATAAAGTTTCTTCATGTGTTGGTGTTGGCCTTCTTCTCGGCCTGTGTCTGTGTGTGAGTCTGCGAAAACTATGATTGGAGTAGCTGAAGTTATAGAGAGAAGATGAATGCCACGACAATCGCATAATCATCAACAACAGCAGCAGCAACTTCAAGCCTCCCCATGATTACTTCTAGGGCTGCCTTTAACTCTCTGATAGATAGAAAAATTTGCACCACATCATCATCGTCATATTCAACAATAACAACAACAAATACCCAAAACAGTACGAATGAAGAAAGGAGCACCACCAAGCATCCAACGCAACAAAAGCCAGCTTTAGTATGATAAGACCCCAAGTAAGTGTAATGACAGGCAGGCAGGCAGGCAGGCAGGCTAGTAAACTAAAGGCGTATCGGTGTGTTCCTAGAGAGCCGCAGCTAACATGGCTAAATCTGGTTTATGAAGTTTAAGGATGCAGCAGCAAAAGGGAACTCATAAAATGAACACAGAACGCCATTCCAAACCTGGTGCTTTTTATGAAATTAATTATGGACTAGCAAACGAATTATCTTTTGGATCAAAACAGGAATATGAAAGTGTTAAAGGCCTTACGTTTGTTAGGATTTATATCATAAGTCGATTCCACTACTGATGTTAGGCTTTTGCCAAACTGTAATATGGGCAATAAAGCCTAAAATTTCTATTAATTTGAATACCCAGAGCATTTGTCCAATTCGCTTGGCTACAAGAGGTCATAACTAAACTTTTACAAAGAAATGTAAGTCAATGTAAGGGATGGATCAATAAAGGATGAATCAAGAAATCAAATACAGCTGTCGTTTTATTTTATTTATTATAAAGGGTGATTTTTTTGAGGTTAGGATTTTCATGCATTAGTATTTGACAGATCACGTGGGATTTCAGACATGGTGTCAAAGAGAAAGATGCTCAGTATGCTTTGACATTTCATCATGAATAGACTTACTAACGAGCAACGCTTGCAAATCATTGAATTTTATTACCAAAATCAGTGTTCGGTTCGAAATGTGTTCATTCACCGTAACGTTGCGTCCAACAGCATCTTTGAAAAAATACGGTCCAATGATTCCACCAGCGTACAAACCACACCAAACAGTGCATTTTTCGGGATGCATGGGCAGTTCTTGAACGGCTTCTGGTTGCTCTTCACTCCAAATGCGGCAATTTTGCTTATTTACGTAGCCATTCAACCAGAAATGAGCCTCATCGCTGAACAAAATTTGTCAAAATTTGAACACATTTCGAACCGAACACTGATTTTGGTAATAAAATTCAATGATTTGCAAGCGTTGCTCGTTAGTAAGTCTATTCATGATGAAATGTCAAAGCATACTGAGCATCTTTCTCTTTGACACCATGTCTGAAATCCCACGTGATCTGTCAAATACTAATGCATGAAAATCCTAACCTCAAAAAAATCACCCTTTATAAAAGTGTTCAAAGACGCGATGAGGACGGTTGTAAGGTACTTGACTCCAGGTTGCTCCAAATTCTTCAGCATCAGTGTAGAGATTCCGTTGGGGTCCAACGTCTTGAATGACTTGGCGCCACGGATGGAATTCGAAACTTCATGCACAGTAAATTGTGATGGCTGTTATTTGGCCCGGAGATCACGGGTACGACGAATAGGATAGGATAGCCTCCTAGCCCTTTCACTCTCGGGATGCACAATAAATTGACGGTTGAACAACCTGGCGCACCTCTACGGATCAGTCACAGTTAATCCAAAAAAGTGCCCGAGGTCGTGTCATCCAGTCTAGCGGGGTTCGATAGTGACTTAACAGTAGATCACAGATTGCCCAAAACGGTACCTAAGTTACATAGCTCCAAGTGTTCCAGCCACAAATTCAAATTATGTTCGTTAACTACCCTGTTTATTTCCATCAGAATCTAAGGTTAGTGGGGTCCGTGCAACGAATTCTATCACGCTCGTCTGCGAGTACCACTGTGTGTGCCGGGAAATTGGCCTGCACTTGGGCTATTCGATCGGCTGGTATGAAGCCAGCGGCTGATGCGTTAATGATGTCTCGGAATTTGCTCTCGGCAACTAGCACATTTGAGGGGGTGTCAGTTCACTGAAACGGCATTTGGTGTACTCTGTGAAGCCGACCCAATCGGCCTTCCTTTGATTAATAAACGTACGGCATTCAGAGTTTATGAAGACGGGTGGTCGGTCGATGTTGAGAATTATGGGGAGGTGGTCTGATCCCAAAGAAATGACGGCTTGTCAGGTTACGTCTCTCAGGAGATCAGGGAATGAAATGGAAATATCTGGCGAGAAGCTACACCTCCTCGTAGTCCTAGTAGGGGCATCCTCATTCACTGTGCAAAACGTAGAGCCTTCAATCTGCTCTGCCATCTATGCCCCACTAGGAAGAATGTCCCACTTAGGGGAGAATGTCATGAAATCTGATACGCATTAAAGTCTCCTATAACCAGACGATTATGGCCAGATAGTAGCTCACTTATGTCGGGCTTGTAAGCTTGGATATTTACTGGGTCACAACTACCAACCGGCGGTATATGGACGCTGTATAGCTCTATCTCTGCAGTACTGGACCTGACTGCTATCCCCATGCACTCCATGTAGGGTTCACCAGTGCCAGGCGCAGGTGAGATGGTCTATACTGCACGGATTGGTATATGACGAAGGCCAATACCCTACCACCATTCCTTAAGCAATTCTTACGTAGCACATTGTATCCGTGACAACTGTGCAAGCTGGAGGTTTTGGTCAGTTTTGTCTCCTGGATCGCTGCAACCAATATTTTCTTCCGACTCATAAAATCCGCTATCTAGTCGATCTTGCCTTGGAGTCCGTTGCAATTCAATCAATACATCAATAAACAATATTCTTCCCCGCACTGGCCCGACAATATTGGGGTTGGGGTGCTACTGTCGCTTATATTGCCACGCGGCAGAGGTCGGAGCGGTCTGTGTGACTGACGAGGACGCCGAAGGCGACGACGACGATGCTTGTGACACACTGCTGTCTATGTTCGTACAGCACCTTGCATCATAGTCTGTGTGACTATACTCTCGTAGTGACGGAAGTCCAGAGCAAGATCGAAAATGCACCCACTCCACCTCACCAACACCGACCGATGATGGAGGCGGTTCTAGCAAACCGAACAGAATCTGGATCCGGAATTCTTTTCAATCCCGACATGGACCAGAAGCGTGCGGAGAAGGCACTTCGCGATGTGCTTCTCCCATTACAAAAAAAGGACGAGCACGTACACTGAGATGGCAGCCCTTGCCGGTGAAGGATTCAATCGGGTCAAACCTGTGCGTACAAACGGCTGTCATAGGATTGACGGCCGCCAGTGTCTGACGAATGTTTACCTTCTATAAAATGTTTACCTCCTAGTCAGAATGAGGTCCAAGTAGCAATGACCCGACTGAAGAACAACAAGGCAACAGGAACCGATGGGTTGCCCGCTGAACTATTTAAGACCGGAGGCGAAACGCTGATAAGACGTATGCATCAGTTTGTGTGCGTTATATGACTAGAAGAACGCATACCCCATGATTGGAACCTCAGCATACTATGTCCCGTACACAAAAAAGTCAATGAGATAAAAGGGCCCCATCAACGCGACTTTAGACCTCGTAAAGGCGAATCCAGATGTTCACACTGTACCAAATCCTAAAAAATACCCGAGAAGGACAGGTCAACTCTTAACATCTCTTTGTTGACTTCAAGGCAGTTTTCGACGGTCCTATACGTTCAAACGTATTTCAAGATACATGTGAGTTTGGTATCCATGCAAAATTAATAAGACTGCAAGGTGACACTTGTTGATACACGTTCCTCAGTAAAATAGGAAAGAATCTCTCCGAATCATTCAATACTAAACGAGGTTTCAGACAAGGAGGCAGCTAATCGTGTGATTTCTTTTATATCCTGATGGAGAAGATTATACGAGCAGATTTTTTACGTTCGAGCAGATTAAGAAAAATGGATAAAGTTGGGAACCACAACTTAGGGATATTCAGCAACTTTTTATACCTTGGCACCGCCGTATACGAGTTTCGAAAAAAGGCGAAGAATAATCCAGACTCTACTAGCCGGCTCTTTCAACCACCGACTAGAAAATAGGTATATTGGATGAGGCTAATGGCGCCCGGAGAAATACAGTATTCGTACTAAACTCCGGCTGTCAACAAAACTCCGGCTCAACAGGTCAATAAGTTGAAGGTCTATAGAAGCGTAGGGTTGCGGAATCAGAAGCCGACTCAGCAGTTGTTGCTGAACATTTGTTTAAGGAACTGCCAACCACATCTCTAAAGTCTGGTGTATCGCATGAGACTGAAAATCTCCCTTCCGGAACAGGAACAGGTTTCAGACAAGGAGGCAGCTAATCGAGTGATCTCTTTTATATCCTGCTGGAGAAGATTATACGAGCAGATTTTTTACGTTCGAGCAGATTAAGAAAAATGGATAAAGTTGGGAACCACAACTTAGGGATATTCAGCAACTTTATATACCTTGGCACCGCCGTATACCAGTTTCGAAAAAAGGCGAAGAATAATCCAGACTCTACTAGCCGGCTCTTTCAACCACCGACTAGAAAATAGGTATATTGGATGAGGCTAATGGCGCCTGGAGAAATACAGTATTCGTACTAAACTCCGGTTGTCAACAAAACTCCGGCTCAACAGGTCAATAAGTTGAAGGTCTATAGAAGCGTAGGGTTGCGGGATCAGAAGCCGACTCAGCAGTTGTTGCTGAACATTTGTTTAAGGAACTGCCAACCACATCTCTAAAGTCTGGTGTATCGCATGAGACTGAAAATCTCCCTTCCGGAACAGGAAAATTCCCTTCTGGAACAGAAAGGGAAGTTGTCAAACGGGACCCGACGAGCCCTGTGTTGGTTGGTCATCCGGTTGGATTGGGCTCTAGGTGTGGGCCAGCGGGGATAGAACTCAAAAGGTAGCTATTGAAGCATCTAAGGAGGAATCGTCCACACCACAGTTTTCCTGTATCCAGAGGAAGAGAGGTTCCATTGCTTTCTCAACTGCCCCTGTATGTGTAAGGAAACTCATTATGACAAGATCGAACGAATCTTGAGAGGATTAAATCCTGGCGGAATCATAAGATGAGGCTAACGTAACAAGTTCTGAATCCTGACTATGGGCTGGTTTCTACAGATAAATTTTCACCATCGTTATGTTGCTTCGACAGCACTAAAGGTCCCTCTGATGGCAGGAGAATTTGACGTGGTTCTTATCCAGATAAAAGGGTGGGAATTGTTCGTGAACTAAGAATTTCTGGATTTAAACTACTCAAGGGTACGGGAAATGCTAAACACAGAGTCTGTCTTCTTGCAAAGATTAGTCGAAATGTTTTTCTTCTTCCGTCCCTAACCACTGAAGATTCAGTAGCAGCCAGCCATGGATTTAATAAATCTCATTACTGGCTGGCTTCCATATATATGACATACGATTCAGAGATGCCGCCTCCAAGCCTTAAGTTGCTGCTTCTACGGGGAAAAAGAGCCTCATTTTAGGAAGTGAGGCTAATGCACATCACCAGATATGGCGTAGTTCGAATATCAACGAAAGAAGTGAGCTGCCTATTGTATATATTGTAGGTTGTAGTCTTGAGGCCACCGTAGGGCAGAGGTTAGCATGTCCGCCTGTAATGCTGAAAGCCTGGATTTGAATCCTGACGAGAACATCAGAAAAAAATTATCAGGGGTGGTTTTCCCCTCCTAATGTTGGCGACATTTGTGAAGTGCTGTACCATTTAGTTTGGCAGCCATGTAAAAACTTCTCCCGAAAGTGGTGTCGCACTGCGGCGCGCCGATCGGACTCAGCTATAAAAAGGAGGCCCTTATCATAGACCTTTAAAACTTGAATCTTGGACAGCACTCATTGATATGTGAGAAGTGTGCCCCTAGTGGAATGTTCGTGGGCAAATTTGCAATCTGGTGATTTGTAATAAAGGGAATAAACCAACATTTATTACCAGAAACAGGCTGTAGAAACCAGATGCTACCTTTGTATGGCAGGATATAAGCGGAAGGTAATGCGATTGGGAAGTGTTGAATGGCCACAGCTGCTCTGATCATTGATAAATTAGTTTCAACCTTGGAGAAAATACTATAGAAGCGGTCCCTCCGATAAACACAAGAAAGGAGTATTCCTTCTAGACCAGAAAAGGAAGTGGAAACTGCGCAGAACATAGACATTATGGCCAAGCGGATCATGAAAGCTCTGAATGACTCGCTTGTGTCAGCATGTCCTAGAGCCAAGCCTAGGGGCAAACAGCGGCCGCCATGGTAGACCCCAAAACTGGTTGGTCTAAGGAACAGCTGTAGAAAATTCTTCAACAAAGGCGAAAGCCACCAGGGATCCATACGATTGGAAAGGCTTACCTAAGAAATTATATGGGCGAACTGAGAAATGCTCATAGCAAACCCTGGTTGGAATTCCGATGACGATACATCAGGGGCCTCTGGCCTAAGGAAGACCCTATTATATGCTCGAAACCTATTATAGTGATATATATTCAGAAGCTTGATATTGTATGAACAATGTCGAGTAAGGAAACACCAGAGCTACGCGTTTTTACACATTTTTCGGGGAACTCTACAATGGTCAACGTGGCGCTTGAAGAGTATGCTACTGATATGGTTTCGTCGAAGTTTGTTGAGGAACTTGTGCCTTAAAAAAAGATGGGTCAGCAAAGGAACAAATCATGGAGTTGTATTCTCTCCTCTTCTTTGCAATATAGTCATTAACAATATGTTATTGTCTCTGAAAGAAAAATGTGTAAAAGTGGTCGCATATGCGGATGATGTGGCTATTACGGTTAGGGGAAAGTTTCCCATCACTCTTAAAAATATACCTCTGGAAACTCTACGTGTTACGGCGAAATGGAAAGGGCAAGAAACGTAACTCTTGCCCTATACACCTGTAAAAGAGTCATTAGCAAAAGTTGGGGGGTTTAAGCCGCGTGTCACGAACTGGGTATATACTTCAGTTATCTGACTTGTAATGCGAAAAAGTGTTGTGGTCTGGTGGACGGCGCTTAAAAAGCCAACCTACTATTCGATACCAAGCCTCAACCAGAGGATGGCTTGTTTGTGCATCACAGCCGCATTAAAAACGACACCATCTGACAATGTTCCAGGTGGATATATGGTGGATTAATAGGGTCTAATTATCTCATTGACTTAAGATTATAATCTTTCACACAATACGCTTGATAGTATCTTGTATGCGCTGGGGAGACTCTTTCCTCTGTAGTTGGCACATTCCGTCTTGTCTCCTTTCTTGTGTACGGGACATTGTGTGCTGAGGTTCCAATCATGGGGTATGGGTTCTTCTAGCCAGATCGCTCAGACAAGCTGATGTATACTACTTATCAGCGTGTTGCCTTCGGTCTTAAATAGTTCAGCATGCAACCCACCGGTTCCTGCTGCCTTGATGTTCTTCAGTCGGGTCATGGCTACTTGGACCTCATTCTGACTAGGAGTTAACATTCTATACCATCATCAGGGATTAGTTCTGCGGTATTCTCTTTGCCGCCATCGTCAGACACTAGCAGTTGGGTCAAATTTTCTTTTCATAGCCTTAGCACTTAGCACTTAGACTTCATTCTGACTCCTCTACATCTCAATTCACTCACACCCACCTCTTTCCATTTCCTTCTTCTTTCTGGGGAATAGACGTTTTTTCTTTCTTCTTTTCTACCAAACCTCTCCTTCATCTGGTGCATTGCTACTGATTGCCAGGGTTGCTCTGTATGCATTCTTAGCTTCAGTAGCATCTCGACACTCTTGGTCTTACCATGAGTTTCTTGGGGAGGTTTCCCGTACCCAAGTACAGATTTCGGGGCCTTTTCCATGGTTGGGGCAATGGATTGCCACTGCGCTGTAAAATCATCGGGAAAAGGAGTGCTTTCATCAAGCAGTTGGGTCAGCCGAGTGAAGTATGCTGCCATCTGTTGTGTTTGCAGCTTTTCAATATCCAGCTTCCGTGCAGAGTCAGATCGTTCTTTTCTCGCTTTATTCAAACGGGTGCGAACCTTTGCTGCAACAAGGCAATAATCCGAAACTATATTCGCTCCACGGATCGATCGTACATCTAACACGCTGGAGAATGCAGTACATCTATCAAAAGGTTATCAATTTGATTTATGGTTGTTGTTGTAGCAGAGTGTCCTACCCTGAGGCGGCAGCTCTTGCCGATGAAATACTTTAATCCGATCAATCCCGGGATTGCGGTTTATGGTGTTTTGATCGGGTTACAGCCATGTGGCTTTGTGAATTTTTTTATGTTGAAATCTGGTGCTGCTAACTACCATGTTATTTGACGCGGGGAAATTTCTTAGCCTAAACCCATTATGGGACGTTATCTCGTGGAGGCTGCGTTCTTCGACTGTTGGACCAAAGATGTTTTCTTTTCCTATCTTCTCCCAAAACGATTTTAATATCATGGGCGCAGCAGCGGTCGTATTCTCTTTCTAGGCGATCTTAGAAAATATCCTTGTCTTCCGTCGGGGCATGGGCACAAATAAGGCTGATGTTACAGAATTTGACTTTTCTACAGATTGTGGCTAGCCTCGCATCCACCGGTGTAAAGCTGGATACAAGTTGTTTCAGTCTCCGACTAACCACAAATCCACAGCCAAATTTATGGCTCGTATTGGGTTGCCCAAAAAGTAATTGCGGATTTTTTAAAAGAAAGTAAATGCATTTTTAATAAAACTTAGAATGAACTTTAATCAAATATACTTTTTTTACACTTTTTTTCTAAAGCAAGCTAAAAGTAACAGCTGATAACTAACAGAAGAAAGAATGCAATTACAGAGTCACAAGCTGTCAAAAAAATTTGTCAACGCCGACTATATGAAAAATCCGCAATAGCTTTTTGGGCAACCCAATATTATGACAGCTATAAAATAGTTCGCCACCGTTTGATGTTGTTGTGACGCCATTCCCAGTCCATCGCACTTCTTGTGAGGCGGTAATATCTGCCTCGTACTTCTCCAATACATTCACCAGTGCCTATACTACACCTTCTCTGTAAAGAGTCCGCCCATTTCAGGTGCAAATCCGCAAAGCATGGTCATTTTTTATTTGCATGGGCCATCAACATAAATTGAGCCCGTTCTTACTATTCTTTTATTTCCCAGAGTAATCCTTATAATTATCTGGGGGCAGATTAGTGGGCCAGAGCCCCCCTCGATGTCGCGAGCTTCTTGCTCCAAGATTCGACGCTCGCCTCCAGCCGCCCCTAACTAGGGAACAGACGCTGATACTGGAACGTTTTCTCTATGCACTCGTTGGTCTGATCGTCCCTGTTCGGTATATGTCCACATTGGCTTATTTTTTAAAATTTCAAAAACTACAGTTTAGCCTAACCAAAATGCTTGCCTTACCATTATCTTGTTTGTTATTTTAAATAGGCCAAAATATTTTTCATTTATTCTCCTATGGAAATATTTGAACAACAAAGTGATACCTCAAAAGCCTAGGCTTTTTACGAGTCTTATGTCATGCATTCCAACAAAGCGTACAAATTAACCGCAATTAATGCACTATCCACAAACTCCAGTGTCTATACGAATTTAAAATTTAACAGCACAGAAAGAGCCATACCGCCATTCTCATGGCACATAGCGCTGTCAGAGCCACCAACGAACAACATAAGCGACAGAGGCAGCAGCAGCAACAACAGCAGCAGGAATAACCAAACGACCCACCAAACAACAAGCAAGCAACCAACCAACCATCATCATCATCATCATCATCAACATAGTCCACCGCAATCCCAATCACACGACCGCCAACGTCACCATTGTTACCTCCTCTTGCCCAGACCTCAGCGCCAACAACTGAATAACAAGATATGGCTGAGTATGTGTGTATGTGTGCAACATCATCTGTTTTCCCCATTGTCAAGAGTTCGTTGGCTGTACCTATTTTTCGTGTGTACAATTTCTGTGTATTCAGGACCTGCCTCAACACAAAATTTCGTGAAACACCCCCCGACACCACAAAGGCAAAACGAACAACAAAAAGGAAGAGCATAAATGAAACAACAACAAAACCACCCTGCCTGCCTGCCTGTCCATATCTCTCAACCAACGACCTGCATGCATGCATGTTAGCTATCATACGGCCAAAAAACAAATAACAGCAGCAACAAAAACCTTGATGGGGCAAACAAAAAAGGCAGCAACCAAAAAAAAAAATGGCAAAGAAGCGTAGAACCTAAAAATATACAGGCGGACCGGTAAGTCTGCTGCGTATGTTGGGTAGGTTTCTGTCCATTTTTCTTTTTATTATATTTTGTTTGTTATGCTTCCTTCCTTATTCCGTTGTGTCGACAAATGTAAGTGTGTGTGTGTGTGTGTTTATGTTGGTGAAGCAAGTGCATGTGAATGTTAACCCTGTCCGGGGCCAAGCATGTTTAAAACATGTTGGTTGCGTTAATAAACGTTTCTTTGTTTCCTTGGCATCTTTGCTAGTGACTACACATAAAAAATGTTGCAGCAACACAGTACCCTATACTTGAGCGAGCATCAACATGTTGCTATGCTGCATGCTCTTAAAACTGTTGCATATCATTGCCTTTGAGTTGGCAACTCTCAACAACCAATACTCTTCAATTAAGGCTCTTTGACAAAGGTCATTTACACTCTATGTCAAGAGCTCTCAAACATTGCTCTCTCTCTCTCTCTTTTTTTTTCTTTTTCAGCTTAACCGGAAGTCATTGTTATTTAATTTCCCTGCAATGCCAGTGCTTGTCAGAGAGAGAATGCACTAATGACTCTCTCTTGGAGCAAATTATAACAGTATTGCTATCTAAGATTGTTTGTACCGGAAATGAAGAAGTTTTTTCTTTTTAATAATGGTGAGTGTGTTACCTTTAAGGGAATTATGTACATTGCAAATCACTTATCATTTTTTATGGTATTTTATGAGATAAGCGTTAGCATTTTAATAGCCTTTATCATTTTTTTTTTACTTTTTAATCGTCATATAATAAAAACGTATATTTAATTAAATACCACAATGTAGGAGACTTAATATGATCATAATGACCATTATGAAGTCATATCATAATTGTTGGAAGTCATAACAGAACTTAATATTCAAAATTTTAGCTAAAATTCAGTGCGATAGCATAGTTGTTCAATTTGGAGGCTCAATGATCGGACGGTTCGTTTATATGGCAGTTATATCAGACTATGCGAATCTTGGCGTGGAATGTCCCAACTGAAAACAGAAAAGGTCCAGTATAGGAACTGGTGGATGTTTTAGAAATGGAAAAGGCCAACATAACCGCTTTACAGGAACTTTAACAGGCTGGGTGTGGCGGTATAACCCAACACCGAAAGTTGACGCATTGCATTATGGCTACCATGAAAAGCGTCATGAGTTGTACTATGGATTTGTGGTTAAAAGGCAACTAAAACACCTTGCCTCCAGATTTACTCTGGTGGATGACAAATTAGAAATAAAGGCCAAAATTATTAACACCACTCTAATCGGGCTCCATGCTCGGCAAAGGACTAGGAGGAACAGACCATGATATATTTTATAAGCGTCTGAAGAGGACATGTGAATCATGCCTGCACATGACATTAAAATCGTGCTAGGAGATTTTAGTGTCAATATAAGAAGGCTTGCATATACTCCGAAAGTCTGGCAGTAGGCAAGGGTGGTATTTATACCCAAGCCCAGCAAGCCAATATATGCGATACCAAAGGCCTATAGACCTATAAGCCTTATGTTCTCTCAACTCAAAACCATGGAACGTATTGTGTACACCATGATAAAGACATCCAGCGGACTGCTCAAATTCAAACAGCATACCTATGTCAAGGAAGGGTCGGTGGGTCGTGCCATGCACGAAGTTGTACATAAAATAGAAGAATCCTTCTATGTCAAGACGTACACATTGGCCTCATGTATTGACATCGAAGGAGCTTTCAACTATGTGCAGATTAACACACTGGTCCAATCCTTAGACCAGTACCGGGTGGATCGGGTTTTTAGAGACTGGATAAACCATATGCTAAGAAACAGGTGGATAAATTGAGGGTCCCATGACATACATATAATGGAGAAATTGGCACAGGGCACGCCACCGAGGGACATTTTATCATCACTCCCATGGGTGACCATCATAATAACCTATTATGGATGCTGACTGGGGAGGGATATGCTTTGTAGACGATGTTATAATCCTCCTAAGGGGTAAGGATCTGATCAGTAATGCAGAAAGGCCGATAGGGTATTGCAGATGACATCTACAATAACTAGGCTAGACCCAGGGGTCTCAGTGTTAGCCCTGAGAAGACTGAAATATGACTGTGCACGAGGAAGACGAAGGTGGACTAATTTGACTCACCACGTTTCCTCAATAAAGTGATTTCGATATCTGACAAGGTCAAATACTTAGGAGTGATCTTGAATAGCAAACTTACTTAGAAGTGTCACATTCAGGAGAGTACTAAAGGCTCACCTGATGTTTGGCACTATTTGAAAGAGGAGGCTCTAGAGGAGCGTGATTAAACCAATACTTACTTACGCCTCAGTAATTTGAGGGACTTCTATGGAGAAAAAGTGCAACATGAGGACCAGAGAACATGTTGTCTTGGCAGAGGCTGAGCGATGAGGACCACGTCCACTAGGGCCTTCGAGACTATGCTAGATATCCGACCCATAGACACACAGATTAAATGTGAGGCAGCCATTGCGGCTATGAGACTTAAGGCGATGGGAGAATGGAAAGAGGACAGGAGCAGGTCATGCCATCGCGGTATAATCGAAGCGACGATAGGAAGCCTGGAAAGAATGGGAGAGGTTTCCGATCGGATACCTAAGGCGACATTTGAGGTCGAGTGCGAGGCACTGCTGGCAGCGGGACAGTCTTGGATTGACGGAACGCTAATATTGCCATCTGGAAGATCATGTTACACTGATGAATCAAAGCTAGAGAACAGAGAGGGACTGGGGTTCTAGATTGTTCCAGGGATTGTCCCAGGGACTGTGATCTTTTTTAGACTGCCTGACCATAATACGATACTGCAGGCGGAAACGCAGGCGAGGACGTCGAGTTAACTAGCCATCAGGGCAATAACAGCCAGAACGATGAGGTCACGTACAGTCTTGGAGTATAAGGAGATTAACGCCATATATGAGGATGACACGATCTTTGGGTGCCGCGCCATAGCGGAGTAAGGGGGAATGAAAAAGCAGATGAATTTGGCAGTGGAGGTCAGAAGACTGCCGTCAATAAACTTGGTTAACCCGGAGCCTTTCAGGTCGAAGCTGTCCGAGTTAAGTGCGTGGGCTACGAACGCTGTGGAATAGCGAAACAGTCGGTAGGATGGTGAAAATCCTATGGTGAGATCCGGATCGTGAGAGGATGAGGGTACTACTGAAAGGAAGTGAGAAGGAGGTCAGTAAATCTTTCGGTAACATAACAGGACACAAAGGACAGCTTGCTCACTTACAAAAAATCGGTGCGACAAGTGATGGTATGTGAAGGACATGTGGGGAAGATGATGAGACATTGGAGCATTTCCTATGTAATTGCCCGGCTTTCGCGGCCAACAGACACCGGTACTTAGGTGGGGAAACAATACCAGACATGAACCAACTTAGGGGCGTTACATGGTTATTTTTTAGTTTTTAGAGCGCACAACAAGCCATTTACTGGCTTAGGTGTATGTCCACAGTGGCATGGGGTGGATTAATATCCGCACCCTCTTTTCAACCCAACCTAACCTAGGAAGGCAGAAAATCTTTGGTCCAGCGATGAAAAAATGTAGCCTTTACAAGGAAACTTCTGATGATGCATTGAGACTAATTGACTTTGTCGCGTTCACAAACATGGTATGCAGTTAGCAGCACCAAGACCACATGTTGGTCCCCTCATTAAACAACAAGAAACCAAATTGATCACTTTGCGGTATATACTAGGCATTTATACGACTTGTTTGACTTGCTTACGATCCGAGGAATGAACTTCGGTTGCGATTGTTATTAGTTGCATCGAAAGTTTGCACACGTCTTGTGTCCGGTCACGTGAAGTTGAGTTGAAGCGGGAATGAGGGTTTTTTTCTATAACCGTTTTTAGAACTACTCAAAAAATAAACTTTTTTGAAAGCCCGGTTTGAGTTTTGAAAATTTAAAATAGAACCAGTTGAACTGGTTATTTCTTATAAAAGAGAACCCTTATCGAACTTTGCAAAAATAAACTTTTTTGAAAAGGTTTTAAATATTGAAGATGTTTAAAAAAACCGGTTATTTTTTCTAAAAGAGAAGCTTTATAAAAATTTATATGCAGAATCTTAAGATGAAGTCGAGCGGCATATCCATTTATCAATTTCTGAGACAGCGATCGAACAGATAAAATGTTAATGAAATAAAAAACCTATTAATATATTCAGCCCAAAGAACCGCAAAACCGGTTTTCAAAAACCGAACTGGTCAACCTAACATTAACTATGCTAGGCCCGGTGAAGCATGACTGTTGATAGGGGTCCTGACTGGCCATTGCAACGTCAGTTCTTCTACATCTTGATTGACAAAGAGAAAGATGAGTTTCTGCAGTATGGCCAATGGCTATAAAGGAGATGGAGACGATCGAGTAAATTTTAAATCACTCAACCCCCGCAACCGAGGAGGAGGTACAGAATTATGGGCGAACAGCCTTTTCCGTGCCTGGATTCCCTCCTGGCACTTACTCTTCATGTCATTATGGAGTTCTGTTAAGACCTAAATTGGCAGGCTGGACCAAACTCTCACCAGTGAGCATTTGTCCCCGTCTTCCCGGGTCTCTACCGTTTTGTCTTATGATTTGGTCTCCGTTTATCTGTCGTTTCTGTTCTCTTGCACCTTACTTGGGTGCATAGAGGTCTGACCTAAAATATTAGTGCCGAGTATGATTCGAATCGATCAATAAACTAATATAGCTCCTTATAAAAACCGATCGCCAGATTTAACTTTTTTAGCTCCCAAAAGCCTCAGTATCCATTCGATTTGGCTGGAATTTGGCACAAAGACTTCCGTTCTAACTTCCAACATCACTACAGAGAAGGATCCGAAGAGGTCTACAAACTGATATATCCCCCTTACAAAACCATTCCGAGATTTGACTTCTTGAACCCTTAAAAGGCTCATGTTGTGCGCTAAACCTATTCAAAAAAGAAACTTTAACAACTAAAACGCACTCGGCCTGAACGGATCTTATGAACACTCCTTAAATTGCATCCTAAATGCAATGCATTCCAAAAAATGCAGTGGTGGCACGCGTTATCATTAGCCGATCGTCATGATATTTCGTATTTCGCTTATAGGGACCAAAAGGGGAAAAATAGAGGGTATGCGTTTCTCTATTTGCAAAAAAAAATCTCCCTTATAGGATGGGACGATTTACTCTACATATATTATCTTAAATTCAAATTGATTTCAAATTCTGTTGAGATATTAAAGACATATGGCTATTAACTAATGTTCACCCTCCTAATTGATATTTGCTTTAATCTTCATCCTTTGCCATTCTCATGACCAAAACAAATACTAGGAATAATTAAAAAATTATCTAAATTGTGTCATAACCTCTAATAAATGACACAATTCTCTCAAAACAAATGAGACTTCCTTTTGACCATACACAGCAGCTACACAAACGTAAAAAAAGCACACATACTCGTATATGCTACCACTCTCCTTCTTCCTCCTCCAATAATGCCCACTACTATATTTTAAAGAAATTACCTCATCGTAATGAAAACAACGATGGCCTTCCCCTACATTAAAGTATAACAACAACAACAGCAGCAACAACTACAACGCCGACGACAAACAGCAAAGAGCTAACAGGACCTATAAATATGTAAGAAACCTATAAAAGAAGAGCCAAGCTTCGGAGCTACCCCAACTTTAACAGCAAAACGAAAAGTGGACAATTAAAAAAACAAGTCATATTGATGCATACACACAAACATATGAATATATCAGACATACAAAAATTATCTACACTATGAGTGTTCACATGTATGTATGTAAGCACTTATGCATGTGTTTGAGCAGTAGTGTAATGTGAAATTGTCTTTGTTGTTGTAGTATTGCAAGTTGTGGGACATGAAGACATTTAAGACTCAGCAAATAAAAAAGAGATAAGAGATGGGGGGACAACCAGGGTTGCCGCTATAAACAACTTGTTTTTGACAAATTTTTTTCTAAATAGGAAAAAGTTGAATCTTGGATAAATTAATATAAATGAGATTAAAGTACAAATTGTTTTATAATTTGAGGTCAAAGCCATTTTTCAATGATGTTTAAAATTTTAATATTCGCCTTCCTCCTTGTAGTTTCATAGCCACCAAATGGTGGTGGTAAGATAGGGGTAGCGTTACCTTTCCAACTAAAAGGGCAATTTGTCCGCTTTTCGAAGGCTAGCCCTATTATGATGATCGGTCCATACTTCCCTAGCGACCCTAGACATCAATAATAAAACTCTTATGTTCAGATGGGCATTCAAGTAAGTCCTAGGGAAGATTTCTCATGTACCTAGGTACTTGATGAATTGGATAAGAGATTATCTGAAACAATTAAAAGCGTGCTAAGTTCGGCCTGGCCGAATCTTATATATCCTCCACCATGGATCGTATTAATCGAGTTCTTTGCCCGGTATTTCTTTTTAGGCAAACAAATGATAAAAGGAAAGAATTGCTATACTATTGGAGCTATATCAAGCTATGGTCCGATTCGGACAATAATTGAATTGAATGTTGGAGACCATAGTAGAAGTCATTGTGTAAAATTTCGGCCAATCCGAATAAGAATTGCGCCTATAAGGGGCTGAAGAAGCACAATAGGGAGATCGGTTTATATGTATCAGGCTATAGACCGATTCAGACCATATTTCACAATGGGAGAAGCCGTTGTACGTTGTAATTGCACCCTCTAGAGGCTCAAGAAGTCAAGATCGGTTTATATGGCAGCTATATCAGGTTATAGACCGATTTGAACCAAACTTATCACAGTTTGAAGTCATAACGAAACACGTCATGCAAAATTTCAGCCAAATCGGATAATAATTGCGCCCTGTAATGACTCAAGAAGTAAAGATTCAAAATCGGTTTATATGGCAGCTATATCAGGTTGTGTACCGATTTAAACCATACTTAGCACAGTTGTTGCAAGCCATAACGAAACACGTTATGTAAGATTTCAGCCAAATCGCATAGGAATTGCGCCCTTTAGAGGCTCAGGAAGTCAAGATCCAAAATCGGTTTATATGGCAGCTATATCGAAACATGGACCGAAATGGCCCATTTACAATCCCAGTCGACCTACACTAATAAGAAGTATTTATGCAAAATTTCAAGCGGCTTGCTTTACTTCTTCGAAAGTTAGCGTGCATTCGACAGAGAGACGGACGGCGTTATCGGCTTAAATGTCAGTATGAACTGGACTTGGTATTTCGGAAAAGTGATCTCTTGGCTGCGGGTATTCCGCCATTCTCAGGATTTTATTTTTACTCGGTTAGGTCTAAATTGGATGAGGCATCGGGAAAGGAGTCTTCATCGACATCCTGGGAAACAAGGAGCCATACAGTGTTTTGAACGGGTTAGTGTCTTTCAGGCAGAAGTCCTAGCGGTTCTTAAGGCGAGACGATCGGAATGTAATGATATATGTGGACAGCTAGGTGACACTGAAAGCTGTGGCGTCGGGTCATGTGCTATTGAGACTGATTTAGTGATGAAAAAAGTTTCTTCGCACAATGGGAAGGTTATCAAGCTATGCAGAATCCCGGGCCATTAAGAAGTGGTTATGTATACATATTCTACCATGACTACGCGAATAAGGAGAAGGCTGCCGTGGATTGCAAGTTGGCCAAGGCCCTGTAACAAAGTGTTTCGCAGTACAGGACTTAACTATCCTGGTGCCGAGAAAGCATGACCTCGGACGACTGATAGAATTCTGTACTGGCAATTTGAGGAGTTTGAGCTAGCGCTGGACACAGGGAGAGGAGAGCTTCCACAAGGTCAATGGTGACGAGGAGGACTGGGATACAATCGAGCACCTTTTGTATTATTGTACCGCAATTGCGAGGAAGAAGCTACAGGATTATGCGTATGATACCTGTCTCAGATGACATTTGGCTATTTCTCTATCAGGAAGTTGCTGCATCCAAGGGGATAATGAACTTTTTGCAGTATGTTCTGAGTACGTCGAACATATTTTCTTAGACTGCAGACGTATTTTGGAAAGCAAGAAGAATCTCATCTGAGAGTAATGAGAAAATGGACGCAGTAGCAAAGAGGCTAAAGACGGAGATCTCGAAGCAAACACAAGCTAGAAGAGATCGATAAGCACAAAACAGGTAGTCAACCTCAAAGGAATGCAAAATCAATTTCGAGCTGAACGTCATGTAAGGTAAGTACCTCTCAACTGCCTTGGATATATTTAGATTATCATCAAACTGTTGGATAGAACAACTTCAACGTTGCGACAGGAATCCAAATTGTTTGGTAAGAAGTGAAATCTGCGAAACCCATACTGTTGACCGCTAAGAAGGCCCTTAAAAGACCTTAAATATCTCACAAGATGCTGAATAAATACACCCTACCACACCTCTTTTTGGGGATCGGCTTCACTTTCGAAACTTTTCAAAGCACTGGAAGTTCTTTCGCACAGTAAGCTTGAGTGAAACGATTGCTTATTGCCCGCCGAAGAGGGTCGATATGCTAACCGGGTACAGAGTTTTAATCATTGCTACGTAGTTGGAGTCATCGGGGTGAAGTCGTACACTATAATCGGAGTCGTAAAATAAAACCCTTTGAAAATCAATAATATGAAAAAATGTTGTCGAAATCAATGAAATTTTTAAAATTCTGGGGGGGGATTAATCTTTTCTGAGGGGTGCCTAGCCCACCACTCAAACGCCTTTCCACGCTTATGATGGGGGCTATATATGTTTATAGACCGATTCGGATCATTCTTTGTATGGATGTCGAAAGTCATAATACAAGTCTTTGTTCCAAATTTCAGTCAAATCGGATGAAAATTGAGGCTTTTAGGGGCTCACGAAGTCAAGTTAAGTGATCGGTTTTCATGGGGGCTTTATCTCTTTATAGGCCGATTCGAACCATGGCATGGATATTGGAAGGCATAACGCAAGTCTTTGTTCCTAATTTTAGCCAAATCGGATGAAAATTGAGGCTTCTAAGGGTTCAACAAGTGATAGTCGGGGATAGGTTTATATGGGGACTATATCAGTTTATAGACCGATTCGAAACATACGTGACATGGATATTGGAAGTTATAACTTAAGTCTTTGTTCAAAATTTTGCCAAATCGGATGAACATTTTGGCTTCTAGGGGCTCAAGAAGTCAAATCTGGGGATCGGTTTATATGGTGACTATATCCAAATCTGAACCGTTATGGCCCATTTGCCATCCCCAACGACCTACATAAATATTTAATATCTGTGCAAAATTTCAAACGGCTAACTTTATGCGTTCGACCTTTATCGTGATTTCGACAGACGGACGGACGGACGGGCGGACATGGCTAGATCGAATCGGAATATCGAGACGATCCAGAATATATTGGGTTGCCCAAAAAGTATTTGCGGATTTTTTAAAAGAAAGTAAATGCATTTTTAATAAAACTTAGAATGAACTTTAGTCAAATATACTTTTTTTACACTTTTTTTCTAAAGCAAGCTAAAAGTAACAGCTGATAACTGACAGAAGAAAGAATGCAATTACAGAGTCACAAGCTGTGAAAAAATTTGTCAACGCCGACTATATGAAAAATCCGCAATTACTTTTTGGGCAACCCATTTTATGGGGTCGCAGATCAATATTTCGAGGTGTTACAAACGGAATGACTAGATTAGTATACCCCCATCCTATGGTGGTGGATATAAAAAGTGGATTTCATATTACTAATCTGATGTTAAATATCTTTCCTTTGAGTCTCTTATCGTCTCTATAGATCTCCATGTCCGCTCAGGGGGGTTTTGGGTAAGGTCGTTCCCCCTGATCCCGGTTATTTGACTTCAAATGTGGTTGTCACATTCGTATTTTTAGATGCAATAAAAATTTTGATGAATCACTCTCTTCGTCTTCGATATCTGGCGTTCTTCAAAATTGCTACAAATGTGGAAAGAAGCACTCAGGGGACAAAATACTACTTTTAGAAAAAAAATTTATTTGTACTTGCAAGCTACTTGATATCTCAATTCATGCCTTTTCACACACAACATGGCAACCCTATGGAGACTGGCAACTAAACTACAAAATGGAGCAAAACTCTCTGAGACAAATTGTCACTCTTATGTTTGGCTTATGTACGACAGCAGCGCAACAATATGCTTGTGTTGGTTGGTTGGCTGGTTCGTCATCAGTGTGCCAGATAAGAAAGCAAAGGTTTCATTGTCGCAGCGAGCTGTTGTATTGCAAGCGATGCTGCCATGGCAGCAGCAAAGCACTCCACTCAGTGATGTGGAACTCAATGCCAGTGTCAGGGTAAGGCAAATGAGTAACAACAACAACGGCAATGCAAACGAGCCAGACGTAGATAACATATTCGAGCCATGACTACGTAATAGGTGCTATTGCTGCTGCCGCTGTTGTTCTTGTTGTTATTGAAATTGTCGTCGTCATTGTAGAAGGTAACAAATTGTGAATACAACGACAACAAAATGGTCATGGAACTCATGTAAGTCAGCATGTGGACATTCAAGGCTTATGCATGCCTATGACTATGGGTATGCATTTGTGGTACTGTATGTGTGTGTATGTAAATGCACATGCAACACAGTAAGAGTCTGGTCTGGTTTCCTGTTTACCGGCAACCATCAACGCTATTACTTCTGCCCGTTGTAATGCTGCATTTGTGGCGTTTTCAAGAGGCAGAGACCAAAACAGGTTGAAAGTAAACACTCTGTGTGTTGCTGTATTGTTTTTTTTGTTTGTCGTTGTAGTATTGTATGTTTTAATCACCAACAAACAAAAAAACAACATGGTGTCTTCCCACCTTGACCCCTTCAACCAACCTACTCTTAAACGAAATGCACTCATACATATGCTCATGCAGTCAATCACATATTTACTACGAGTGAAACAACAAACCAACCATACGTCCCTCTTACGCTTGTTAATTTAACCAACTTGTATGTTTGTATGTCCGTTGTATCTGTGCTGCCATTTGTTTGAATGACCGGTTGTATGTGCATGTCATATTGTTTGGTACGACGTCTGACTGACTCTAAGAGAAAATACGAAGGCATGTGTGTGCACATCCAAGCGCACATACATACTATGTACGCTATGTAGCAAACAGAAGCAGCAGACTTGTAGAGTTGACTAACCTTTCAACGTTACGTTTTACTCTAGGCATTCGCCACACTGGCGTGCGAACGAACAGCAAGGGCAACAACACCGGCAAAAACAAAAATAAACACGACAACAGCTATGTTGTGATTCGTCTTATTAACGAGGGTAACATCACGAAATATATGTATGGGGCCAATACTTCATAATGTAGACCAGACTGTTGGCTATGTGGTATTTTTGATGGTTGGGGTATTATTAGGTGATCTTGGTGTATTCTTCTTATATATATATATAATGAGACATACACATACACACACATATACATACTCTACACCATTAATGGCTTTCGGCAATTTGTTTCTTTGTGAGCTATACTTAAACTAAATAGTCACCAGAGGAAGTTATCTGTCTCCTAGGGAACGTGTCCCCAGGTGGCGAACAAGGTTGGCAGTTGACCTCAGCATTTTACTCATAATCTAGAAAGTCTTGTTCTGACGACCTGCAGAATAGTGCGATCATCTAGAGTGCCAGAAGGCGATGAACAAGAGTGTTTCTATGGACAAATGATACCTAAACACTGCGTGTCATTGAGCAACAACAGCATGAGTTTGATTCACTCTTTCTCGGACGCTGGTTGTGGTGGAAATACTAGAGGCATCTAGGCAAAGGATTCGCCACATACTTGGCCTCACTGGATATGAAGAAGGCATTAAACATCCTTACATAGTCTGTGGTTTTCCGGTGACTCCGAAAGGACTTTAATGTATCTACCGGCGTATCTGAGGGAATACTGAGAAGATAACTGCATAACATGCTATTGATCTATAACTCTTAAAATGGAACGTGTGAATATGAGGTCATATCACGAGCGGCGCAGGGCTCCATATTTTCGACCAGATCTTTGGTATGCCAGTTATGATGCCAACAGAAATGCCAAACCGAATAATAGTAGAACATGCTGGAGTCATCAGATTAAGATACACGGAAGGTGCAGAGCGGAAACTGCTGCAGGTGATGTTAAAGGCTAAGCACTGGCTGGGCTCCCACCGCTGGCAACTTGCGATGCAGAGGGCGGAGTTGCCACTCTTAACAAGAAAAAATATTCCAGTGGAAGTGTTGGTGAAGACCAAGAGATCGGTCAAATATCTAGAGATCTGACTGTATTAGGGCGCAACTCAGGCGCAGACTCTAAGTAGAGATATGCAATACCAATACGAAATATGAGGCCAAGCACTGCAGAGAGCATGCCGAGCAAAATCGCTGCTTTTGGTACAGAACAATGCGGATTTTAGGGACTGGCCTTGCAAAAGCTGGAATAGCTCCGATAATTCATATGATAGGATGTCCGCCTTTGCGGCTCCCCCCATATTCATTAGTGGAAACCAATGGTGAACATTGGTGAACGTACCAATAAAACATTTTCTGATGTTTTCGCCGGGGTTTGAAACCAAGGGTTCAGCGTCAAAGGCTGACATCCTATCATATGAACAATAGGAACTATTCCAGCTTTTGCAAGGACTGAACCTAATGGGAAAGCAGACATGACTGCTTTTTTTAGCAAAGAAAGGGCTGCTGTTTCAGCAAACATTTCCACCGCTTTTTCAACTAACAAAATCTTCTGGTTCAACTACAAAATCTGCTAAAATATTGAAGAAGAGATCCACGAAATCTTTCAATGTTAGTGGCCAAAGCGTATCCTAGCAGGCTTACACTGATAAGAGTAGGGAATACAACAAAGCCATAGCAAGAGCAAATAAACAATTTTGGTTTGAATTCTGTTGTTCGTTAGAGAACATCAAAAACGTAGTCAGACTTCACTTCGTTAAAGCAGCAGGACTCTAACTCCACCCATATAAAGATGGATATAGATACAAAAATCAGCTGAATCTTTAGACATCCTTCTTAAAACACATTGCCAGCTCTGCTCCAATAGAACCAACACTTAGAGGTTTGAGCCGTCATTTACTTCACTTAAGTTCAAATATTAATGAGAAATCGCATTAAAATTAAGAACCAAGACTTAGAGCCTTGAGCCGTCATATACTTCACTAATGTTCTAATATCAACGAACAATCGCATTAAAATTCCTTCGAATTTGGTTTTCTGAAGTAAACGCTGAAGGTTAGCCTAAATCGAAACATGGAACAAGTAAAAAGGCACTAAGATGGGGACATAGGCATAAATCGGGACATAGGTATATGAAAGGTGATTTTTTTAGCTATTATCTTTTAGGCAACACGGCTAACGCACGTTTCGTGTTGTGTTTCACTGTCAAACATCTTCACTTTGGTTTATAATTTAACCATGAATCGTCTTACAAACTAACAACGCCAGCAAATTATTGAATTTTATTATCAAAATGCTTGCTCTGTTAAGAAAGTTCATCGCGCGCTTCTTCCATTTTATGGACCAAGCTCATTTTTGGCTCAAATAAATAAGCAGAATTGTCAATTTTGGGGTGAAGATCCACCAGAAGCATTGCAAGAGCTACCAATGCATCCAGAAAAAGTCATAGTTAGGTGCGGTTTATGGGCTGGTGGCATCATTGGACCGTACTTCTTCAAAGATGATGCGAATCGTAACGTAACTGTGAGTGGTGAGCGTTACCGTGAGGTGATATCCAAAATTTTTTTTGGCCAAAATACAAGAGCTACTTGTATGACATGTGGCTTCAACAAGATGGCGCCACACAGCACGCGTAACAATGAACGAGAGGCGAGTTTGGTGAACATTTTATTTCACGTTCGGGAACGTCAATTGGCCGCCTAAATTGTGCGACATTGAGGCATTTATTTGAAACATTGAAGCATTTATTCGAGAGATACCGGCCGATTAAATTATATGGACCGTACTATCGATCCAAATAAAGATTTCATGCATTTTTCTGAATTTTATGTGCTTTTTTTTTTTGAAAAGCTATATAGCTGCTATATCCAAATGAAGACATGTCTGTGTCATTTTGAACACGGATATCGTAAAGTCTAACACAGCAAAATCGTGTTATAAACGGCCCAAAAACTTAGATCGAGAAATCGGTATATATGGCATCCAAATCTGGAAGGATCTGGCCCTAATTAAATGGAGATTTTGAAGGGCCCAACACAACTCACTGTCCCAAATATCGGCGAAATCGGACAGTAAATGCACTCATTATGGCCGTAAAACCTTAAATCGGGAAATCGGTATATAAGGCAGCTTTTTCCAAATCTGGATCGATCTAGGACGTAGTAGTAGTAGTAGTAGTAGTAGTATCTTTATTCATTTCATTTTAAAAAATAAATCGTACTTCGAATATTAGATTATGAAATAAGATATACGGCTTTGACTTAGTGTCGTCAGCCGGTAAATTTAATACAAACATTTGAGATTTGGTAAAGAGAACATTATGTTTAAATTTCATGTGAATTCAGTGATTATTAATTTTCTATACTTCAGTGCATTTTTTAAATATTTCACTAAGTTTATCCAATCCAAGGCTCCTCTGCCATCTAGAATATCTATGATTTCTCTGTCAGTTAAACTAATTTTGCCAAAAAATTGCATCCGGTATCCTCGCAGTATTGGGCATATTCCTAAGAAATGCTGAATGTTTTCTTTTGCTCGCATATTACATAATGTGCATTCGGTAATTTCATTAGAATTGGCAGTGTATTGGCTTCCATTGAGGTATATCAAATCGCATCTTGCCTTTAGTATCCAAGTTATATCATCTTCAGTGTAGCGATCGGATATATATTCAGAACCCCTAGTGTAGTCTAGGTGTTTATAAATTCTTTCGTTGCTTTGTGTTGCCTTCTGTTCATATTTTGTACGACTGCACGCATTTAGATGGTTAGTGAGCGATGTTATTATTCCATTCCAGGTAGTTTCATTGATGCTTGCATCGATTACGTGGATGTCAAACTCATTTAATTCTTTAACCCAGAACAGTTGTTTGTTCAGTAGAATTTTAGATAGCTGATGCGGTAGTCGATCTCGATTATATTTAAACATAGTTCTGCCCACGTATTTCATATGCAGTTGTAGCGTATATATATGACTATTTTCTATGCAGGTTTCAAGAGCGATAGCATAATTTGGGGTGTTTTCGGGTAGCTTCAGAACTCGTTTCAGAAAAAAACGCTGTAGCTTATCTACTTCTTCAAAATTTCCAAATCCCCAGACTTGTGCGGAGTAGGACTGTATGGATCTGCTAACCGCCAGATATAAATTCCATTTTTGGCTCAAGGAAATATCTTTCTTTTGAAGAAATGCTTTCCAAGTCATGTTTATTGCACTTTTTGCTTGAGCATTACGACTTTTAACATGCTTTTGGAATTTCATTTGCGGTGTAATTATAACACCAAGATAATTATACTCAGAAACAATTTCTATCGCTTCTCCGTGAAAATACCATTTTTCGTGGTCAGATATTCGTCCGCCGTTTCGAAAAATAATTATTTTGGATTTGTCCATGTTAACCTCCAGATTCCATTTTGCGCAATAGTATTCTAAGTTGGATATCATGTTTTGTAGTACCGTCTTGTCGTCGGCCAGAATTACAATGTCGTCCGCATATAGTAATACTCTTATGTTCAGCCATTCTATATTCAAGCCTCCTCCCAGACTATCATGTAGGTCGTTGACGTAAAGTGCAAACGATCTAGGACGTTTTGAACGGGAAATTTTGGCAAAATCGGACATTAAATGAGCCTTTTAAGGGCCAAAGACCTTTAATCGAGAGATCGGTCTATATGATCCAAATATGAGCCGTCTGGGCCGTATTGAAAGGGGATGTCGAAGAGCCTAACACAACTCACTGTTTCAAATTTCAGCGAAATCGCCCAATAAATGCTCCTTTTATGGGCCTAAGACCTAAAATCAGCAGATCGGTCTTTATGGGGGTTATATCAAGATATAGTCGGACATAGCCCATCTTCGAACTTAACCTGCATATGGATAAAAAAAAGAAACTTTGCAAAATTTCAGTTCAATATGTTTATTTTTAAAGACTGTATCATGATTTCAAGACACAGACGGACGGACATGGCTAGATCGTCTTAGATTTTTACGCTGATCAAGAATATATATACTTTATAGGGTCGGAAATGGATATTTCGATATGTTGCAAATGGAATGACAAAATAAATATACCCTTATCCTTCGGGAGTAGGTATAAAAGGATTAAAAAAGCTTTAGTAGAAAATCAAGTAAAGAAGGTCACTTCAAAACTTGTTGTTAGAGATTTGGAAAACTTCAAGGTGCTTAGTAACTGTATCTTTATGTTCGAAAATTATGTAAAAAGATAATCCGGTGAGCTTATGGTAAAAAATATTAACAAGAAAATTATGAATGTTAGTTTCATACCTTTTTCCATATAAAAAAAGTATCCTGAGTCCAACATCAATTAATAAGATCTGAAATAAAATTAAAATAAGAATTATTAAGATTCGGATAAGTTGTAGTAAAAACTAGTGAATAATATATGGAAATAAATAGCATTTTCGATCCTATATGGATTGTATACAAACTTCCAGTATGACCTGAGCAGGTGTACAAGCAATTTCGTCCACAAATCCTATATTGATTCCTATATACGATTCCTCGTTGACAGCCCCACATCAAATAATTTCAGCTCACTGAAAAAGTTCGTTCAATGATCTCATTTTGGAGATTTTGGCAGCCCACTTCAGCTAATGTTAAATCACTGTATTGGATCGTTTAGTTAGTTCATTAGTTCAGTTCGGTAAACGATTTCTTTTTGTCCCTTGACCAAAGGAATTATTGGTAACCCCACGTCAGCTCATTTCGTTTAGTAAGTTCAGTTCGGTCAACGATTTCTTTTTGCCCCTTGATTAGAGCAATTGTTGCTGATTTCCGTACACTGAAATAGTTCGTTTAGTTAGTTCACTAGTTCAGGGATCTCTTTTGGACTAAAGAATTTATTCACTCATCAGCTAATTTCAGCTCACTGAACTAGTTCGTTTAGTTAGCTCACTAGTTAAGTTCGATCAGTGATCTCTTTTTGTTCCTTGATTCGAAGACTTATTGGCAGTCCCAAATCATTTTTTTTTTCAGTTTGCTGAGCAAGTTCGTTCACTAGTTCAGTTCTTTTATAGATCTCTTTTTATACCATTTCGTTCACTAGCACGTTCGTTAGCTCAATAGTTAAGTTCATTCAGAGATCTCTGTTTGTTCCTTAACTCTATGGCTTATGGCAGCCCCAAATCTGCTAATTTCAACTCACTGAACTAGGTCGTTCACTAGTCCAGTTCTTTCATCAATCTCTTTTTATACTACTTTCCGTACAGAGGCGGCCGCTCTAAGAGTTACTGCATCTTACCGAACAGAGGACGACCGCTTTTAGAGTTACGTCATCTTATCGAACAATGTCTGAACCCGCAGTTCTTGTCATTACCGCTATGCTGCCAATAGACCTACAGGGCTTGAGGCGAAAGAAAATATATGTCTCCGAACTAAGCCCCCAACACGAGACCATATTGCAAGATATACAATACTACACCCGGATCATTTGGTAGCTAAGGCATACTAGGCAGATGGAACTTTAAGTTAATCAACGACTTACTAATATGGATTGACAGAAAGAGAGGCATCATAAATTTCTATGTGACGCAGGCAATGTCTGAACACCAATACTTCAGCATCCCTGAAGGCATGACAACGAACATCATACGGGCTGGAACTTGGAGGTCCAAACTGCGTGGTGTTCATTGTTATTATGAAAAGTTTAGCTGGGAGCTACCGGGCGCATCCACATGTTGCGGATGATGGAATTCTCCATATGAAGAAACTGCAACTGCAGTCGCGTATAATCAGCAATATCGAGCAGAGAGTCTCAGTAAGAGACGGAATTAGTTCTAGCTTAAGTACTGAGTAACTATGATGCTCGATATGAAATGGCGAGTTATAAGCGCCTTTTAATAACCAATTGCTGTCATGACGATCGGTTCTATAGACAGAAACGAGTTTGCTCACCTATAGTAGCTTGAAGAGGATCGCTACCTTTTCATGCAAATGTGGTTACAACAACAATAATACTTCAGAAAGAACCTAAAGAGATTAGGAAAATTCAGCTTACCATTCTGCATATACCAGAAAGAAGAGGTGGTGGATGATGCAGAGCACACATTCTTCTGCTGTCCGCTGGCGCGGTGAAATAACAGCAGAAATCCTAATAACGTAGATGTGCAGCAGAGAGAATAGCTGGAGAGCCGTTACAAGTTTTGTCAAAGGAATACTCAGGTCAAAGAAAGAGACTTTGACGCGACTGCTATATGGAGAAGGCACATGGAAGCAGCAACACTGAGACGCAAGACGTAGGTGCCACAAGAGGTTTTACCTCGAAGTAATGCGAGAGCAGTTTCGAGGTGGTTTACATATCCCCAGTGTCAAGGTGGCTTTTTAGCCCATATCATGAAATGCGAGCGATCACAACATGTGCGGACTGGGACTTTGACGCGACTGCTATATGGAGAAGGCACATGGAAGCAGCAACACTGAGACGCAAGCCGTAGGTGCCACAAGAGGTTTCACCTCGAAGTAATGCGAGATCAGTTTCGAGGTGGTTTACATATCCCCAGTGTCAAGGTGGCTTTTTAGCCCATATCATGAAATGCGAGCGATCACAACATGTGCGGACTGGGATAGTGCTAACACTAAACCTTTACAGTGGGCTAAAAAGGAATGAAAGGGCGCACAGCCCGACGGTAATAGCCACAGGTTTCTCGACGATAATCATAGAGGACGCGTACCCTTTATGGCAATGCGAGCCAAGTTAAAAAAACCTGGACAAATAGCTCGCAGTGGCAGGGTAGAGCGAAGAAAATATCGAAAAAAAAGGTAAAAATCTTCTGGATAGATCCAGTCTGTGATCTCCAGACAAAACGAACATTAAGGGAAGGTATGAAGAAGATCGGTACGACCTTTGGCTTCTTGCAAGCCATATAGAATTATAGGGCTATATATACAAGGAAGGTGCGGCAGGCAATGCTGATAATGAGATCTTAAACAACGTTCTATGGATATACCTGCCTTCGCGAGAAAAAAGGCCCCACCGATTGAAATTGAACATTAAATCGGATTTGAAGCAGCTGAGGGAAGAAGAATACAGAAGTACTAACAAGGGCTTTTCGAAGGTTTTTTTTTAAATTGTTAAATCTCACAGCTCGCTCGATCGATTGCTGGTTAGGTTCGAAATGCTAGATACAGGGTGCGCCAGAGAACCCTACTTATTTGAAGGGTCGAGAAAGGGGGCATCTGGAGGGGAAAGTTCCCAAGTTTGTTTCTCCCACCAGTCAGTTGCCATCATGCTCTAGTCTGGAGAGCAGCGGTCCTTCGTCGTCGAGAGCTTCGTTTCTAACGATCGCTGACTTGTTGCTACGAATTGTGCTACAGCGCTCTTTTTGAAGTTCCTCCTGACAGACCCGTTCCTGGCCGTAATTCGATTCTGTCGAGGGAGGATGAAAGTGTCGCTACACCCAAAAAAGGACTTCAACGGACCATCAGAACTCCGGAAAATATGGAAAGAGTGAGGCAGTCAGTTGTGCGTTCTCTGACTGTGTGCTGTAAATGTAGGAGGCCACCGTAGCGCAGAGGTTAGCATGTCCCGCCTGGGTTCTAATCCTAGCGAGACCATCAGAAAATATGTTCATCGGTGGTTTTCCCCTCCTAATGCTGGCAACATTTGTGAGGTACTATGCCGTGTAAAACTTCTCTCCAAAGAGGTGTCGCACTTCGGCATGCCGTTCGAACTCGGCTATAAAAAGGAGCCCCTTATCATTGAGCTTAAAATTTCATTGTTTGAAGTTTGCCCCTGTTCCCTAGTGGAATGTTCATAGGCAAAATTTGCAATTTTTGCAGTAAATGTAACTGAACTCGATTTTTTTGGCCGTCAAAATACATCACTTGTACATTTTGCAATCCATTGAGTGATGGACCTAAGTCTCGGTTGGGAATCACCATAGAAATGACGTCAGCAAAAGGCTAAAGACTTACATAACATCATTAGAGAAAAAATTATCAATACGGAAATTTTTTTCTGTTGTTTTCCCTAGGATTCGAACCCAGGCGTTAACCTATGCGTCATCAAAGCCTACAACATTAATTGGTAGAAAATAGGACACATTCCCTTTTGTTATCTTCCTCTACATTTAAATTATCTCCTTCATCTAAACTGTCTGGAGCTTCTTCCAAAAAGGCTTAGCTTTTCTGGCTTACATATAAAAATGCATGCACATACAGCTTGCCATATGTTTGTGGCTATGGGCATGCTTCAACATGACGCGACAGCAAACGCGATGCTCGGTGGTATTTCCTTTTTTTGTTTTGTTTTTGGGCTTTGTCAATAGATTGTTAAGAACAACGGGTGAATATCTCTAGGGGGGCGACTAAGAAAATGTGTTGCTCAACCGAAGGTTGTTTGCTTTGTTAGGTGTATATGTGTATGTCTGCTCTCTCTACCATGTGCAAAAAAATTGGTGTGGGTCATGGTCTGCATGCAAAGAGAGGCTTGAATCGAGTTTTCTTAGGACCCCTTGTGAAATAAAATCATTTAGCAACTATGCCACTGTAACAACAATAACAACAACCGAGGCAGCAATAAAAGCAGCGGCTGCGACATAGCAACCAACAACAGACATAGGAGACTACGTTAAGTTTTTTTATTCTTATTTTTGCTTAAGTTTTTTTCTCTGGTTTTGGGAGGGATTTTGTGGCTGTCATAAAAGTGTCTTACCACCATCGTTTGCTGGGTGCCTCGCATGGCGTTTGCCCAATACCATCACACCATAGCTGTGGTGTGCGTGATATTTTTCTTAATTTAGTTTTGTTGAAATTCGGTAATCAATTTCCGAAATCATAATAGGTTTTTTTTTCTTCTTGGGCTTCATTGCCGCAGAAAATTTTTTTTATTCTCATTCTTATCTGCGTCAAAAATTGTGAGCCAGGGTTTTTTGCTACTTTTTGTAGTATTAAATACATAAGAATGTTTGTATGTTTCAGAGTCTATATTATTATGTGAGTCAATGGTGCTGCAAAAGTATTGAGGTAGGTATGGTTCAGAACAAAATGCAGTATGGCATGCGATACGTAATAGGAGTAAGAGGAGGAATAAGTTGAGCTATGCCGACCAGGGCATATAAGATTAAATTCAAAGTAGAAGCAAATTGCGATTCTTAACGTCATTACTGATAGCAATTGGGGATATAAAAACCTTGTCAAAAATCGAGTTCTTTTGCACAAAATTGGTTATAGTTTACCCTTCCCTTTGCAAAACAAAGCTTTCCTTTGCAAAAAGGAAAGTACCCTTGGGGAAAGGGTTCCTTTAAAAAGGGTCTCCTTGAGAAAGGGCACTTTCCTGGCAAAAGGGTACTTTCCTTAGTGAAAGGGTTTTTTTCCTTGGGGAAGGGGTACTTTGCTTGGGGAAAGGGTACTTTCCTTGGGGAAGGGGTACTTTTCCGGGGAAAAGGGTACTTTCCTTGGGGAAAGGGTACTTTTCTTAGGGAAAATGTAGTTTCCTATGGGAAAGGCTACTTTCCTTAGGGAAAAGGTAGTTTCCTATGGGAAAGTGTATTTTCATATGGAAAAGGTACTTTCCTTGGGAAAAGGGTACATTCCTTGGAGAAAGGCTACTTTCCTTGGAGAAAGTATACCTTTCTTGTGGAAAGGGTACTTACATCTTTGGGGAAAGGGTGCTTTTCGTGGTGAAAGGGTACTTTTCTTCGGGAACGGGTATTTTCCTTGTGGAAAGTGTACATTCATTGGGCAAAGGGTACTAAAACCATCCCTTCCCTGAAGAAAAGGGTACTAAAACTAACCTAAAGGGTACACAAATACTACCCTAAAAGGTACTAAAACTACCCTTTCCCCAGGGAAAGGGTAGCTAAAACCGCAATTTTATAGGGAAAGGTTACTAAAACCAACCCTTCCATGGGGAATGGATACTAAAATCACAATTTCCCTGGGTAAAGGTACCAAAACTACCCTTTCCTTGGATCCTAAAACTACCCTTTCCCTGGTTACTTAAAACACAATTTCCCTGGGAAAAGTGCATTAAAACTACCCTTTCCCTGAGAAAAGGGTACATAAACCGCAATTTCCCTGACGAAAGGATAGTAAAATCATCCTTTCCCTGGGGAAAGTGTACTAAAACTATCCTTTTCCTGGAGAATGTGTATTAAAACTACCCTTTCCTTGGGGAAGGTGTACTAAAACTATCCTTTCCGTGAGTATGGGGTACTAAAACTACCACTTCTTGGGAAAAGGGTTCTTAAACCACAATTTCCCCGGGGAAAGGGTAACAAAACTATCCCTTCCCTGGGGAAAGAGTGCTAAAACTACAATTACCCTTAGGCAAGGATACTAAACCTACCATTTTCCATTTGCATTACAAAATTTAAGCATTCCTTTCCCTGGGAAAATGGTACTAAAATCACAATTTCCCTGGGGAAAGGGTACTAAAACCACCCTTTTCCTGGGAAAAGGATATAAACACCAAAATTTTCTTGGGGAAAGGGTAATAAAACTACCCCTTTTCTGGGGAAAGTGTACTAAAACGACCCTTTCCCTTGGGAAGATGTACAAAAACTTTTCGTTCCCTGGTAAAAGGGTACTAAAACTACCCTTTCCCCTTAAAAAGGGTACTAAAACTTCCCCTTCCCTGGGGAAAGGGTGCTAAAACTACAATTTCCCTTAAGAAAGGGTACTAAACCATATTCCTGGGGAGACGGTACTAAAACTACCTTTTACATGGGGAAAGGGTACTAAAAATACCTTTTAATGGGGAAAGGGTACTAAAACCAACCTTTCCCTGGGGAAAGTGTACTAAAACTATTCTTTTCCTGGGTAATGGATACTAAAGCTACCCCTTTCCCTGTGTACTAAAACTATCCTTTCCCTGGGTACTTAAAACACAATTTCCCTGGGGAAACGGTACTAAAACTACCCTTTCGCTGTGGAAAGTGTACTAAAACGACCCTTTCCTTGGGGAAGGTGTACAAAAACTTCCCGTTCCCTGGTAAAAGGGTATTAAAACTACCCTTTCCCCTTAGAAAGGGTACTAAAACTACACCTTCCCTGGGGAAAGGGTGCTTAAATTGCAATTTTCCTTAGAAAAGGATACTAATACTACCACCTTCCTCGGGAAAGGGTACTAAACAAAACCCCTTCCATGGGGAAAGGGTAGTTTTAGTACCCTTTCCCAAAGCTACTCTCTCCCTGGGGAAAGGTTACAAAAACTACCCTTTCCCTGGAGAAATGATAGTTAAACAACCCTTTACTTGGGGAAAGTGTACTAAAACTACCCTTTTCTTGGCGAAAGAGTACTAAACCTACTCCTTCCTTGATTAATCCGCAACAAAACTACCCTTTCTTTGGGAATAGGGTACTAAACCAACCCTTTCTTTGCGTATAGGGTACTAAAACTACCTTTTCCTTTGTTATAGGGTACTTAAACTAACCCTTCTTGGGGAAAGGGTACTAAAACCACCCTTTTCATGGGGAAAGGGTACTAAACTACCCATTCCCTGGGGAAAGTGTACTAAAACCATACTTTTCCTGGGGAAAGGGTACTAAAACTACCCTTTTAATGGGGAAAGGGTACTAAAATACCCTTTCCATGGTGAAAGGGTACTAAACTACTCTTTCCTTGGGGAATGGGTACTAAAGCTACCCCTTTTCCTGGGTACTAAAATTACCCTTTCCTTGGGTAATTGAAACACAATTACCCTTTCCCTGGGGAAAGTGTACTAAAACTACACTTTCACTGGGACAAGTGTACTAAAACTACCCTTTCGCTGGGGAAAGTGTACTAAAATGACCCTTTCCTTGGGGAAGGTAACCTTTCCATGGGGAAATAGTGCTAAAACTATTCTTTCCCTGGGGAAAGGGTACTAAAACTACTCTTTCTCTGGGGAAAGGGTACTAAAACTACTCTTTCCCTGGGGAAAGGGTACTAAAACCCTGTCCCCGGGGAAAGGCTACAAAAGCTACCCTTTCACCGGAGAAATGGTACTAAACTACCCTTTCCTTGGGGAATGGGTACTAAAACTACCCTTTTCTTGGGAAAACTGTGCTAAAACTATTCTTTCCTTGATGAATGCGTACTAAAACTATCCTTTCCGTGGGTATAGGGTACTAAAACTACCCCTTCTTGGGAAAAGGGTACTAAAAGGGTAAACTAGCCTTTTCTAAGGAAAAGGTTACTAAAACTCCCCTTTCCTTGGGGGATATTGTACTAAAAGTACCCCTTCCTTGGGGAAAGTGTACTAAAACTACCCTTGCCTTGGGGAGTGTGTACAAAAACTAACCTTTTTTCGGGGAAAGGGTACTAAAACTACCAATTCCTTGGGGAAAGGGAACTAAAACTACCCTTTCTTTAGGGAAACCAAGAAACTTGGGGAAAGGGTACAGAAATTAAAACTACCCTTTTCTTTGGATATGGGTACTAAAACAACCCATTTTTTTTTTAAATGTTACTTAAACTGCTCTTTTCTTGCAACTTGTTCTCAAACTACATTTTCCTGTAAGAAAAGTTAATCTAAAGGAACCCACTTTTTTCGGAAAGGGTGTAAAAAATGCACTCTTCTTTGGTGAAGGATAGTACAATTTTACTTTGGGAAAGGGTATTAGGTTAGGTTAGGGTTAAAAGAGGGTGCGGATATTAATCCGTCCATAATGGCATACTACTATGGACATACACCTTTGCCAGTAATCGGCTTGCTGTTCGCTCTTAATACCAAAAAGTAACCTCGAAAAAGAAAATTTAAGTTAAGAATTCCGTGCTATTTACAAAATCCTTAATTGTTGTCCATGCCACTCCCCTAAGTTGGTTCGTGTCTGGTATTGTGTCCCCACCTGAGAGCCGATATGTATTAGCCGCGAAAGTCGGCCAATGACATAGGAAATGCTCCGACATCTCATCGTCTTCCCCACATACCATATATTGGATTGCCCAAAAAGTAATTGCGGTTATTTAAAAAAAAGTAAATGCATTTTTAATAAAACTTAGAATGAACTTTAATCAAATATACTTTTTTACACTTTTTTTCTAAAGCAAGCTAAAAGCAACAGCTGATAACTGACAGAAGAAAGAATGCAATTACAGAGTCACAAGCTGTGAAAAAATTTGTCAACGCCGACTATATGAAAAATCCGCCATTACTTTTTGGGCAACCCAATATATGGTAGCGCTTGCCGCACCGATTTTGCATAAGTGAGCTCGTAGTCCTATGTGTCTTCTCACTTTTTAACCTAACTTTAGAAATGTGATTTCAAAGGAGTTTAACTAAAAAGGTTAATGGAATAGAAAATTTTCTCGAAATTTGAATGATTTGGAAAAATGTTGCAGAAACCGATTGGTGTAGTTTCTCCTTAATTCCTTCTTTAATATCTGCCACTTATTTTTAATTTAGTAGCGAATTTATTTCTTCCATTTGTATATTGAAATTTCTTTTTATTTGGGACAACGCTAGTCTGCCACCTCTTTATTGTAACGTTTTGTGTTCCCTTTTCCGGTTTGAGTCTTGTTTTTCTTGTTTTACGTTTCTTAAGTCGTTCATTCAACTTTTGGTTTGGTGCCACAACAAATGATGTTGCTTTTTCTGTTTTAGTGACTTTCCTTTTGTCCCCACATTTGTTGTTGTTCTTCATGCAACTTTGTTGCATAAAATCTAGAGGCAAAATCCCTTAAGACTTACAATTTTGCAGTTTGGGCTGATTGGCTGGTCGGTCGCTTGTCTTCGCTGGGATTTCGCTACCCTTTTGTAAGCGTCGCACATGGCGAGCAAAACATGTGTCTCAAAATGTGGCTTAATTAGGTTTTGTTTTTTATTAAAAGAATAAAAGAATGCTTATTAAATGTAATGCGATAGCAAAGTGTAGAAAGGGGGATATATTTTAAAGAATGCTTTTAACAAATGGGGTAAGCGTAGGAAATTTTAAAGGAAGGGGATATAGGAGCCGCCTAAGGGTTTTAATTTTTCTGGAGATTGGCAATGAGGCTTTCCCCTTGGCGATGTATGTTTTCATATCAAAAGTTTTTAAAACTGGAACCTTTACTGAACGCTCTCATCGTCGGGCAAGAGTGCTTACAATTTAATCCTGTCTTACAATAGGCAACTATTTGTTACGTTAATATTAATGTTTTTTTTAAGGCCAGAGTTTCTGAGGACTTCGGGAAAGATCCGACTTTCGTTTTTCCTTATTTTGTCTTATTTAAATCTCCAAAAAGTCGCCAATGTTCCTCAACTCCAGTTCGCCATCCCTATTCTCTCTATCTCTCTCAACTCGATTTAAATTCAGCCCTTTTGATTTTGGTTTTGTGTGAGTCTTGTATTTCCTTCGTTATGTTTCCTGGTCTTTTGGGTGTTGAGTTATTTATGTTTTTTTTGGATTTTAATTTATGAAACTCGCGTGCATCTTATTATTAATTCACAAAAAAACCGCCGAGTCTTCTTGCTGCACCCTGCAGTACTCCAATCCTTGTCATCTTCATTGGCGGATGGTTGGTTTTATGCCGTATGCCGTTTTGTTACATTTGGTCGGCTTAAATGCAACCCAAAAGAAAGGGGGCCAACTGAAAAAGAATACCTAATAAATATCTCCCTTGGTGATGAGGCTGCCCAAGTTGTTGCTGCACGGGCAAATGTTGTTTCGTTCCTTTTGCCTTGATGAGGGACTCTGAGTAGGGACTAGGGATTGTGCAAAAGCGTACAAGGAGTTGCTTCACATGTGGTATTTGAGAATTTTAAATATTTACAGACAATTTCATAATAAAGGAAATTTCAATTGTACGTCATGCAAGAAAAGATGCTGTAAAACTTTTGTAGATATACACAAAGTTTTAAGTTGCTTGAAAAAGAGTTTAAAGTTGCAAGTTTAATAATGTATAGGAGTTTTCGAATGAAACTTTCCTAAAACTAAAATGTCACAAAAGGCATTCTAAACAAGTAAAAGGCGGTAAGTTCGGTCGGAACGAACTTTGGATACCCACCACTTCGGGTATATAGGTAAACCACTTTTCGTCAAAATCCTATATCCCAGCTATATCGAAATATGTCCCAATTTGGATTAAATACTCATAAGTCCAAGTCATTGTTCAATTGTGTATAACAAAATATTGGTCTGTTTTTTTTTTGAGTAGCTATTAGGTTGCTCAAAAAGTAATTGCGGATTTTTCATATAGTCGGCGTTGACAAATTTTTTCACAGCTTGTGACACTGTAATTGCATTCTTTCTTCTGTCAGCTATCAGCTGTTACTTTTAGCTTGCTTTAGAAAAAAAGTGTAAAAAAAGTATATTTGATTAAAGTTCATTCTAAGTTTTATAAAAAAAGCATTTACTTTCTTTTAAAAAATCCGCAATTACTTTTTGGGCAACCCAATATATCTAACAATAAACCGATCTGAACCATATACGACACGGATGTCGAAAAGCCTAACATAAGTCACTGTGTCACTGTGTCAGTTACATCGGATTATAAATGGCCTTTCATCTTGGCCCAATAAAATAAACCAATCTGAATCATATACGAACAAATTTCCGTGACATCGGATTATAAATGGGCCTTTCATGGGGCCAAGACTTTAAATCGAGATATCGGTCTATATGACAGCTATATTCAAATCTAGACCGATCTGAGCAATTTGAAGAAGGATGCCGAAGGGCCTAACACAACTCACTGTCCCAAATTTTGGCAAAATCGGATAATAAATGTGGCTTTTATGGGCCTAAGACCATAAATCGAGAAAGAGGTCTATATGGCAGCTATATCTAAATCTGAACCAATCTGTGCCATATTGCAGAAATATGTCGAGGGGCTTAACTTAACTCCCTGTCTCAAATGTCGGCAAAATAGGACAATAAATGCGCCATTTATGGGCCCAAAACCTTAAATCGAGAGATCGGTCTATATGGCAGTTATATCCAAATCTGGACCGATTTTAGCCAAATTGAAGAAGGATGTCGAGGGGCTTAACTTAACTCCCTGTCCCAAATTTCGGCGAAATCGGGCAAAAAGTGCGCCTTTTATGGGCCTAAGACCATAAATCGAGAGATGGGTCTATATGGCAGCTATATCCAAATCTAAACCGATCTGTGCCATATTGCAGAAGTATGTCGAGGGGATTAATTTAACTCACTGTCCCAAATTTCGGCGACATCGGACAATAAATGCTCCTGTTATGGCCCCAAAACCTTAAATCAAGAGATCGGTCTATATGGCAGCTATATGCAAATCTTAATCGATGTAGGCCAAATTGCAGAAATATATCGAGGAGCTTAACTTATCTCACTGTCCCAAAATTCGGCATCATCGGACCATAAATGCGCATTTTATGGGCTCAAAAGCTTAAATCGAGAGATCGGTCTATATGGCAGCTATATCCAAATCTGGGCCGATCTGGGCCAAATTAAAGAAGGATGTTAAAGTGCCTACCACAACTCACTGTCCCAAGTTTTGGCAAAATCGGACAATAAATGCGCCATTTATGGGCCGCAAACCTTAAATCGAGAGATCGGTCTATATAGCAACTATATTCAAATCTAGACCGATCTGGGCCAAATTGAAGAAAGATGTCGAGTGGCTTAACACAACTCACTGTCCCAAATTTCTGCAAAATCCGATGTTAAATGTGGCTTTTATGGGCCTAAGACCCTAAATCGGTGAATCGGTCTATATGGGGACTATATCAAGAAATAGTCCGATATAGCCCATCTTCGTACTTAACCTGCTTATGGGCAAAAAACTAATCTGTGCAAAGTTTCAGCTCAATATCTCTATTATTAAAGACTGTGGCGTGATTTCAACAGACAGACGGACGGACATGGCTAGATAGTCTTAGATTTTTACGCTGATCAAGAATATATATATTTTATAGGGTCAGAAATGGATATTTCGATGAGTTCCAAACGTAATGACAAAATGTATATACCCCCATCCTTCGGTGGTGGGTAAAAATATATATAAGGTGCAAAATATCACACATTGGCAATTTTTATACCCTCCACCATAGGAAGGGGGTATACTAAATTGGTCATTCCGTTTGAAACACATCAAAATCTGGATCTGAGACCCAGCAAAGTATATGTTTTCTTGATCACCTTGACATTCTAAGTCTAATTTAACCAGGTATTATCCTCAGGGTAGTTGTGTAACTACGAATTGCCCTTTGAACAAACACTCAGTGAATTGTTGAAATGCCCTACACCAGATTAAAACACCAGGAGGCCACTGTAGTGCAGAGGTTAGCATGTGTGCCTTTGCCGCTGAACGACGGGGTTAGAATCGTGGCGAGAACATCACAGAACAGTTTTCGGCGGTGGTTATCCCCTACTAATGCTGGTGATATTTGTGAGGTACTTTGCCATGCAAAAACTTCTCCCCAAAGAGATGTCGCTCTGCGGCACCCATTTCGGACTCGGCTATACCAAAGGAAGCCGATTATCATTGAGTTTAAACTTGAATCGGACAACACTCATTGATATGTGAAAAGTTTGCTAGATCTCTGGGCAACTAGAATTTATAGTCAGTGCACAATACGCAGTTTAAATCCCAAACCCCCTTACAGGAATATAAGGCAACATTTGTTAACCTTTCCCAGAATGTTAGATTTGAAATTCACTTTTCTGTGAACCAAAACGCCAGGTATTTTACGGTCTAATTAAACGAAGAATTCTTTTTTTCCAAGAAGACATTTGCAAACATGTTTACTTTATATCTTCTACGAAAAAGAACAACGTCTCCAGAGTTTCAAAAAAAGCATGACAGCCTAATGGGCGAAAATCTTTTGTCTTGGTAAAATACAGTTTGCCCGCTTTTGGAATGAAAATGACCTTTGTGTCCGTCCATGCCACAGTATTTACCAACCTGCCGATATAACCTGAATGTAGCTCAATAAACAAGCGCTTCAATTCGTTTAATAGCTTGCAATTCAGCTGATGGTAGATAATCTGGACCTGGCGATTTAAAAGGGTAGAAAGATGTTATCGCATAATCGACTCTTGACTCAGGCACAACTTCCAACCATTCACGATGAATGCATCACAGTGACAACCTCTTTATTCGTTGTCATGGGAGAACGTTTGGGGAAATGTGAATTGAAGAGTAGTTCTAGTGTTTCCTCACTAGACATTGTCCACACATTTGATATATGACTCTCAGCTAACTCTTGTATTCTCTAAGCTCAGTCTTATATATGTCCCAGACCTTCTTGTGGCTTTTGCTTTATTAAATGAGTCTTCTGTAACCCTTCCTTAGACCAATCACTACTGTGGTCTACAATGGCGGTCGCCTTTCTCTCTTGATTTGCTTAAGGACATGGACATAAAATAACCATGGGTACCTCACCATGGGTAACCTATAGGAGACATGTCTTCGGATTTTGGAAAAAGAGATACCATAAAGTCCGTAGCACCTACGATTTGGTGATTTGATTTGCATATAATTTGTTACAAACTATTTTTATTTATATAAGTGACCAAGGTGGCGTATGACGTATGAATTATATGAGCATAATTGGAGAATAATAACCATACGTACCCCGGGCCAATAAATTTTATAGAGACATTATTTTAAATTCTGTGCGGAGTTCCATGCTGCTTCTCCCATCGGACGCCTCCCAGGTGGTGGATTGGGGAAGCTTATAAGATATGATGGCTACCGCAGAAATCAAATATTCGGGGCAAACCAACAAGTTCGCACAAACAGGGGGTGTCCCGCTAAAGGAAAAGCCAAAGGAAATGGCAGCGGATGAGCCAAATGAAATGGCCAAAGCGGATGGGCCACAGGAAATGGCCAACGGTGGCGCTCGCAAATCTTCAGAAGATCCGCCATCAAGAAAGCCCCGACTAGAGGGTCGCTGGCAGCCCCAACACTAGGTTTCGAAGCGATGGCCCAATCCGCCATCCATCAAAAAAAATCACGATTGCAGAAACATCAACAAGACATAATGGAACTGACATTCCCCCGATGACAACCTATGGATTTAGAACACGATTTATGATCAGAACCCTCTCAGAAGCATCGAGACTTTACCAAGTCCAGAAGAAGAGATCTCAAACTGTAACCTAGACATCCTCGGTTTAAGTGAAGTACGATAGCCGAAATCCGGAACTATGGACCTTCAAGGTGGCTATTACTTAATTTTTTCAGGGAATCAAATCTACGGAATAAATTGGATCGATCTTTTATTGTCGCCGAAAGCAAAGCCAACTCTTCTAGCATACAATGTTATATCTGAACGCGCCATGACGGCAAGATTAAATTCAAAATTCCGCAAAATATCCTTTGTACAAAGCTACGCGCCAACCAAACCCGATGACGACAAAACAAAGGATCAATTCTTTTCCCAACTCGACTCAGTGACACGCCCTCTACCAAAAGGAGACATTAAACTTGCTATGGGAGATTTTAATGCCAATGTGGGCAATAACAACAATAATCTTCAATCAATCATGGGAATGCAACAACTTGGTGATAGATTGCTTGATTTCTGAGCAAGAAACCGGCTCTTTATTGTAGCCACAAAATTCCCCCATAAAAGTATGCCCTAATATACTTGGGAATCACCAGATGGAAAAACCCGCAATCAAATCGATCACATACTTATCAGCAAATTCTTTCTGGGTTCGCTGATGGATGTGAAAACCAGACGAGGAGCCGACATCGATAGTGACCACATGCTCTTGGTGGCCACTCTACGTCTACGCCCAGTCGTAGTGAAAATGACTCAAACAAAAAGCACAAAGTTCAACCTTTTAAACCTAAAAGACCCCGAAACAGCGCGCGAATACAAAGCAACATTAACGAGGAAGCTGCAAAATAATACCCATACATGGGCCGTCATAACAGCAGCATGTACGGAGACGGCCACCTCTATCATAGGCATTGCTCGACGATCCCAAAGACCACAGATAAGCAACGAAACTATAGAGGAAATAAAACAGCGGAAACGTCAAAATCAAGTGTAACTAAAATCGCGGCCAGAACTGAATATCGCGCACCGCCTCGCTGGTCAAGCTCCTAGTTCGCAGAGATAAGCGAATATATTTTAATATGCTGGCAGAGCAAGCCGAAAATGCAGCTAATATTGGAAACTTACGCGGTGTCTACGAGTCAATAAAACAAATGAGCGGCAACACTATAAGGCCAACTGCAAAAAAATTAAGACGGAGCAGAATTAACAACACCCGAACAGCAATTAGAGCGATGGCGCGGTTTCTTTAGCTCCGAAGAATCAGTAACCAAAGACGTAAGCTCCGACACTCTTAATCCCCCTGTACGCCAAAACCCACTCAGGGATATATCTACTGAAGAAATTGAGGCCGTTCTGGTCTCGCTCAAAAATGGCACATCAGCTGGTCCTGATCATATACCTGCTGAACTGTTGCGATATGGGGCACACCCCATAGCTACAGCGTTCACCCCAATGATATAAAAGCTGTCTTCACGGAATGGAATAAAGGGATCATGGTCACAATCCCAAAAAACGGTGAGCTCACTCAGTGTAAAAACTGAAGGGGGATTACGAGGGTTGCCTTTTATATTTCGGAATTGGACAACCCTTGTGTTGCAATCTGCCAACTGAAAGCTCTATCGTAAAGCTTGACATTTTTGGGGTTATACTCACTCAGAACGTTTTGACATACGAGCGTTATTTGTGTGGTTTACAGTAATTTAAACGATTCATCTCACCCAAAAAATGGAATTAAATCGTGAATATTTTCGTGCGATCATTTTTTTACAGCTTTCGACGTGGATTAACTCAACAACAGTGCATCGCTGAACTTAATTCAATTTTTGGCAATGAAGCTCCATCAAGGACCAGTGTTTATCAATCGTATGGTGAATTTAACGGAGGTCGTAGTTTACTCCAAGACGAATTACGTGAAGGTCGTTCAAAATCAGTTGTTCCAAAAACAATTGATGAGGTTGAGACTACCATAGGCATTAGTGGGACCAGCATACATTCAAAATTGCATGCACATTTGACCGCTTAAAAAAATTTTTAGCGTTGGATCCCACACAATTTGTCAATCGCTCAAAAAAGGCTCGTGTCGATTAATCGAAAGAAATGCTCCAAAAATTCGAAACAGCTGAATTTTTGAGCACTCAAAACATCGATTTGATGAGTCATCCACTGTATAGTCCTAACTTGGCACCGAATGACTTATTTTTATTTCCGTAAGTAAAAAATAAAATGAGAGGTCAACGTTGTTCGACGTTAATGCGTTCAAAATTCATGTTTTGGAGATACCTTCGACAATTGGTTCAAACGCATGCAAAAGTTTATAGATCTTAATGGGAAATATTTTGAAAGACAATAAAGCTATTTTTGATGATTAATATTTGCTTTGTGTTCTATAATCCCGAAATATAAAAGGAAATCCTCGTAGATTGCTAAACGCAATAAATAAAGTGATGGCAAGACTTCTTCTGCAGAGTATTTCGCCTGCCTGTTTTCGGCCACACACAATGTTTGAAGATTATTCCATGCATATATTGACCGTTACTGTGCCTCAAATGGTCCATTCGCTTAGTACAATTTCGGCATACTTTTTCCAACATTTCGGTATCTCGCGAATAAATGATTCTTTATTGTCTTCCAATGCGTCAATTGAAGCAAACTTGTCTGTTGGGCATGAGCTTTAACATGCAAATGCAAATTTTGCCAATGAACATTCCACTAAAGAATGGCGTGCCCGCACCGCGGCACGCCGTTCGCACTCGGCTATAAAATGGAGGCCCCTTATCATTGAGCTTAAACTTGAATCGGACTGCACTTATTAGTATGAGAGAAATTTGCCCGACACCTCTTTGGAAAAAAGTTTTACATGGCATGGTACCTCACAAATGTTGCCAGCATTAGAAGGGGAAAACCAACGCTGAAAATTTTTTTCTAATGGTCTCGCCAGATTTGAACCCAGGCGTTCAGCGTCATAGACGGACATGCTAACCTCTGCGCTACGGCGGCCCATGAGCTTTAACTTAGCCCCACAAAAAAATCTTTACCTTACTTTAATTGGCTATTACAGAATATTTGTTCCACAAGCCGAATGTGGAATAGCGTTCAAAGCGCCTCCATTTTATGCGCTCATTCATAAATCTCTGACACCAAGTTTCGTTGTGTCTCCCACCCCTTGATATTTCCATCGGGCATTTGGTCTTCCCGGTTTGCGTGTACCACTGTGTTTGCCTTCACAAGACTTCTTTGCTGGAGCTTCTTCATCCATTTTGACAACATGGCCTAGCCAACGAAGCCGTTGTATTTTGAAGCGTGTAACTTTGCTATCGTCGTCATACAGCTCGTGGTTCAGACGCCGCCTATATTCTCAATTAACGCAAACTGGTCCATATATATTACAAAAAATATCCTAAAGGCGTTAAATTGCACGACGCAGACGGCCAATTAACCGGTCCCGAACATGAAATAAAATATTCACCGAACTCGCCTCTCAATGCGTGCTTGCCCCATTGTTATGCGTGCTGTGTGGCATGTAGCACCGTCTTATTGAAGCCACATATCATCCAAGCCAAGCTCTTGCATTTTGGGCAAAAAAAAAAAAAGTTGGATATCACGATTCGCATCATCTTTGAAGAAGTACGGTCCAATGATGCCACCAGCCTATAAATCGCACCAAACTGCATTGGTAACTCTTGCCATGGTTCTGGTTGATCTTCACTCCAAAATCGACTATTCTGCTTATTTACATATCCATTGAGCCAAAAATATATGTCGTCGATCAATGAAAGAAGAGCGCGATGAGCCTTCCTAACAGAGTACTCATTTTGATAATAAATTTCAATAATTTGCAAGAGTTTGTTTCGTTTGTAAGACGATTTATGGTTAAATTATAAAAAAAAACTGAAAATGTTTGAGAGTGAAAACATAAAACACGAAACGTACGTGAGCTGTTTAAACAGGTGTTTCCAAAAAGAGAATAGCTAAAAAATCACCCTTTATATTCTTGATCTTCATGTCCGTCTTTCTGTCCGTGCGTTTGTCGAAAGCACGCTAACTTTCTTACGAGCAATGGAAACCGCTCGATATTTTACACAAATACTTCTCATTAGTGTAGGTCAGTTGAGATTGTAAATGGGCCAAATCGGTTCATGTTTAAATATAGCTCCCATGTAAGCCCATGGCCTATTAGACTTCTTCACCCCCCAAGAGGGCGCAATTATTATTCGATTTAGCTGAAATTGGAACGATGACTTCTTTTATGACCTCCAAGTCAAGTATGACCCCATCGGTTCATAACTCATACGTCTCATCCAAATATGTTTATAAAGATCCATGAGGATTTCTTATGACTTCCCATTATTTTTCTGCCTGAAAAGGAAAACCGTCCAGAAAACTTGAAAAATACTCTTCATGGTGGAGGCTATATACGATTAGGCCGAGCCGAGTCCAATACCCATTCGCTTGTTTCAATTTTTTTTTTATTTTCTAATTCTTTTCAGAGTGGAATTTTTAATTTTAAAATGTCCGTTTTATTGAAAACCATTAAATTTTTTATACCTATAAATAATTACTACACTTGTTGTGGGCCCACATAATTTGGCAATAAATATGGTCCCCTTATACCCATACATTTAGACAATACATGCGTATATGCATCACAGAAATCCGCCAATGATACAATTCAAATTGAAGATGGCATCGCACTCAACGAGAGAGCCATAGAGCGAAGAATACCAAAATCAACTTCATGCAATTGTACTTGAATTTACTTTGTAAACTTCATTATCAACGCTGGCAATTTAGTGAGCATTGTCATGACAGTGGAGAAATCGCTACATTAGCAACGTCAGCAGAGACGTCGGCAGCAAGCAAACACATCAGCACAGAAGATGCAATCACAGAGGTCAATGACACAACACAAAAAAAAAACACACACACACACAGAAAACCCTGTGTTTGTTGCGGCACCATGTCGCGCACAACAAAATACGAAGCAAATAAAGAACAAAGAGTAACAAAGTTTAACTTAACGCTCTCTTTTAGATAAACTCTCTTTAGATTCTGCTACAGCTCAACTGACAAGGTGTTCAAGGGAACTTCTTTTTGGTTTTCTGCTTTAAGAGAACAAAATGGCAACTCTTAAAATCCATATGCAAAACTCGCACCCATACAAGCGCTCTTTATACATATATTTCGCCTCCTTGGGTGGTGGTGGTGTAGCAAGAGCGTAGGTCGAATGTATGTTTCCCAATTGGTATTTCATTGCAATTCACCGTTGGAATGCTTTTGTCTTCGATTAGTGAATGTTTGTGGCGGTGCAGTTGTTGTGCGGCGCATGCATTTGTGTGTGAGTCGGAAATTCAATCTTTGAATGCATCTCTCAGCTACGTGTAGCTGCTGAGTATTTTAAAAATATTTATGACTTAACAATGAAATATGTACAAAAAAAAAAAACAATAACAAAAACATTGAAAATAAAATTACAAATCAATTTGTTGAATTTCAGTGTTAATAATTTTATTTAATAATAAGTAAAATCGTGTTAAGTTCTGCCGGGTCGAATCTAATGTACCCAACACCATGGATAGTGCGCAGTAAATTTCTTAAAAAATTCGATATGAACAACTTTCAAACTCCATATAAAAATAATTACAATAAAAAATACCTGAAAAAATTAACGTTTTTTTTAGGTCATTGAAATAAGAACCCATGAGGAACTCTTCCTGGCTGCCAGTGCGGGACATACACACAACAGATGTTTTATAGTCTCTTCTTCCTCGATGTCCTCACAGCTTTTACAAAAGTCGTTACTTGCAACCTTCAGTCTGTCAGCATGATCAAACAGTGACCTATCCTGACGGACACTATAAACGATTAATCTTACACAGAAAAAATTGCAAAAAATGTAATTGAAAACAAAATTGTTTTCAAATAAAAAATTAATTGATTCAACCATTTGTTAATTGGATATGATTTTTTTACTATAACAGTCGTGATTGCAATTTTTTTCATTGTCAATTAAAAAATTAGTTGATTCAATAATTGTTTTATGGATTCTGAAAATTTCATCACAAATATGATTGAAAATTTTGAAATTATTGATTAAAAAATTCATTGATTCAAACATTTTTTTAAACGGATCTTAAAAAATGTTCAAGTATGGTGCTTAAGTAAATTCATTTTAAGGTAATTTTGTCCCTTAAAATATACGCCCCACATGGAGGCCACCTTGGCGCAGAGGTTAGCATATACACGTACGACGCCGAACACTTGAGTTCAAACCCTGACGTGGCCATCAGAAAAATTTTTAGCGGTGGTTACCCCTTACTTTTACTTAGTACATTTGTGAGGTTTCCTGCCATGTTAAAAATTCTCCACAACCCCTTACCACAGAGCTTAAACTTTAATCGGACTGCACTCATTTTTATGAGATAAGATTGCCCTCTAGCTAACGAAAACCGCATAAGACCCTGAAATTGGCATTCAATAGCCACTTTGGCCAAAGCAATTGTCTGTATCGCAAGCCACTTAAAAACAAAGTTAGCTAGAAACACACGCACAAATACAATAGAGTGAGAGATGCGCGAACGTCTTAGTATTCGTTTAGTGGATGTGATTTGCAATTTTGTCGACGGACATCGTGTGTTGTTTTTTTTTTTCTTACAACCAACACGGAGTTGATGTCCCCTATGAATGCAGCGCATTACGTTGGCGAATGGAAATTAGGAATTGAAGAGGGGAAGTGTTTATAGACATTCGTCTTAAATCCATATATATTTATTGACATTTGTCTTAATTCCACATAAGAACGGTTTGGGTGAGATAAGAATTATCTATAATGCATTGTACTGTCCGCTAGCCAATCCATTACAAATGGGTGTGAGTTCCCGGAATGTCTAGTATCTCTGACAAACATCCTTACATTGGCAATAAGAAAACGAATGTCAGATGAACACACACCATGAAAGTACCTCTAGAACTGCGCCAAACAACCCACATTGCGACGATGTTCAACGGAGGCAATAGAGTAAGATACCCTACTGTCCACAATCAAAGCCATCGCTCACCTCTGTATACGGTCCAGTAGCTCTAGGGATGATTTTGGAGCTCCAGCCCATACATGTGAGTTGTACTCCATTATCGGCCTTATGAAGGTGGTACAAATGTTAAGAAGATCAGAAGGAGTGAAGTAATTCTTACGCCGTTTAAGGAAGCCCAAGCATTTGAATGTTTCTTTCGACACTTCAAATACATGTTAAGCCCAACGGACATCACTTTGTATTTTCAGGCTCAGAAAATCAAGAGCTTCTGATTGCTCAACATCAACATGATCGTAATGGGTAAGCAAATCGTTTGTAAGACAAGAAACAGCACTGAGTCTTCAGTGCATTAAAATCTACTCGATTCATTCGACCCCACTCAGAAACGGCCAGCAAATCCTGGCGGAAGGTATCTTCCATAACACGCCTTTTGTCCTCAATCTCTCGAAGACTCGGCCTATGGCCGAATGGGTACAAATGACACAGATTACTGTTATCCGGATTCGATGTCTGGCTCAACAGCTCGTTGATGAAAACAAGAAAAAGAGAAAGAGAAAGGACAGTGCCCTGGGGTACACCTGTGGTCAATTTATGCTCATTGGATGAGAACCCATCTCTAACGACTCGCATGGTGCGTTCTCTGAGAAAGCTCGAAATAAATCGAACGAAGATTATGAGAATTGCTTTTATCAATGACGTACGTTCTGCCTGTCTCCGCCTTTTCAAAAGTGATAGACTTACTACCATTTTTTACCCAATCCATTACAAAGCACGCAAATTAATTTCAGCTCTCGTAACTTTGAAAGGTTGCGCTCAATGCGAGCCATCATTGCTTAAAGTGCAAAATATGATTGATTGGCAATCATTTTATGCTCATCGACAAAAAAGGATCATTTTATGTTTTGGCCGTTGAGAGTCGTAAGCGCCAACAACGATTGCTGGTATAAGGTGTGAGCTTGCCATTCGCTTCATATATATCGTGTGCACTTATTTTTAATGTGACTTGCTGCTGTTCTCTCTGGTTTCTAAATGGAATGTTCGTGGGAAATTTAGTATACGTCCCACCACAACAAGAACAAATCTATAGGACAACGTTACCCAACACTCACAATTTTTTGGAAATCTACCGCAGGAGAGTTTTGTTTGTATATGGGTGCCCACAGACATTTTCTTAAACAATGCACCTGAAGTTCATGTTTCAGAAGGTAAACATCTGTGTACCAAATATAGAAATTAATTGGAATTTTCAAAAAATTTCAATGATTTTTTAATTGGATCAAATAAAAAATTAAATGAAAATTTCAATCATTTTTCAATTGGATCAATTACAAATTATTTGAAAATTTCAAAAATTTCATTAATTTTTTTTAATTAAAAATTTTCTCAATTATTTTTTCAAAGACGGTGACTGATTTTATCATTTTCGTGATTGAATCACTTCCAACTAAAAAAATTAACTGAATCAATTAATTTCATTTCTGTGTACGGGAAGGATACCAATCTCTCCGAGGTATCACCTGGGATTTCTATCCTTAACCGGACAAATTGGTCCTCATGAAGCGTCCCCCATCTAGCTTGGACATCATTTTTTATGTCAGTTTTGTAATTTACCTCTAAATACCTTTAATTTGATACCCATACTATCCCAATCGGTAAATGTGTAATTTTGAGGATTTATTTTAGAGGGGGTCTGCTCCCAGAATGCTTGGGCTAAATTTGTTACGTTAGAGTCGTACTCTACTTCAAATACCTTTTCTTTGATACTCATATTGCCTCAATCGACAAAAAAATCCATTTTTGGCGTGGGGCGTCTCCCTAGGTTATCTGACCCCTAAGTAAGATAAAGAAGGAGAAGTCGCCAAATTTGTTTCTATCTCGCTCACTTGTTGCTTCGCAGCGTGTCTTCAGCGCTAGCCTTGAAATTCCTCCTCATAGACTCGTTCTTCTTCGGGAGTGTGGAAGTGTCGCTAAGCCCAGAAATAGACTTCAACAGACTACCAGAACTCCGGAAAATATCGAAAGAGTGAGGCGACTGCCTCTCCCCGGCGTTCGACTCGCAAACATACAACTGCTATGGAAAATTCTGACACCACTGTTCGACGAATCGACATCAAGACCTTAAATTTCATCCCTATTAATTGGCTGTCGTGCAAGAATTACCTGAATGAGGTGACACTCGCAGCAACAGCGAGAACCGCTGCGGTTGTCTGGCGTTTAAAGCCATGCATACAACTTCTGAAAGATGGACAAAAACATGGGTATGTCATGGGAGTGTATGCGATGGGAGTAGTGTAGTTGCGTAGACAAAAAATCTGCCACTGGACACACTAATACATGCATTGGGAAAATAAAAGCTGGCATGCAGGATATCAAGCGTGGTTAGAGAAGCCTTCACACCTAAAAGTATCCGATTATATATCCATCAAGACTTGCATCATACTATGGTTGGTATTGTGGTATCTTCTGCTTTTACTTTTCCATTGCAAAATTCGTCGCCTCAACAGAGAAATAAAATGAGAATTATAAAATAATGATTTTCGCCTAAACAGGCAAAACAAACTTCAAAACACTATGTTGTTGCCTGTGGAAATGCAAGTGGAATTGATCACTTGCCTGAACACGTGATAATATTTTCTAGAGACGAGGCTCAATTTTGCATTTCCGGAGGCGCCAACAAGCAAAACATGCTTTATTGGAGTGGTATAAATTCTCAAGAACAGCATTCGCGACGCTATTGCCAACATACCGATTGAAGTGCCGCAAAGAGCGGACACGACTTTTAAAAATCGTCTTAATCGGTGTATGCGCAATGGGGGTCGCAATTTACCCGATGTCATTTTCAAGACTACATGAAACAGATTGGGATATTGTATTCTCAAATAAAAACAAATCAAATAATAACTGAAGTAATTTTGGGACCATTGTAGCGCAGAGGTTAGCATCTCCGCCTATGACGCAGAATGCCTGGGTTCGAATCCTGGCGAGAACATCAGACAAAAAGATTATCAGCGGTGATTTTCCCCTCCATTTTGTATGGCTGCCATGTAAAAACTGCTTCCCAAAGAGGTTTCGTACTGCGGCACGCCGTTTGGACTCCATTATTAAAAGGAGGTCCCTTATCATTGAGCCTAAAACTTGAATCGGACAGCACTCATGGATAATGTGAAAAGTTTTACCCTGTTCCTTAGTGGAATGTTTATGGGCAAATTTGTATTTAATTTTGTTTTTATTAACCTTTCAAATATTCTTTGAATTTCCTAGTTCTTGCAGAGCTTTTGCCGACACAGGGGATCTACAGGAATCTATGCTTTAAGATGTGTTTATATCAACCTATAAAAAATCTTCAGCATAAAAGAAGACAGGCTAACAGGTCGGAAATCTTTCGCGTTTATGTTGTACAGTTTTTCTGCTTTTCATTAGAGAACATTTTATGAAAATTTGTCTTTAGAGAACATTTCATAGAAATTTTGTCTTTAAAGAATCTTTCATGGACTTCAGAAAAATTAATAAAAATTTGTCTTAAGAGAAAATTTGATGGACATTTTGTTTTTAAAGAAAATTTAATAAAAAATTTTGAAAATTTTGTATTTAAAACAAATTTTATGGCAATTTTGTCTTTAGAGAAAATTTTAGGGAAATTTCGTCTTCAAAGAAAATTTAGTGAAAGCGAAGCGAAATCGGGATGTCGTTTTATATGGGAGCTGTATCAAGCTATAGATCGATTCTGACCATATCGTATGTTGAAGGCCATGGGAGGAGCCGTTGTACAAAATTTCAGTCAAATCGGACGAGAATTGCGCCCTCTAGAGGCTCAAGAAGTCAAGACCCAAGATCGGTTTATATGGCAGCTATATCAGGTTATGGGCCTATTAGGATGATACTTCGCACAGTTATTGAAAGTGATATCAAAACACTATGTGCAAAATTTCATTCATATCGGACGAGAATTGCGCCCCCTATAAGCTCAAGAAGTCAAGACCCAAGATCGGTTTATATGGCAGCTATATCAGGTTATGGACCGATTTGAACCATACTTGGCACAGTTGTTGGAAGTGATATCAAAACACTATGTGCAAAATTTCATTCATATCGGACGAGAATTGCGCCCCCTATAAGTTCAAGAAGTCAAGACCCCAGATCGGTTTATATGGCAGCTATATAAGGTTATGGACCGATTTGGACCATACATCGCACAGTTGTTGGAAGTGATATCAAAACATTATGTGCAAAATTTCATTCATATCGGACGAGAATTGCGCCCTCTAGAGGCTCAAGAAGTCAAGACCCAAAATCGGTTTATATGGCAGCTATATAAGGTTATGAATCGATTTGAACCATACTTCGCACAGTTGTTGGAAGTGATATCAAAACACTATGTGCAAAATTTCATTCCTATCGGATAAGAATTGCGCCTTCTAGAGGCTCAAGAAGTCAAGACCCAAGATCGGTTTATATGGCAGCTATATCAGGTTATTGACCGATTTGAACCATACTTGGCACAGTTGTTGGAAGTGATATCAAAACATTATGTGCAAAATTTCATTCATATCGGACGAGAATTGCGCCCCCTATAAGCTCAAAAAGTCAAGACCCAAGATCGGTTTATATGGCAGCTATATCAGGTTATGGACCGATTTGAACCATATTTGGCACAGTTGTTGGATATCATAACAAAACACGTTGTGCAAAATTTCATTCCTATCGGATAAGAATTGCGCCCTCTAGAGGCTCAAGAAGTCAAGACCCAAGATCGGTTTATACGGCAGCTATATCAAAACATGGACCGATTTGGCCCATTTACAATCCCAACCGACCTACAATAATAATAAGTAGTATTTGTGCAAAATTTCAAGCAGCTAGCTCTACTCCTTCAAAAGTTAGCGTGCTTTCGACAGACAGACGGACGGACAGACGGACGGACATGGCTAGTTCGACTTAAAATGTCACGACGATCAAGAATATATATACAATACTTTAGACGCATATTTCGAGGTGTTACAAACACAATGTCGAAATTAGTATACCCCCATCCTATGGTGGAGGGCATAAAAAATTACGAAAAGATTTTAAGGATCAAAATAAAGTTGCTGTGTTGTAAGTCATGTGGCCTAAGCACAAATAGCACTTGCAGTGATATTCCATGTGATGTGTTTGTTGTTCTTCGCATTGATGTTTAGTTTGTAACGGAATAGTGGGAAGTAAGGCTTTCTTCTTTCTTACTGCACTACGAAGAGTTAGAGGACCTTCGAGCCCTGTTTCAAAACAAAAGCGTGCTCTACACCGTACTCAATAGTCGTTGAGTGTGTAGAGCACCTTAATCAATTTGACATAGGTGTTGAAGAAGATACATGGCGTAACAGAAATAGTGATCCACCATGCCAGTCAAAGTCTTTTGATAACCAGCACACACTTGTCTAAGTTCTTTGCTATGCTAATCTTTAAACAGAAATCATTGAATATGATCTCGAGCTGGAATATGTTCCAAAAATCGCGAAAAGATTTTAAAGATCAAAATAAAAGAGCGCAAGCAGACATAAAATTTTACTGAAAAAAATGTCTGACAAATTCTGCCTTTAGAAATATTTTTCAGAAAACTCCGCCTCTTGGGGAATTTTCGTTCTTTCCGAATATCCTTATCTTTTTTCTGGTGTTCCACTTACCCTGAATAGTTCCTCACTTATATCTGAAACTCTTCACAAAACTGTCAATTAATGTCAAAATTCTAGTTGGCTCTTGTCAAAAAGTTAATTTCAAATACTCTCCACCTCCCTTGAGAGTAGCTTGATGACCAAAGGACGAATCTGAAACCTAAACCCTCTCCATGAGTGTCTAATTAAATGTAATAAATTTTTAACACCATTCAAGAAAGGATCGACCACTCAAAAAACTGTTTTAGCACTTTACTAAAGAATTGAACCAAAAACAAAAAAAAAAAATGAAAGAAAAGAAACACGAAACTAGCACTCGACTGAACAACTAAAATCAAACAAAAGAATGAGATCGGAAAAAAGAAACAAATTTGTCCCTTTTTCAACAGTCTTTGTTTCAAAGACATAGCATATGGCCATTGTTGTCCATACTTGACTGAGCATGAATGAAAACTCTTTAAAAAGACAACAGAAGAAAATGGAATTACCACAAGACCAGGGGCAAAGGAGAAACGCAAAACTAAACTAAAGATGATGAAATTGCAAAATATTGACTAACTCAAGTGAGAAAAAGAAGAGAACTTCCCAAAAAAACAAAAGGATATAAATCGGCAACTTATTGTTGGACAAAACGTAGAAAAACATCAACACATGCACACACACACAAACACACCCATGCTAACATCAATTACTAGCACCCAGCTTTTCACAAGGATATTGGCTGTAGTTATCCTCATACGTCATCCTCAAAATGTCAACACTTGCATAAATTTCAGCATACTGCCTGCCTCGACAGGAAGCAACACCAAAGTAAACTTGTTTCAATTTTGCTATTTTTTTTTTCTTGTTTTGTGGCCTCTTTTGCTGTTGGATTTTTGGTGGTGCATCCTTTTGGTTTTGTCCCAAGCTTAGCGGCAAAATATTTGCTTTGCATTGAGATCCTTGTTTGTGTGACACAGTTGAGTGATATACAAACTGGGCTGGGCGCAATAACAAAACTATTCAACTTGGCCATTGACATGAGGGCTTGCAACTCTGTTATAGCAAAGACTTAAGTCTTGTGTTGCTTTAAAAGGACGATTTTTGCCATACATGGCATATAAGAATACAAAAAGAAAACGTTTTTAGAGCAAGCAAAGCAAGCAGCTTAAAAAAAGTCCTCTTTATGTTTGTTGGTATATGTTTATGAAGATTACTTTCGAAGAAAAGGAGATTCTTTTTGCAGCAAGCAGAAACTTTTTGAATTCAAATCTATTGGTCAAAATCCTCAGTCTAAACACATATCACCAATATTGCCAAAGGGTGCAAAATAAACTATAGAGGTAATTTTTATACCCTCCACCATAAGATGGGGGGTATACTAATTTCGTCATTCTGTTTGTAACTACTCGAAATATTCGTCTGAGACCCCATAAAGTATATATATTCTTGATCGTCGCGACATTTTATATCGATCTAGCCATGTCCGTCCGTCCGTCCGTCTGTCTGTCGAAAGCACGCTAACTTTTGAAGGAGTAAAGCTAGCCGCTTGAAATTTTGCACAAATACTTCTTATTAGTGTAGGTCGGTTGGTATTGTAAATGGGCCATATCGGTCCATGTTTTGATATAGCTGCCATATAAACCGATCTTAGGTCTTGACTTCTTGAGCCTTTAGAGTGCGCAATTCTTATCCGATTGGAATGGAATTTTACACGACGTGTTTTTTTGTTATTATATCCAACAACTGTGCCAAGTATGGTTCAAATCAGTCCATAACCTGATATAGCTGCCATATAAACCGATCTTGGGTCTTGACTTCTTGAGCCTCTAGCGTGCGCAATTCTTATCCGATCAGAATGAAATGCGCAATTCTTATCCGATTGAAATGAAATTTTGCACGACGTGTTTTGTTATTATATCCAACAAATGTGCCAAGTATGGTTCAAATCGGTTCAAAACCTGATATAGCTGCCATATAAACCGATCTTGGGTCTTGACTTCTTGAGCCTCTAGAGTGCGCAATTCTTATCCGATTGAAATGAAATTTTGCACGACGTGTTTTGTTATTATATCCAACAACTGTGCCAAGTATGGTTCAAATCGGTTCAAAACCTGATATAGCTGCCATATAAACCGATCTTGGGTCTTGACTTCTTGAGCCTCTAGAGGGCGCAATTCTTATCCGATTGGAATGGAATTTCGCACAACATGTTTTGTTTCGATACCCAACAACTGTGCCAAGTATGGTTCAAATTGGTTCATAACCTGATATAGCTGCCATATAAACAGATCTTGGGTCTTGACTTCTTGAGCCTCTAGAGTGCGCAATTCTTATCCGATTGGAATGGAATTTCGCACGACGTGTTTTGTTTCGATACCCAACAACTGTGCCAAGTATGGTTCAAATTGGTTCATAACCTGATATAGCTGCCATATAAACAGATCTTGGGTCTTGACTTCTTGAGCCTCTAGAAGGCACAATTCTTATCCGATTTGAATGAGTTTTTGCACGAAGTATTTCGTCATGATATCCAACAACTGTGCCAAGTATGGTTGAAATCGGTCTATAACCTGATATAGCTGTCATATAAACAGATCTGGGGATTTGACTTCTTGAGCTTCTAGAGGGCGCATATAATCTAATTGTGGTCCGAACCGGACCATATCTTGATATCGTTTTAATAGCAGAGCAACTCTTTTCTTATATCCTTTTTAGCCTAAGAAGAGAAGCCGGGAAAACAACTCGACAAATGCGATCCATGGTGGAGGGTATATAAGATTCGGCCCGGCCGAACTTAGCACGCTTTTACTTGTTTAAAATAACACTTCCTAGGCTTTAAAACAATTTAGCCAAAATAAGATAAATGGGAAGATTATGGATGGCGGCAACCCTACTTCACTTGAGGTGCCATCAGGCAGTTGTGGGAATAGGAATTGCCATTTATGTTGTTGAATTTCGTATGTTTTTATACCCACCACCATGATCTTGATCGTCTCGACACTCTGAGTTGATCTACCCATCCCAAGTCCTTCCTTTTATCTTTCGAAATTGCGATGGCGGTCGAGCGGGTAAAGCTAACCGCTTGAAATTTAGCACAGATACTTAAAATTGATAAAAAGTACTGTACCACTTATCCTGATAGAACCGATTGGAACTACGATATCCCTGGTAACAGAAGCTACATAGACTACTATACGGATGGTTCCAAACTAAACGACCAGGTGGACTTTGGGGTGTACTCTAAAGATCTAGAACTGGGCATATCGAAGAGGTTACCCGACCACTGCAGTGTGTGCAATTAAGGAAGGGATGGCAGCCCAAAAAGTAATTGCGGATTTTTCATATAGTCGGCGTTGACAATTTTTTTCACAGCTTGTGACTCTGTAATTGCATTCTTTCTTCCGTCAGTTATCAGCTGTTACTTTTAGCTTGCTTTAGAAAAAAAGTATATTTGATTAAAGTTCATTCTAAGTTTTATTTAAAATGCATTTACTTTCTTTTAAAAAATCCGCAATTACTTTTTGGGCAACCCAATATAATGTCATTACGACGATTGACATAAATATCTTCTCAGACGGCCAGGCAGCCATTAAATCCCTGGAGCACGTATTTCTGAACACGAAAACTGCCCTCGACTGTCGCAAATCTCTCAACAATTAAAAATTCACCTGCTCAGGGTGCCGGGCCACAGAGATATCCCAGGGAATTGTAAAGCGGACGAGCTTGCGAGACTAGGAACTACCCTTAACATGGCAGCCGGTTGTACGTACCGCATTGACCCGATTAGATCCTTCATTGGCAAGGGCTGCCGCCTCAGTGTACAACACACTGCTACAACAACAACTCTACACATTCCAGGGATACTGGAATCTGTGGGTATGCCTCTAGCGACTTGTAAGCTAAGTTTTCAGGACTAGGCCCGAAGTACAACGAATGATAGATGGTCACATAGAGGGGACTGTGAGCATTCCAAAACTATGTGGCCTTAACTAGACTTTAACAGGTCTGCCAGCTGTTATGGCATCAGTCAGAGTGTAGGAGGCCACCATAGCGCAGAGGTTAGCATGTCCGCCTTGTCGCTGAACGTCTGGGTTCGAATCCTCGCGAGACCATCAGAAAAAATTTTCAGCGGTGGGGTTCCCCTCCTAATGCCGGCAACATTTGTGAGGTACTATGCCATGTAAAACTTTTCCCCAAAGAGGTGTCGCACTGCGCCATGCCGTTCGGACTCGGCTATAAAAAGGAGGCCCCTTATCATTGAGCTTAAACTTGAATCCGACTGCACTTATTGATATGAGAGAAGTTTACCACTGTTCCTTAGTGGAATGTTCATGAGCAAAATTTGCATTTGCAATATGGTGTTGAAAGTGTCGAAGGTATGCGGTGTCCATCCCATTTAACTGCGATCCAGGCATGTGAAATCTCTTTAATGTTGCTCCCTTCCGAGAAATGTTCCCGTTATTGTTGTTGTTGTTGTAGCAGTGTGTTGCGTTCTATATTTCGTCTGCTTGATTCTGTTGAGGAGACAGCCCGTCGCAGTTCGAAGGGCAGCATTCTGACAGATCTGAATATTATTCCACTGCGTGTCACAGAGCTGACGAGACCACATTGGCGCTGCATAACTTACCATAGACCGGCCAATTGCTTTGTACTTGGTCAGCAAGGTTTCTTTGTCAGCACCCCAAGTACTTTATCGCAAATTGCTGTGGCATGCGGGAAGAATGTGTAAGAGCTGTAAAATGTGACCCCAAATATTTTGGGACACTTGATGGTGGAACTGTTTCTTCATTGACAATCACTTTCGGCGCACTATTCACCTCATGCGAATATGTAGTGGACAATGTGGCTGAAGATTTGGTGGCAGATATCTTCAAATCTCTTGCAGCGAAATAAGAGGCAAGTTCGTTGAGGTAGACGTTATACCTATGTCACAAATAGGTGGTGGTCTGATCGTACAATCGCCTGAATATGATACCATCTCTATACCGTCTGGAGGGGGTGGAATGGAGTATAGGTAGAGGTTAACCAGTGCCGGAGATATCACCCCGCCTTGGGAAACTCCCTGTTTCACTCTACGGCGCTTCGACTCTAATCCCTAAAGTCCACAAATAACTGGCGGCCATACAGATACTTCGCGACCCAGCGTTTCGGATCTGGCTGGAGGGACGTGTTGGCGATGTCCTCAAATAGTTTGGCATGGCTGACCGTGTCAAATGCCTGCGATAGGTCCAGTGCAACGAGGACCATGCTATCAAATGGCCTGAGCTGATTAAAGCCACGGCAGATGTGTGTGGTGATGGCATGCAAAGCAGTTGTTGAGCTATGACTGGTGACTACACAGATAATTCGCGACCCAGCGTTTAACGCCTGGCAGGAGCGACATGTTGGCGTTGTCCTCAAATAATTTGGCACGGCTGACAGTGTCGAATGCCTGCGATAGGTCCAGTGCAACGAGGACCATCCTATCATATGGCCTGGGCTGATTAAAGCCACGGAAAATGTGTATGGTGATGATGGCATGCAAAGCAATTGTTGTGCTATGCAGCTTTCGAAATCCATGCTGACGCCCGGTGAATGGAAATTCTCCCACGAGGTTTGGGAGCACCTCAAGCACCTGTCTGTACGAATCACTCTGCCCATCTACCAGACATCGAGAACTATAAGAGTGTTCAAAGACAGGTTGAGGACAGTTGTAAGTTACTCAACTCCAGGTAGATCCAGATTCTTCAGCATCAGTCTAGAGATCCTGTTGGGGCCAAACGCATTGAAAGACTTGGCACCACGGATGATATTCGTAACTTCGCCCACAGTTAATTGTGATGGCTAACCATCGGCTCTGAGACCACGGATACGACGAATGGCTCTCCTCCTACCCCTGCCACTCTCGGGATGCACAATAAATTGACGGTTGAACAACCTGGCGCATCTCTTCGGATCACTCAAAGTTACAACGCCAAAAGTGACTGAGGTCCTGTAATCCCGTCTACCGGGTCGAGATTGACTTAACAATAGACCACAGCTTGCCTAAGCCGGTGCCTAAGTTACATTGCTCCAAGTGTTCCAGCCACAAATTCCGCTTTTGTTCGTTGACTACCCTGCTTATTTCCAGATTCAGCTCGTTAGTTCTGGGGTTAGTGGGGTCCGTACAACTAATACAATCAAGCTCATCTGCGAATATCATTGCCTGTGCCGAGAAATTGGGCCGCTCTTGGGATATTCGAACGGCTGGTATAAAGCGAGCGGCTGCTAGCACATTCGAACGATGTGTCAGTTCACTAAAGCGGTGGTTGGTGTACTCTCTGAAGCCGACCCAATAGGACTTCTTTTGATGGATAAACGTCCGGCGCTCAGAGGTTATGGAGTTGTGAGGACGATCGTTGGTGAGAATTATGGGGAGATGGTCTGATCCCAAAGCAATGACGGCTTGCCAGGATACGTCAGTCAGGAGATCAGGGCCTGTTTTAGAAATGTCTGGCGAGCTTCTGAATCCTAGTGGGGGCCATCCTCATTCAACGTGCAAAACATGGAGCCTTCAATTTGCTCTGCCAAAGCTATGCCCCCCTGCTCGTTACGTAGGGGAGAATGCCATGAAATGTGATGGTCATTAAAATCTCCTAGAACTAGACGATTATGGCCAGACAGTAGCCCATTTATGTTGGGCTTATAAGTTTGACCATTAACTGGGATACAGCTACCAACCGGCGGTATGTACACGTTGTATAGCTCTATCTAGGCAGTACCGGGCCTGACTGCTATCCCCATGCACTCCATGCTTGGGTCACCAGCGCCAGGCGCAGGCGATATGGGTTTATACTGCACGGTATGGTGTATCAAGAAGGTCAATTCCCCACCTCCGTTCCTTGGCAATTCTTACGTAGCACATTGTATGCGTGACAACTGAGCAAGCTGCAGGTGTTGATCAGCTTTGTCTCATGGGTCGCCGCAACCAATATATTCTTCTGACTCATAAAATCCACAATCTCGTCGATCTTGCCTCTCAGACCATTGCAATTCAATTGCAAAAAAAATACACTTCCCGGCAATATTGGGGCTGGGATGCTGATGTTCCGTATATTGCCGCACTGAAGAGGTAGGCGGGTCACATAGTCCGACGACGCTTGTGACCCACTGCTGTATATGTGTGACTATACTCCCGTAGTATAGTCCAAGATCGGAAATATACCCACTCCACGCACCGGTTACACCTCACCTACACCGACCGATGATGGAGGCGGTTCTGGCAAACCGAAAAGAACCAGGGGCCGGGGTTCTTTTCAATCGCGGCACGGACCAGAAGCATGAGGAGAAGGCACTGCGGGATGTGCCTCTCCCATGACGAAAAAAGTACGAGCACGTACACTGAGTCGACAGCCCTTGCCAATGAGGATTCCATCGGATCAATCCGGTGCGAACAACCGGCTGCCATGTCATTGAAATGTTCCCGTCTAAGCCGTTTGCTCAGAAATATCACAAGTGACCATAATATTTATACCTTCCAGGATGGGGGTACACTAATTTCGTCATTCTGTTTGTAACTCCTCGAAATATTCGTCTAAGACCCCATAAAGTATATATTATCGATCGACTTGACATGTTGAGTCGATCTAGCCATGTCCGTTCGTCTGTCCATCCGTCCGTCCGTCTGTCTGTCTGACGAAAGCACGCTTACTTTCGAAGGAGTAAGGCTAGCCGCTTGAAATTTTGCACAAATACCTCTTATAAGTGTAGGTCGGTTGGGATTGTAAATGGTCTATATCGGTCCATGTTTTGATACAGCTGCCATATAACCCGATCTTGGAACTTGATTTTTGAGCCTCTAAAGGGCACAATTCTTATCCGATTTGACAGAAATTTGGTGCAAGGTGTTTTGTTACAACTTCCAACAACTGTGTTAGGTATGGTTGAAATCGGTCCATAACCTGATGGAGCTGTCGTTTAAACCTTTCTGGGGTCTTGACTTCTTGAGCGTCTAGAGGACGCAATTATTATCCGATTTGGCTGAAATTTTGCACAACGTGTTTTGTTACAACTTTCAACAACTGCGCCAAATATGGTATCAATCGGCCCATACCTGATATAGCTGTCGTTGAAAACTTTCTGGTGTCTTGACTTCTTGAGCGTCTAGAGAACACAATTATTATCCCTTGACTTCTTGAGCGTCTAGAGAACGCAATTATTTTCCGATTTGACTGAAATTTGGCACAAGGTGTTTTGTTATGACTTTCAACAACTGTGTTAAGTATGGTTCAAATCGGTTCATAATCTGATATAGATGCCATACAAACCGATCTTGGATCTTGACTTCTTGAACCACTAGAGGGCTTAATTCTTATCCGATTTGGCTGAAATTTGGCACAAGGTGTTTTGTTATGACTTCCAACAACTGTGTTATGTATGGTCCAAATCGGTTCATAATCTGATATAGCTGCCATATAAACCGATCTGGGATCTTGACTTCTTGAGCCACTAGAGGGCTCAATTCTTATCCGATTTGGGTGAAATTTTGCACGAGGTGTTTTGATTTGACTTTCAAAAACTGTGCTAAGTATGGTTCAAATCAGTACATAACCTGATATAGCTGCCATATAAACCGATCTGGGATCTTAACTTCTAGAGCCCTAGAGGGCTTAATTCTCATCCGATTTGGCTGAAATTTTGCACAAGGTGTTTTGTTACAACTTTCAACAACTGCGCCAAATATGGTATCAATCGGCCCATAACCTGATATAGCTGTCGTTGAAAACTTTCTGGTGTCTTGACTTCTTGAGCGTCTAGAGAACGCAATTCTTATCCGATTTGGCTGAAATTTGGCACAAGGTGTTTTGTTATGACTTCCAATAACTGTGCTAAGTATGGTTCAAATCGGTTCTTAATCTTATATAGCTGCCATATAAACCGATCTGGGATCTTGACTTCTTGAGCCACTAGAGGGCTTAATTCTCATCCGATTTGGCTGAAATTTTGCTTGAGGTCTTTTGATTTGACTTTCAAAAACTGTGGTGAGTATGGTTCAAATCGGTTCATAATCTGATATAGCTGCCATACAAACCGATCTTGGATCTTGACTTCTTGAGCCACTAGAGGGCTTAATTCTCATCCGATTTGGGTGAAATTTTGCACGAGGTGTTTTGATTTGACTTTCAAAAACTGTGGTGAGTATGGTTCAAATCAGTACATAACCTGATGTAGCTGACATATAAACCGATCTGGGATCTTGACTTCTTGAGCGTCTAGAGGACGCAATTATTATGCCATTTGGCTGAAATTTTGTACAACGTGTTTTGTTACAACTTTCAACAACTGCGCCAAATATGGTATCAATCGGCCCATAACCTGATATAGCTGTCGTTAAAAACTTTCTGGGGTCTTGACTTCTTGAGCGTCTAGAGGACGCAATTATTATCCGATTTGGCTGAAATTTGACACAAGATGTTTTGTAATGACTTCCAACAACTGTGTTAAGTATGGTTCAAATCGGTTCATAATCTGATATAGCTGCCATATAAACCGATTTTGGATCTTGACTTCTTGAGCCACTAGAGGATTTAATTCTTATCTGATTTGGCCGAATTTTTGCATGAGGTGTTTTGTTATGACTTCCAAAAACTGTGCATAGTATGGTTCAAATTAGTCCTCAACTGCCACATAAACCGATCTGGGATCTTGATTTCTTAAGTCTTCTAGAGAACGTGTTTCTTATCTGATTTGGCTGAAATTTTCTACAACGGCTTCTCCGATGACCTTCAACATACATATATAATCTGAATCGATCTATAGCCTAATACAGCTCCCATATAAACCGATCTCTCTATTTTACTTCTTTAGCGCCTAAAGGGGCGAATTGTCTGACATTTAAAACAATGAATTCTACTATGGTCTCCAACATTCAATTGTGGTCCAAACCGGACCATATCTTGATATTGCTTTAATAGCAGAGCAAATCTTTTCTTATATCCTGTTTTGCCTAAAAAGAGATGTCGGTAAAAGAACTCGACAAATGCGATTTATGGTGGATGGTATATAAGTTTCGGCCCGGCCGAACATAGCACGATTTTAGTTGTTTAATTTATGACACTATTGCACCACTTTTCTCGCTGAATGTCTAGGTTCAAATCCCAGCGATAACATCAGAAAAATTTCAGCGGTGGTTATCCCCTCCCAGTGGTGGCGACATCAATGCATGGTAAACTTGTACACCTACACATATTTTCATTTTGCTCCAGTGTCACTTACCTATCCTAGCTTTCATATCGCTTGACAATGTATCTTCTTTTTATTATTCCCCCAACTGAGTAACCTTTTCATGCATTGAAATGCATTTAGCTTGCATGTTGCCAACTGCATACAATAAATTGGTCTTTTTTTCAGATCATTATGCGTTAACATATTGAATTCAGGATTTTAATTGCATAACAACATAATTAATAATTTGTGCAATTAACTCTACACTTGCCACATTTCGCCCCGAAAACAATTGAAAAACAATGACCTATTGTGCTACCATTCATAATAGTGCTCAAAGTTCAATGGGCTTACAATGTTGCGAGTTCTTCTTTGAAATTATTCACATTATTGATGAGAACGGAAAATTCATTAACGATATTTCATTATGTAGGCATGACATACATACAAGTACGCATTTTTCATACAATGGAATGTATTATAAGTAACTTTTTCATAACCTATACCATTAAGGGGGTACAGGATATAACAAAATCGGGAATCGGAAATTTTCTTTGATAAACCGAAAAGAAATAAGCGAGTTAGACTAAAAAAACTTAACTTTACGACTTAAGTGTATTTGCATAACTTACCGAAAAATTTATCGATTACAAAAAGCTGTCATCGTTATGATGTATCTGAAAAATAAATCGAAGGTAATATTGGTTTAATTATAAAATCATTACAGTTTGGGTAAAATAGTTATCAGCTTCATGAACTTCTACGTTAACTTTACTTATCTTATATGTAACAAGTAAAAGCGTGCCAAGTTCGGCCGGGCCGAATCTTATATACCCTCCACCATGGATCGCATTTGTCGAGATCTTTTCCGGGCATCTCTTCTTTGGGAAAAAAGGATATAAGAAAAGATTTGCTCTGCTATTAGAGCGATATCAAGATATGGTCCGGTTTGGACCACAATTAAATTATATGTTGAAGGCCTGTGTAAAATGTCAGCCAATTCGAATAAGAATTGCGCCCTTTGTGGGCTCAAGAAATAAAATAGAGAGATCGATTTATATGGGAGCTGTATCGGGCTATAGACCGATTCAGACCATAATAAACACGTATGTTGATGGTCATGAGAGAATCCGTCGTACAAAATTTCAGGCAAATCGGATAATAATTGCGACCTCTAGAGGCTCAAGAAGTCAAGATCCAAGATCGGTTTATATGACGGCTATATCAGGTTATGAACCGATTTGAACCATACTTGGCGTAGTTGTTGGATATCATGACAAAACACGTCGTGCGAAATTTCATTCCAATCGGATAAGAATTGCGCACTCTAGAGGCTCTAGAAGTCAAGACCTAAGATCGGTTTATATGGCAGCTATATCAGATTATGGACCTATTTGAACCATACTTAGCACAGTTGTTGGATATCATAAAAAAACACGTCGTGCGAAATTCCATTCCAATCGGACAAGAATTGCACAATCTAGAGGCTCAAGAAGTCAAGACCCAAGATCGGTTTATATGGCAGCTATATCAGGTTATGGACCGATTTGTACCATACTTCGCACAGTTGTTGGATATCACAACAAAACACGTAGTGCCAAAATTCATTCAAATCGGATAAGAATTGCGCCCTCTAGAGGCTCAAGAAGTCAAGACCCAAGATCGGTTTATATGACAGCTATATCAAAACATGGAGCGATATGGCCCATTTACAATACCAACCAACCTACATTAATAAGAAGTATTTGTGCAAAATTTCAAGCGGCTAGCTTTACTCCTTCGGAAGTTAGCGTGCTTTCGACAGACAGACGGACGGACGGACATGGCTAGATCGACATAAAATGTCACGACGATCAAGAATATATATACTTTATGGGGTCTCAGACGAATATTTCGAGTAGTTACAAACAGAATGACGAAATTAGTATACCCCTTATGGTGGAGGGTATAAAAATCAATTTGTGTTTGTTTGTTTGTTTGTTTGTTTGTATGCTTGTGTGTTCCTTATAGACTCAGAAACGGCTGAACCGATTTTCTTGAAATTTTCACAGATGGTGCATAATGACCCCGTGGTGAAAATAGGGTTCTACATTTTTTGATATCTGAAGGGGTGGCGGACCCTCCCCCTTACCCTAATTTTCAGAAACGCCAGATCTCGGAGATGGGTGGTGCGATTTAAGCGAAATTTTGTATGCTTTCATATAGTACCCTAAAAATAAAAATTTCGTATCCAAATTTCGGATGGGGTACCTAGGGGGGCTGCCCCACCCCAAAAACCTACCAAACATATATTTAGACCAATCACGACAATATGGGACTCAAATAAAAGGTATTTAGAATAAGAAAACGTATCTGATATCCATTTGTCGAACCAAGTGCTAGGGGGACCACCCCAACCCCCAAAATACCCCTAAATCGGACATATTTACCGACCATAGCAATATGGGACTCAAATGAAAGGTATTTGCGAGTAGAATACGAATCTGATATCCAAGTGTGGGACCACATTTCTGGGGGTCCCCCCTTCCCCAAAACACCCCCCAAACAGGACTTATTTACTGACCATGGGAATATGAGGCTTAAATAAAAGGTATTTGAGTGTAGAATTAGAATCTGATATCCAAATATGAGACCAAGTGTTTGGGGGCCGCCTCTCACCAAAAACCTCCCCCAAAGGGGACACAATTACGACCAAAGCCTCATGGGGCTCAAATGAAAGGTCTTTGGGAGTAAAGCACAAATCTGATATCAATATTTGGGAAAAGTGTCTACGGGGCCACAACACCCCCCTAACACCACCCAACCGCCAAACCACCCCTAAATCGGACATATTTACCGATCATGGCAATATGAGACTCAAATGAAAGGTATTTGCGAGTAGAATACGAATCTGATATCCAAATATGAGACCACGTTTCTGGGGGGTGGACCCTTCCCCAAAACACCCCTCCCCCCCAAACAGGACTTATTTACAGACCATGGGAATATGGGGCTTAAATAAAAGGTATTTGAGTGGAGAATTAGAATCTGATATCCAAATATGGAACCAAGTGTTTGGGGGCCGCCTCTCCCTAAAAACATCCCCAAAAGGGGAAAAATTTGCGACCATTGCAATATGGGGCTCAAATGAAAGGTCTTTCGGAGTAAAGCGCGAATCTGATATCAATATTTGGGAAAAGTGTCTATGGGGCCACCCCACCCTCACAACACCACCCAAATAGTAAACATTTTCTGACTTTTGCAATATGAGGCTCAAATAAGAGGGTTTTCAGAGTGGAACACGAATCCGATATATATTTTCAAGGCCAACTCACTGAGTGGCCGCCCATCCCCCAAAACACCCCCCAAGTCGGTCACGTTTGCCGACTATGGAAATATGGGGCTCAAATTAAAGGTATTTGGGAGTAGACCACGTATCTGATATCAACATTAGGGACCGACTGTCTAGGGGACGTCCCACCACTATAACAACCCCCAAATAGGACGAATTTGCTCACCAAGATAATATGGGTCGTAAAGAGAGTGGAACTAAATATTTATAGTTTTTAGGGCCAATAACCCAAACCGGATATATTTGCTGACTTTTGCTATAAGAAGTTTAAATGAGATTAGGAAACGAATTTGATATCCAATTTTGAGGGCAATGGCAATATGGGGTTCAAATAAATGATATATTGATATATGAGAATAGAGCACGTTGCTGATATATTTTCCGGGCTTAGTGTTTGGGGGACCTACCCAATTCCCAAAACACCCCTAAATCGGCCATAGATACCGACCATGTCAAAAATTGCTGCCTGGCTTAGTGTTTGGGGGATCACCCCCCAAACCCCAAAACACCCCTAAATCGGCCATATTTACCGACCATGTCAATGTAGAGATTAAATGAAAGGTATTGGGGGGTAGAGCAAGAATTGTTACCCACCTTCGGGACCAATTTTCTGGGGGTCAACCCCTTTTCCAAAATACCCCACAAGCAGCAATTTTTAGTGACCATCGCAAAATGGGACTCAAATAAAGGTATTTGGAAGTACAATACGAATTTGATATCCAAATTTAGGATCACCCCTTCCCCAAAACACCCCGCAAAGGGTAAAAAATTTTCGACCATGCCAATATGTGGTATTTAAGATTACAAAATGAATTTGATAACCTATTTTGGGCCATGTGTTTGGGGGACGCCTAATCGTGTAAACTCCCCTAAACCAATGGCAATATGGGGTTTAAATAAATGGTTTTTGAAAGAAGAGCACGATGCTGATATTTTTTCAGGGCCAAGTATCTGGGAGACCACCTCACCCCCGAAAATACCCCTTAATCAGATATCATGAGTGTAGCGGGCTGAAATAAAATATTTTAAGAATGCAGTACACCTTACATCCAAACTTAAATTCGTAGACCAATAAAGATCATATGGGATTCGGACAAAGGCACTTATTTTGTTAAATTGTTAGACAAGCGACATACTATTTTCGTAGCATGGTATTTCACCAAAAACTCTTTAATTGTCGAAAATAAATATTCCAAGGAAACTTTTCTTCCATATAAAGTAAAAGAAGGCGCAGCGGAGCGGGCCCGGGTCAGCTAGTCATGCATAAAAATGAAAATAGAACCACAAATGTCTTCGTAAGTTGCAATATACGAAGCAGATCCCGGTCAAAATTGCAAAAAAAAATTAAAAGTCGCATATCCCCGAAACAAGACGAAGTATTGTAAATCTCATGCGTAGTTTTTTGCTGTTTGCAAAAAACAGCCCACAAACAAAAATTGGGCAACCCAACAAATTTTTAAGATATTGAGGTGACCAACTTTAGGGGCCTGCCAAAAGACGCCTCGACAACCAAGGCTATTGAAATTTTGCACACGATCTTGCTAACGCATCAGCTCTAATCATTCCGACCATTTTCTCTGACTGTGCGTTGCATCTCCATTCCCAAAGTGAATAGAAGAATATCGTGAGTTTATCGAGCTTCAGGTTCCCGTCTTCCTCAGTCTGAGAAAAATCTTCGTTGCCCCAAAATTCTACGGATTGGACCATGGAAAAGAGGTCCCTTATCACTGAGCCAAAACTTTAGTTGGACAAAACTCCTTGAAATGAGAGATGTATCCCCGCGATTGCTTAATGTTAAGCTCCTGGATAAATTTGCAGTTAAAGTTCATTTCCACTTTATGAACGTTACTTAAAAAGTTGAACATTTACTATTGGGTTGCCCAAAAAGTAATTGCGGATTTTTTAAAAGAAAGTAAATGCATTTTTAATAAAACTTAGAATGAACTTTCATCAAATATACATTTTTTACACTTTTTTTTCTAAAGCAAGCTAAAAGTAACAGCTGATAACTGACAGAAGAAAGAATGCAATTACAGAGTCACAAGCTGTGAAAAAATTTATCAACGCCGACTATATGAAAAATCCGCAATTACTTTTTGGGCAACCCTATACTTCATAAAGGATTCCGGGTATCCTTTGATATTAATATTTCCCTCCTTTTTTCGTTGAAAGTATAAACCTTGGAAAATTAATTACTCTAAATGTACCCCATTCAAATATATATAATAAAAGCAAACTTTGCAACATTTTATTTTTCTAATATCAAACGGTCTCCCATTTTCTTTTTTGTTCTTTTACACCTTATAACTCTTTTAAGCATTGCCCGTCCGGTTTGGCCGCATTTTTGCTCACGGACTACATTTGCCGAAACGAAATGCAAATGTTGTGAAAATAAACAAATGAAAGGCTGAAGCAACAAGGGGAGGTCGGTCGGTCGGTCGGTCGTTAAAATATACTAATAATAAAAATCAACAAGAAATAAATGAATGAAGTTTTCTTCCTCCTGGCTTGGCTGGATGACGTGTGCAAAAATTCTACATCATCATGCACATGGATGATGAGTGTGGCATTTTTGTGCTGCTTTGGCAAATGCATCATGGATGGATGGGGTTTTTTGCGACTGCAAAAATACTGCATGCATGGCTTTGTTGTCGGACTGCGGAGTGTTGGGTCGAGTTGAGTTTGGGTTATATGAAATGACTATTTAAAATTAATTTGTTGTTTGTTGGGTTAGGTTAGGGTTGCATGGCCGGTGCCAATTTGATCAAACGCACACATGCACACTCGGAAACATACAACAAAGGCAACAAATGCAACAAATACAGTTCAAAGCAGAGTGAACTGCTGTATTCAACATTTGCCACATTATGCAAAAGTTCAAAATCCTATGTGGTCGGCCTCATACAAACACAGGCACACACAAATGTGTACCTCAGTATCTATTGGGTTGCCCAAAAAGTAATTGCGGATTTTTCATATAGTCGGCGTTGGCAAATTTTTTCACAGCTTGTGACTCTGTAATTGCATTCTTCCTTCTGTCAGTTATCAGCTGTTACTTTTAGCTTGCTTTAGAAAAAAAGTGTAAAAAAAAGTATATTTGATTAAAGTTCAGTGCATTTAAAAATGCATTTACTTTATTTTAAAAAATCCGCAATTACTTTTTGGGCAACCCAATAAATATGTATGTCATCATTATCATAAACAGGGCTGGAATTTAGATAGACTATATCTTTGAGGCCTACGAAAGATGAAGAAAAATTTTCCTTAAAAATCAAATTTCGAAAATCTTTGAGTAAAACAAAGTTTTCCATACAAAATTTTTCTTTTAAAATCAAATTTCAGTTTTTGAATTAAAATTTCAAAAAAAAAATGTAAAACTTGAGTCATTTAGCAGGTGTATACACCACACTTGTTAAACCTGTACTCATCAAAAATCCCTCAAAAGCTTATAACTGAACACAAAAATCAACTAAAGCAAATTGTTTTCTTTCCCTTCCTTTTTACTGAAGCTCATCGTTTTTAAGCTTCCCTTGGATATTAACAATTTCGTTTTTTCGAAAATTCAACATGGCATCCTGCACCTTTTAGGGCCGTGTGACAATTTTTTCGGTACTTTTGGCATTCGCTTTAACACCTTTATGACCTGTGTTGTGTTGCCGACTCTTCCTCCTCCTCTCTGTGTCCGCCGATATTAATGATATCAGTTGCAGGCCTGTCATTAAAATAAATCATAATAATCACCTTTCAATAAACAATTCGGACAGCTAAACTGCCCACTGCCGCACTGTAAATACCAGTTCTGCACATCATAAGCACTGAGTGTTGCATGGTAAAATCCATGTCAGGTATTTATGTATATGGGAGCCTTGAAGTCACAATACACACAGAAAAAAAAGCAGCTGTAATGAAAGGTAAAAACGGAGACTTTGGTGTGGTGGTTACCATACCACATTTCAGCCAAATCGGCTAAAAAGACTACTTTTCTGGAGTCTCAAGTGCAAATTGCAAATTTGCTCATGTGGGACCTCCTTTTTATAGCTGAGTCCGAATGGCGTGCCACAGTGCAATTTCTTTTTAGGGTAGAAGTTTTTACATGGCACAGCTGACATTTTTCTCTGATATTCTCGCCAGGATTGGAAACTAGGCGTTCAGCGTCATAGGCGGAAATGTTAACCGTTTACCCAATCGATGTGCAAAACTTCAGCGCCCATTGGTGGGACTTCACCAAAAGCGCATTTCAGGCCCGATTTTAAAAATGTATTCTTTACTTTGATGTTCATATCCCGCACATAGTGTTCCAGAAATTCGACTTACAAATTTTTTATACCCATCACCATAGGATGGTTCGTCCGTCCGTTCGTTCGTCCGTCCGTCTGTCCGTCTCTCCGTCCGTTCGTCCGTCCGTCCGTCAGTTCGTCCGTGACTCTATCTGTCGAAAGCACGCTCTATCTGTCGAGTAAAGCTAGACGCTTAAAATTTTGCACAAATACTTTTTGATATTGTAGGTCGGTTGGGATTGTAAATGGGCCAAATCGGTCCATGGTTTGATAAAGCTGCCATATAAACCGATCTAGAGGGCGCAATTATCGTTCGATATATCAGGTTATGAACCGATATGAACCTTATTTGACACAGTTGCTGAAAGTAAAAATAAAATACGTCATGCAAAATTTCAGCCAAATCGGATAGGAATTGCGCCCTCTAGAAGCTCAAGAAGTCAAATCCCCAGATATGTTTATATGACAGCTAATTCAGGTTATGGACCGATTTGAACCATACTTGGCACAGTTGTTGGATATAATAACAAAACACGTCGTGCAAAATTTCATTTCAATCGGATAAGAATTGCGCACTCTAGACGCTCAAGAAGTCAAGACCCAAGATCGGTTTATATGGCAGCTATATCAGGTTATGGACCGATTTGAACTATACTTGGCACAGTTGTTGGATATCATAGCAAAACACGTCGTGAAAAATTTCATTCCAATCGGATAAGAATTGCGCACTCTGGAGGCTCAAGAAGTCTAGACCCAAGATCGGTTTATATGGCAGCTATATCAAAACATGGACCGATATGGCCCATTTACAATACCAACCGACCTACACTAATAAGAAGTATTTGTGCAAAATTTCAAGCGGCTAGCTTTACTCCTTCGGAAGTTAGCGTGCTTTCGACAGACAGACGGACGGACGGACATGGCTAGATCGACATAAAATGTCACGACGATCAAGAATATATATACTTTATGGGGTCTCAGACGAATATTTCGAGTAGTTACAAACAGAATGACGAAATTAGTATACCCCCCATCTTATGGTGGAGGGTATAATAATATGATCTGAACAACATTTGAGTTGGATTTTGGGAGGTTTAATACATGTCACTGTGTTAAATTCCAGCGTAATCGGGTAATAAAAGCAGATTTTATATGCTTAAGACCCTTAATCGGCAGATCGGTTTTTATGACAGTCTTATCTAAATATGGTCCCATCTTATCCATATTTAAATCGGATGTCGGGAGGCTTAAAACAACTCACCATTTCATATTTTATTGAAATCGAATAATAAATGCGGTTTTTATGGCTAAAGACTCTCAATCGGCAGATCGGTCTATAAGTCAGCTATATGTAATTATTGCCCGATCTGGACCATATTTAGCAGAGACGACGGAAGGCTTAAAACAACTCATTGATTCAAATTCCAGCGAAATCGGATAATAATTGTGGCTTTTATGGGCTGAAGACCCTAAATCAATAGATCGGTCCATATGACAGCTATATCGAAACATTGTCCGATCTGGACCATATTAAGGTGTGACGACAGAATACTTAAAACAACTCACTGTTTAAAATTTTATCGAAATCGGATAATAATTGCGGCTTTTATGGGCTTAAAACCCTAAGTCTGCAGATCGGTCTATATGACAGCTATATCTAAATATGGTCCGATATGAGCCATATTTAAATCGGATGTCGGGAGGCTCAAAACAACTCACTGTTTCTAATTTTATCGAAATCGGATAATAAATGCGCCTGTTACGGCCTTAAGACGCTATACCGATATATCGGTCTTATTGGCAGCAATATGTAAATATGGGCCGATATGGGCCATATTCGGTTTGAATATCGCGGCCCCTAGTACAACTTCCTGTTTCAAATTTCAGCGCAATCGAACAAAAAATGCGGCTTTTACGCGCTTAAGACCCTCAATCGCCAAATCGGTCTATATGGATATAGGTTATGCATTTTTTGATGTCCGAAGGGGGAGCGGACCCTCCCCTTTACCCTAATTCTCAAAAACGCCAGAACTCGGAAATGGATGGACCAATTTAAGCGAAATTTTGTTTGCAAGCTTATGGTGACCCAAAAAACACGAAAATGGTATAAAACTTTGAGGTCAATAATCTGCGGGAACGCCCCACCCCAAAATCCTTCCAAACGGACAGTTTACCACTTGGTAAAAGTAGAGTACAAACTAGATATAACAATTTTTTTTGCCGTAAACACTTAAGGGTATAGCGAAGCATACCGTGCCAGCTAGTTTCCTTTAAAAAAGAAATTATCCAAAAAAATCCTGTGAAAAAGAAATTTTAGAAAATTGCAGAAAGACAAGAAATTTGACAAAATTTTCTATAGACAAAAAATTTTGACTCTGAACTACTGGACGAACTAGTTCATTAAGCTTAAATAAACTTTAATAAACGAGTTTTGCCCTACAGTATCACTACAGTAAATTTTTATGTAGAAAGGCTGGTGAGCAAACTTTGGGGGATTGATATATCACTCACGTGCTCATCTTCATCTTCAAGAAATCATTCCATTTCATATCCATTATGACAAAATGTAATCCATCATTGGTCGTACCTGCCCTTTCACCAGACAAGTCATGGCAATGAACGAGGACTATACAAAGTAGTCAAAGCTTTTGACAGCTCACAGCTTTTGTATCAGTCTGCACATACTTGCATACATATCACATTTGTATGTACTCATATGCACATTGGGAGCATGTGCATGGGTGTGTGTGTTTAAGAGTACTTGAATACGTGCGTGTGAAAATAATTGACCAATGCTAGTATTTGTTGTTACAATTTCCTTTTTACTCCACTTGCAATGCAATTTATTGCAACAACTTCATAACGTTGCATTGGATGCTCAGCGCAACTCAGTTAAGTGCTGAGCATTGCATTGGCTTCACATTATTTTCAAGCATTTGTTGTTTCCTTTGGTTTTTTACTTATATTTTCAACACTCAAATAAAAAAAATAACATTAAAAGGAATCGATTTTTTTAATATCCATAAAAGCATACATAAAACATTCGGAAAACACTTGATGAAAAACGGCAGTTTAAGTTCGTTAAGAAAGGTCTAAAGTAAAAAAAAAATTTAGTAAAATTTTTATTTATTTAATTAATTTAAAATAATTTATGTTTTGCTTTGTCTAATTTTTAATTACTAGGATAGTGACTTGCAAAATTTGGTAAGAAAATCCTAAAGTATAAATCTTATATATAAAAATCAATTTGTGTTTGTTTGTTTGTTTGTTTGTATGTTTGTGTGTTCCTTATAGACTCAGAAATGCCTGAAGCGATTTTCTTGAAATTTTCACAGATGGTGCATAATGATCCCGTGGTGAAAATAGGGTACTACATTTTTTGATATCTGAAGGGGGGGGGGGGGGGGGCGAACCCTCCCCCTTACCCTAACTTTCAGAAACGCCAGATCTCGGATATGGGTGGTGCGATTTAATCGAAATTTTGTATGCTCTCATATAGTACCAATAAAAATTTGGTATCCTAATTTCGGATGGGATACCTAGGGGGGCTGCCCCACCCTAAAACCTAACAAACAAATATTTAGACCAATCACGGCAATATGGGACTCAAATGAAAGGTATTAAGGACAAGAAAACGTATCTGATATCCAATTGTCGGACCAAGTGCTAGGGAGACCACCCCAAAGCACGCTTAAATCGGACATATTTACCGACCATGGCAATATGGGACTCAAATGAAAGGTATTTGCGAGTAGAATGCGAATTTGATATCCAAATGTGAGACCACGTTTCTGGAGTCCACCCCTTTCCCAAAACACCCCTCAAACAGGACTTATTTACTGACCATGGGAATATGGGGCTTAAATAAAAGGTATTTGAGTGTAGAATTAGTATCTGATAACCAAATATGGGACCAAGTGTTTGGGGCGCCGCCTCTCACAAAAAACATCCCCCAAAGAAGACAAATTTACGACCATAGCAATTTGGGGCTCAAATGAAAGGTCTTTGGCAGTAAAGCGCGAATCTGATATCAATATTCGGCAAAAATGTCTATGGGACTACCCCACCCCCACAACACCACCCAAATAGTAAGTATTTGCTGACTATTGCAATATGAGGCTCAAATAAAAGAGTGGAACTAAATATTCATAGTTTTTAGGGCCAATACCCCAAACCGCACATATTTGCTGACTTTTGCAATAAGGAGTTTAAATGAGATTAGAAAATGAATTTGATATCTAATTTGGAGAGCAATGGCAATATGGGGTTCATTTTCTGATATATTCTCCGGACTTAGTGTTTGAGAGACCACCCCAATCCCCAAAAACATCCCTAAATCGGGCATATTTACCGACCATGTCAATGTGGAGCTTAAATGAAAGGTATTGGGGGGTAGAGCAAGAATTGATACCCACTTTTGGGTCCAATTTTCTGGGGGTCTACCCCTTTCCCAAAATACTCAACAAACTGCAATTTTTTACTGACCATCGCAATATGGGGCTCCAATAAAGGTATTTGGGAGTAGAATACGAATTTGATATCCAAATGTAGGACTATGTATTTAGGGCGTCACCCCTTTTCGACCATGCCAATATGTGGCTCAAATGATAGGTATTTGAGATAAGAAAACGAATTTGATAACTTATTTTGGGGCCATATCACGATGCTGATATTTTTTCAGGGCCAAGTATCTGGGAGACCACCACAATGGAGTACACCTTACATCTAAACTTAAATTCGTAGACCAATAAAGATCATATGGGATTCAAATAAACGCACTTATATTGTTAAACTGTTAGTCAAGTTAGCATGGTATGTCCCTAAAAGATCTTTAATTGTCGAAAATAAATATTTATATTACATATAAAGTAAAAGAAGGCGCAGCGGACCGGGCCCGGGTCAGCTAGTAATATATAAAAAATAAATAATAATTTTATACCCATGTATTGAAGGTCATGACCTGCAAAACTTCAGTCAAATATATAAAAATACTTGGTATAGTTGATCGATACCACATTGTTAAAGATCTGCAGGACCTCTTGTGTCTATCCCAATTTGAGGGCACAAAGTGTACTCTACTACCAAAGACCTCTTATTGATGTCCTATTATATCCTGATCGGCATTCATTTATTTTGTGTAGGATAGAGGGGGGGATTGCCTTCTGACACGTCCTTTCAATTGAGGTCGGTCCTCCCGACGCTAAGACCCAAAAGTCAATTTATTTGAGTAATTTGTTGTCGCGATCTATATGTCCTGGTCAACGGCAGGACGTGACCCACTTACTTGAATCATTACATCAACATTAGATTCGAACTCTACCTTATACACCTCTTTTTTCTTCCGTATTATCCTGATCGAACTACACGTCCTATTGAAGGGTATTTAGAAGGTGGGCAGGTCCCAGACTCTGTCCCAAATATATATACCAGAATCGTAGTCAACTCTCAATGACCTTTCATTTGATACCCATTTTGTGGCCTTGGACATTCATGCACATTTTGGGTGTTTTTGGGGTTGGGAAGGCCACGTCGACACCTTGAACCAAAAATCTTATAACTGATGTGTACTCAACTTCCAAACACATTACATCTGATGTCCCTATAGTCCCAATTGATAAATATGTCCTGTTGAGGGTTTTTGGTGGTGTGGATGTAAGTGGGAATGGAGTGGCGTGTTGGTTCGCCTCAGGCACCAAGAAATTAATTTTTATGTCAGATTTGTACTCTACTCTTAAATACCTTTCAATTGATATCCTAAATGCCGAAAGCGGTAAAAGTGTCCTGTTGGTTGGTGTTTTTGCTGGTGGGCTTTTATTGGGTAAATAGCCAAAAAATAAATTTTTTGGGTATTTATTTGTGTATTTATAATTTTGCAGATATCTTGGGTAAAAAAACATTTTCATAACAATTTTTGATGATTTCGTATTCTTTGTGTATAAACCTGCCCATCTGATCTCATAAAATCGAATTCTAGAGGCAATAAATTGGTCATTTTTCATCCAATTTCGATGAAATTAGAAAAACGGGAAATCGGGCGGTCGGTCGGTCTATAGGACAACTATATCCAAATATAGACCGATCTGCATCACACTTCAGAGAAATGGGTAGGGGTCTACCAGAACTCATTGTTCCAAATTTCACGGAAATCGGGTGAAAAATTAGCAATTTATTGCTTCAAGACTTTAAATCTGGAGATCGGTCTATATAGTAGCTATATATAACTAAAATCTGATTTTATGAGATCAGAAGGTCAGGTTTATATACTGAGAATACGAAATCGTAAAATTGTTGTTTGGAAACGGGTTTTATACCCAAGATATCTGCAAAATTATAAAAACCCATTTACCTAATTTATCCAATTTACCGGGTAAATACCTTTCGGGTACTAACTCATCGCCTATCTCTACATATTCGTAATCTACTCACGAGTACCTTTCATTTGAGTCCCATATTGTCATGATCAGTCAAAACGCCTATTGGGAGGGGTTTGGCGCCGGAACAGCCCTCTAGGTACTTGGACCCAATATTTAATATCAAATTCGTATTCTACCCGAATACCATTCATTTTAGTCCCATGTTGTCCCGATCGATGCACTCTTATTTTTGAGTGATGCTTTTGGGGTTAAGAGAAGGCTCCGCCCGCTTCCGTTATCAAAAAATTATATAGCCTACTAGCTGGCTCGCTGAGCTTCGATATACCCATAATTGTTTGCGACCCTTTTTGATATGGTCCAATCGTTTGTATCCCATATTGTCCCGAGTGGCCTACATGTTCGTTTGGAGGTGATTTTTGAGTTAGGTTCCCTTTGGATTTGTCCACAAATGTGTATATAAGGTTTCGTATTCTACTTCCAATTACTCATACTGCCCCAATCAGTTAACATGTAATTTTTGGGCGGTTCTTGGGTGTGGGGCGGACCCCCGACACATGAAGTCGAATTTTATATCAAGTTCGTACTTTACTCTTAAATACCTTTCATTTGACGATTGTATGACCTGCTCCTATTGTCTATCCACTTTTCTATTGCCTTAAATCTCTTAGCCGCAGTGCCTGATTCATGATTTATACCCAATCTGTGTGTCTATAGGTTGGAATTGTTCTATTGGGGTAAACATCATTCCCATCTCTCCGTCAATGCTAAGACAACGCATTCTTCGATTTTGCTATAATGATACTGAATACTCTGCTTGCCGCAGTGTCTAGACTTGACCTCAAATGTTATCTCAGATATCCGATCCGAAACCTCTTTCAATCTAGCCAGGTTTTCTAACGTCGCCTAGATTATCCCGCAATGGTTTGACCCGCTCCTAACTACTATCCACTCCTCCATACCCACAGTGTGGGCCGAATAAGGCTACGGGGTCAACCAGAGTCGAAGTTTTGAGGCCAGAGCCGAAGTCGATGTCGGACTATTGAGCCGAAGTCTGAGTTCAGTTCGGAGTTGAGCACTCTTGCCCCGACTTCGGCTTAATACTTAGATCTCGAGTCGGGTCGGACTCCTCAGCCCTAGATCCGATATCTAAAATTGTCTCCAATGCCCTAGTAGGCATTCTGTGCATCTCTTGTAATGCCCTTATATTCCTTTGCCATCCATGCCTTCATCTCCTTTGCCATCCACAATATTACCGAGGTCTATGTTAGTATTGGTCTAATTACTGTACTGCAAAGCCAGTTACTCTACTGCATAGGGTTCAGCATCTGTGAGCCTTCTCAGTAAGCCTATGGATGTGGCGCTTCCAGTTTAGTTTCCTATTCAAAATCACTCTCAAGTATTTCGCCTTATTGGATCTCGAAAACTATCTGCTGAGGAAACGTAGCGACGAGTCTACGCCTTCCCTGTAAACAGATAGGTTTCAGCCATCTCTGGATTGAGGTTGGGGGTATGAATCTTTTCGGCCTCTCATAGCTGATCGGAATTCTTGCGCTTTATAAGTCGTCTGCATAGCAGACACCCTCAACCCACTCTTCAGTTATGATCAGTGGCTATAAAATGCCCCCTTGTGAGATGCCCTGTCACATTTTTATACCCACCACCATAGGATAGGGGGTATATTCATTTAGCCATTCCATTTGGAACACATCGAAATATCCAATTCCGACCCTACCAGGTATATTAATTCTGATCATCGTAAAAATTTAAGACGATTTAACGATGTCCGTGTGTATGTCCGTCGGTTATAATCACGCTGCAGTCTTTAAAAATTGAGATATCGAGTTGAAATTTTGTACAGACTCGTATTTCTTCTATACGCAGGTTAAGACCTTAAATGGGCCAAATCGGACTATATTTGGATAAAGCTCCCATATAGACCGTTCTGGCGATTTAGGGTCTTAAGCCCTTAAAAAAATAAAGCATTTTCTGTCCGATTTCGCTGAAATTTAAAACAGAAAGTTGTGCACAACTATTCAAACCGAATATGACCTAAATCGGACCATATTTACATATGGCTGTCATATAGAGCGATCAGCTGATTTATGGCCCTAAGCTCATAAAAGCCGCAATTAGTAACCGATTTCGCTCAAATTTGAAGCATTGAGTTGCTTTAAGTCTCCCGCCATCCGACTAAAATATGGTTCAGATCGAACTATTGGGTTGCCCAAAAAATAATTGCGGATTTTTTAAAAGAAAGTAAATGCATTTTTAATAAAACTTAGAATGAACTTTAATCAAATATACTTTTTTTACACTTTTTTTCTAAAGCAAGCTAAAAGTAACAGCTGATAACTGACAGAAGAAAGAATGCAATTACAGAGTCACAAGCTGTGGAAAAATTTGTCAACGCCGACTATATGAAAAATCCGCAATTACTTTTTGGACAACCCATTATGAAGATATAGCTATCATATAGACCGATCTGCTGATTTACGGTCTTAAGCCCATAAAAGTCGCAATTATTATCCGCTTTCGCCGAAATTTGAAATAGTGAGTTGACCAAAGCCTCCCGATATCCGAATCAAATATGATTCAGATCGGTCCATATTCAGATATAGCTGCCAAATAGAGCGGTCTGCTGATTTAGGGGTTTAAGCCCATAAAAGCAGCAATTATTATCCGATTTCGCTGAAATACCGAGTTGTCGAAAGCCTTCCGTTATGCGACTCAAATATGGTTCAGATCGGTCTTTATTCAGATATAGCTACCATATAGACCGATCTACCGATTAAGGGTATTAAGCCCATAAAAGCTGCATTTATGCTGCATAAAAACTGCATTTATTACCCGATTTCGCTGGAATTTCACACAGAGACTTATATTAAGCCTCCCGTCATCCGACCAGTATATGGTCCAGATCAGATTATATTTAGATATAGCTGCCATATAAACCGATCTTCCAATATAGGTTCTTAATCCCATAAAAAGCGGATTTGTTGCATCATTTCGCTGAAACTGTGACTTATATAAGAGTTCTCGGGATCTGAATCAAATATGATCCAGACCAGCCCCCATTGGCAAATTACTATGAATATGACAGTAGAATTGTTATGAAACAGGATGGGTATTTTATCCAAGTGACTTAAAGTTAGCGGCTTTGGTAGCTTATCATTGAGTGCAATATACGCTCCCTAGTTTTGTATAGTAAAGGCAAAAAGAAGAAAGGACGTTGTAGATTTTGTAAAGTCTGTGGACCCCATCCGAATCTTGCAAATCTGTATGGTCATTCTGGGTTTCTCTGGAGCTTATTTCGTACTTCTCTCATATCAAAGAGTGCAGTCCGATTAAAGTTGAAGCTCTGTGATAAGGGGCCTCCTTTAGAGAAGTTTTAACATGACAGCATTAATAAGGGGATAACCACCACTTTTTCTGATTTTCACGCCGGGATTCCACTATTGCAGTCGAAATTCTCTTGACATTGCCTGCCCAAGTTTTTCTTTGTGTAGTCTTTCGAACTTTAGCTTAAGCGTCTTCCATTACTTTTCGTTCCACCCTAATATAATCCAATGTGCGCATATTGCAAGAGCAATGTTAATTTTCTTTTTGGTATTTTGCCATGGCGTGGTTGTCTTATTTCTTATTCTTCTTGCAGTTGGTGGAAAAACAGGTCTTTTGCTGTTCCCCATTGAATACGAGAAACACCAAAGTCAACGTCATTGTTTGTCTTGATAAAAAAAAGAGTTAAGGCCAGTTGTGGTCTGCAGTGCTGTCTGTACAGTCTGTGTGGACTATGGGCTGGTTGATTGTGGTGGTGGTGGTGGTGGTAGGTACCGTTATTACCAAGTGCTTTGTTAAGGTGATTTTCAACACCGGTAAATGCAATTTCCCCCCTGAACAGCAAAGAAACGACAACAACAGAAATAAGAAAAAAACGTACTCATAAAAATTGCATTACCACTAACAACAACAACAACAACAACAATAGAAATGTGCAGTTTGTGGTATGCGGTAATTTGATGTTATTTAAACTGAACGTTGCACGTTTTCTTTCATTTCATCCATCTACGATCGAATGTGGCAACCAAAAATACAAAACGACTGCTGCCGTCAAGCACAGCGTCAGCTAAATGCATGCACCTTGAGACCATCACTCTATCATCACCTCTCCGGAATGGTGTCTGTTAAATGAACATTGTGGCAATGTGGAGCTTGTGGGAAGGCAATTTCTGTCTTTTTGTGTGTTTGCAATTTTATGCAACAATTTTGCTTCCTTTGTTTCAATCAATTCCACAGACAGAATTTGTTTAACATACTACACCGTATGTGTAGTATGTTCTTTGTGGTTTTGAGGGGTGCACAAAAGGAAAATGTGATTTAAACATTTTTTTTTTATACTCTTCAACAGAAGATCTGCGGTAGAAAAGGCCTACAGATCTATAAGCGTTCTTTGTACTTAAAAACATGGAGTGTATAGGGGACACCATGTAAAAAGCTGAGTATTGAGCAGCATGCCTTTGTCAAAGGAAGATCGGTGGAGACCAACCTTCACGAGATTGTTCATAGATGAGTAGATTCTTTTGATTCTTTCGCTACACGTTAGCGGTATAAATTGACATCGAAGGGGCTTAAAGACCGCCCCACTGACATATAATGCTTAGACCTGAACAGGTGCACACACAAAAAATAACTGTTTGGTCCAGTTTGCATGTTGGCGACGACATTGGGCCATGCTTCTTCGTCGTCTATGTCAATCGTCACGTCACCGTGCATGGACAACTCTATCGCACCGTGCTCAGTGACTGTTTATGGCCTAAATTGGAACATGTGGTTGCAACATCGAATGTACCACAGGCCACACAGCATACTTTACAACCAGCATACACAAAAAATAACTGTTTGGTGCAGTTTTGCATGTTGGCGACGACATTGGGCCCTACTTCTTCGTCGTCTATGTCAATCGTCACGTCACCGTGCATGGACAACTCTATCGCACCATGCTCAGTGATTGTTTATGGCCTAAATTGGAACATGTGGTTGCAACATGGAAGGCATCACAGGACACACAGCATACTTTACAACCGACTTAATGAAGATTAAGTTTGATGGGCGTATTATCCCCGGTCGCCACGGCATAACTACGAGCACCACACAGGCTGGAATTTTAGCTCAGACTTATGTGGTGTACATCGTTAACACGGAAAGCTTAGATGAATGCTACCGGGCGCGTACACAAATTGCCGATAATGAAAAGCTTCGTTTTTATGCGAATTAGCTGCGAATACAGCCTCGGGCAGTGAGAGGTCAGGTTGCACTGGCTTTTATCTAAATACTGAGTGTCAATGATACTCGAGTGACAAGGCGAGTTATTGGCGCCTTCAAATGACCAATGCCCAACATCAGTGTCTGTTCCCAGGTTAGGGGCAGCTGGGACAAGCGACGGATCTAAGAACAAGCGGCTCGCGACATCCAAGAATACACGTGCGATAACACAAAACCCATGCGGTTTGGGCGCTGGGTCGGGTTACTGGCCCCCGGAAAATTATAAGAATTACTCTGAATAGTAAGAACGGGTTCGCCTTACATTGATGACCCACGCAAACGAAAACAGCATCTGCGCATCTGTATGTGGAATGTCCGGGCACTTTATAGACAGGGTGCAGTATACGTCAGTGCGGATTTATATGGACAAGGAATGGCGTCACTGCCAAGATATGAGAGGTAAATTTGGCTGTGGATTTGTGGTTTGTCGGAGACTGAAACACCTTGTCTCCAGATTTACTCCGATGAGTTAGAGGCTAGCCACATTTCGTATGAAAGCCTCATTTTTCAACATCAGTCTTATTTGTACCCCGACAAAAGGCAAGGACAAGCAGGCCAAGGATATTTTCTACGAGCGCCTAGAGAGAATAACACCCAACGTGTTTTCAGACAAGGAGACAGCCTATCGTGTGATCTCTTTAATATCCTGTTGGAGAAGATTATACGAGATGCCGATGTGAATAGATGTGGCACACTTATCATAAGAGAACACATGCCGCCTTTGCCGACGACATCGATATCATAGGTCGGTCACCGGAAGTCGAGAGAGTCGTGAAGCGGCGTATGGACTACGTGTTACAAACGAAATGACTAGATTAATATACCCCATCCTATGATGGTGGGTATAAAAATCAACTAAATTAGATAGAAATTGTGCCCTCTAGAAGCTAATCGGGAGATCGGTTTATATGGCGGCTATATTAGGTTTTGGACTGGTATATACCTTACTTAGGAGGCCACCGTAGCGCAGAGGTCAGCATGTCCGCCTATGACGCTGAACGCATGGGTTCGAATCCTGGCGAGACCATCAGAAAAAATTTGCAGTGGTGATTTTCCCCTCCTAATGCTGGCAACATCTGTGAGGTACTATGCCATGTATAACTTCTCTTCAAAGAGGTGTCGCACTGCGGCACGCCGTTCGGACTCGGCTATAAAAGGGAGGCCCCTTATCATTGAGCTTAAACTTGAATCGGACTGCACTCATTGATATGTGAGAAGTTTGCCCCTGTTCCTTAGTGGAATGTTCATGGGCAAAATTTGCAAATTTGCATTATACCATACTTAGCACAGTTGTTGGAATTCATACCAAAACGATATGTGCAAAATTTCTGCCAAATCGGATAAAAATTGCCTTCTCTAGAAGCTCAAGAAATCTAACCGGGAGATTGGTTTATATGGCGACTATATCTGGTTTTGGACTGATTTAGACCATACTTGGCACAGTTGTTGGAAGTGATAAAGTGATAAGTGATAGAAGATCAAGAAGTTTAATCGGGATATCGGTTTATATGCCAGCTACATCGGGTTATAGACCGATTTGAACCATACTTAGCACAATTGTTGTACAAAAGGAGATGTGCAAAATTTCAGCCAAATTGGATAAGAATTGCGCCCTCTAGTGACTCAAGAAGACAAGACCCAAGATCGATTTATACGGCAGCTAAATCAAAGCATGGACCGATTTGGCCCATTTTTAATCCCAACCGACCTACAATAATAAGATGTATTTTTGCAAAATTGCAAGCGCCTAACTCTACACCTTCGAAAGTTAGCGTGCTTTTGACAGACAGACAGACGGACGGACAGACAGACAGACAGACAGACAGACAGACCGACAGACAGACAGACCGACAGACAGACAGACGGGCGGACGGACAGACAGACGGATGGACAGACAGACAGACGGACGGAAGGACAGACGGACGGACAGATGGACGGACGGACATGACTAGATCGACTTAAAATGTCATGACGATCAAAAATATATTGGGTTGTCCAAAAAGTAATTGCGGATTTTTTAAAAGAAAGTAAATGCATTTTTAATAAAACTTAGAATGAGCTTTAATCAAATATACTTTTTTACACTTTTTTTCTAAAGCAAGCTAAAAGTAACAGCTGATAACTGACAGAAGAAAGAATGCAATTACAGAGTCACAAGCTGTGAAAAAATTTATCAACGCCGACTATATGAAAAATCCGCAATTACTTTTTGGGCAACCCAATATAAACTTTATGGGGTCTTGGACGCACATTTAAAGGTGTTACAAACAGAATGACGAAATTAATACACCCCCATCCTATGGTGAAGGGCATAAAAAATGCTGGACTTGTTTGTCGCACACTTTGGTAAAATTTTGCATTTTAAGTTTAAGCAAATTTTAATTTCGACTATTTATCCTGCATACGTATGGTGGTGTAGAGTATCAAAAGGCCGGCTTCGCACGACTATAGTCGGTTTTGCCCGACTATAAATGTGGTAGGCTCCTCGACGTCTATACACCAATCTCCCAATTTAGAGTCTTAGAAACATAAAATGCGCATATATTACCCGATTTCGCTGAAATTTGGAACGGTGCGCTGTGTTAGTCCCTTCAATATCTAATGTGGTTTATAACGGACCATAAAGGGTGATTTTTTTGAGGTTAGGATTTTCATGCATTAGTATTTGACAGATCACGTGGGATTTCAGACATGGTGTCAAAGAGAAAGATGCTCAGTATGCTTTGACATTTCATCATGAATAGACTTACTAACGAACAACGCTTGCAAATCATTTTCAGTGAATCATTTTCAGTGAAATCATTTTCAGTGAATCGACAAATTTTGTTCAGCGATGAGGCTCATTTCTGGTTGAATGGCTACGTAAATAAGCAAAATTGCCGCATTTGGAGTGAAGAGCAACCAGAAGCCGTTCAAGAACTGCCCATGCATCCCGAAAAATGCACTGTTTGGTGTGGTTTGTACGCTGGTGGAATCATTGGACCGTATTTTTTCAAAGATGCTGTTGGACGCAACGTTACGGTGAATGAACACATTTCGAACCGAACACTGATTTTGGTAATAAAATTCAATGATTTGCAAGCGTTGCTCGTTAGTAAGTCTATTCATGATGAAATGTCAAAGCACACTGAGCATCTTTCTCTTTGACACCATGTCTGAAATCCCACGTGATCTGTCAAATACTAATGCATGAAAATCCTAACCTCAAAAAAATCACCCTTTATTAGGATATAGCACCCATATAGACCGATCTCCCGATTGAAGCACAGATAAAAATAATTTTGAAAAACAACAACTTTGGTCGAAAAAACAATTACGAAAGTTGTTCATTTTCCTGCAACAGTTTATTTGAGAAAAAAATGAAAAAAATAGGTAAAAACCACTCTAAAAATTTTTATGCCGAATTTCCTAAAATAGGTTTAATGAAAAGAAAATATTTTTTTTTTTTGCCGAGCGGGGGACTCGTACCTGGGTTTGCAAGTCATGAATGGGATGGGAGTTGTGTGCTCTACTTGGTAGTACGTCTATTTTTAAAACTAGCTCAACTAAAGAATTTGTTGAAAGTCAACAAAATTTCAATAATTTTGTCTGTCAAGTCTCTTGTAGAGACTTACTTAAGTATTTCAAGAAATAATGTCTTCCATTCAATGCTAGAATTTGTTTAGACTTTAAAGTTTCACATACCAAAGCTGGTTTTTTCTAAGAGTTATATTTTTCTGTGAGGTCTTTCGTTCATGTATGGCGTCTTTATTAGCCGATTTTGCTGGCACAGTGAATCTCATTAGATTTTTGAACATTCTCCTTGCATATGGTGCAGATCAAACATTAAGATCGATACCCCGATTTTAAGGATATAAGATATTAGGCCCATTAATTACCCTATTTCACTAAAACTTCAACCACTAGGTTGTGTTCCTCTTGTTCCTGTGTTATCACAAAGGAATACAGAGCCTTTCTTACAAACTTCTGCCATTACCTAACCTAAACCAACTCTGCTCACTTTCGTGCCAATCTTTACAGCCCTTTCGTAGTTTCAGGTTTATTTTTCTTAAATTATTGCAATCCCATATTTGCTTGGCTTATTTTCATTTTCATATTACTTTACCCATGAACACCCACATAACTGAATGGCTCTCGAAGTTTGCGGGAGTATCGAGGTGTAAAGAATTTTCTCCTGTACAAATGTAAATACCAGAATAAAGGATGTCCGCTTTATGCTGTGGTCATATGAAAGACTTCGCTCTCTCTCTCTCTCTTTATTGCATCGCCCGTTGAGTCCATTGAAACACAATGTAAGCATTCATTTGGTATTCCTCTATTTAATCCTTCTTTGTAATGGGGAAAATCATAATGGAAATTCAATTACACAGACTTGGCATTCCTTGGTTAAGTGTATGCAAGGATGGTATTTACTTTGTGCGATGTTTGGAAAGTTTTACCCATAATAACCAAAAAGAAACAAATTATTCCAAAGGGTTTTAAGAGCATTTCTTTGTTACTTGGATCATAATTAAACTGCACCTGAACTTCTAGCTTAAGGCACAAGAAAAATGTAAATTAAATAAATTTATGTTTGATATTCATATGTTAAGAAATGGGAAAAAATGTGTAAAAGAATATTTCTTTGGAATATTGAAATATACTTGTGATTATTGTTTAAAAGTCCATTGTAAATGTTTCGAAGCAAATGAAAAAAAGAAATATAACTTCTACCTCAAGTATTGATAAGCAAAAATACCTATAAATATCTTTTTTTTTAATATAAAAATAAATTAAAAAATCTATCATATCGGTTTATGCCTTATTCCAACTTCTATCTCAACCTTGGTATTCTACAAGGACGTAGCCAAGATTTTATTTTGTGGGGGGCATATTAGGACTACAAAGCAATAATAAGTACGTAAACGTGCTAACATTTGTAAAATAGGAATTTTAGGGGAGGGGACTCGGACCCGATAGACCCCCCCCATCCCTACCTGGTAACGTCCCTGGTACCATAGATACAAAAATCGTAGATTCTTAACATTTTTTATGCCTGCGCTTTTGCCTTTGTTTTTGCACACACATACATACACAAGCCCATGGAAACAATACAAAAAAGGTGTATGTGTGCGTCCATTGCTGCTTACAGTACTGTGACTGTCCTGCAAAATAAGAATAAAATGACATTCACACTATGTGCAAGTTATCCATCTTCGAACAATGAAAAAAATATGACAATTATCATATTTGTCCCAAGATTTATTCACGACTGTCCTTCTATCCACCCATTCATTACTTTAAGTTGTGCATCCATCATTACATGGATTTATGCAAATCGGATAGTGAGCACAAGAAATTATGAGCTGTCCGGTCTCAAACATTAAAACCTCACAACAAAAACCCAACTACTGGCTACTCTTAAGCTTAACACACAACAGGACACAGACAGAACTGATAAAATAAAGATGGTGTTTTACCATTAAATATGAATTGCATACGAGATGCATATTTGGTAGGCAAATGAGGCATAAATAAAAGTTTTTTTTTTTGCAAAGGGGACCAAAGACAGACACTCGAGAAAAATTTTCATAAAATATGCCAGATAAACCGAAACTATTAACGCCTGACCATAGTGTGATTTTGAAGAAAACAAGTAAACATGTTTGGGCGGTGCGAATATAATACACCCTCCACCATGGATAGAATGTGTGGAGTTCTTTGCACAGTAAGGCAGAAACTAAAAGATGATGACGAGATGTCAAGCAATAAATCCCAGAAATTGGTTCAGCAAATTCAGCAAAATCGGATAAGAATTGCGCCCACTAGAGGCTCAAGGACTCAAATCAAGCCATTCTCGAACCCTGGCACTAGGGATGATGTACCTCTGTCACTTTCGACAAAAGCATATAGGTGCGGCAGGTTGTTCAACCGTCAATTTATTGGGCATCCTCAGAGTGCTAGGATGTACAGGAGAGCCATTCAACAACAAATACCATCACATATTACCGGCGACAAAGTTATAAATTTCAAGTCGTAGCCAAGTTCCCTAAGGCTTTGGACCCGGAAGGAGTCTCAAAACTGATTTGGAAGAACCTGAATGTAGCGGGAGTCGAATATTGCTCTCAAGCCTCTGGACAAGTTGAGGACCTTCGTTAGATCCTTAATTTCTCAATGTCTAGAAAATGGACTACAGAAGACAGGAAAGAGTTCAAACAAGCAAGATTCGTACAGACCGATTTCACTTAGCTCACCAATAGATGAGATGGTTGTGCCACAACTATTGCTCATTTCCAACTGATGCCAAAGAGCTGGAGACCACAGTAGGTTAAACATGTCCGCCTTTGACGCTGAACGTTTAGGTTCGAATACTGGCGAGAACATCAGACGTTGTTGTTGTTGTAGTAGCAGTGTGTGGTACACTGAGGCGGCAACCCTTGCCGATGAAGGAATTCATCAGGTCAATCCGGTACATACAACCGGCTGCCATGGGATTGAGAACATCAGAAGCAATTTTCAGCAGTGGTTATCCCCTCCCAATGCTGGCTATATTTGTGAGCTACCATGCCATGTAAAAACTTCTCCCCATCGAGATGTCGCTCTGCGGCACGCCGTTCGGACTCGGCTATAAAACGGAGGCCCCTTATCATTGAGCTTAAAAATTGAATCGGACAGCACTCATTTATATGTGAGAAGTTTGCCCCTTTCCTTAATGGAATGTTCATGGAAAATTTTGCATTTTGCTTACGAGCAATAAGTGGGTACACACGTAAGCTGTTCATCAGCCCAGCCAATCCTACTTGACAAACTACCAGATGCATGAATTCAAATTGTTTATCATTAGCCACTGAACATTAAGTGGCTATTTTGGACCAGAGCAATCCCAAAGGCCGGCTATCCTCTAAAAGATATTTGATTATTAAAGAAAGACTTCTCCGAGCTCTATTGCAAGCCATCGAAAAAGCTAAGGACGGCTTCTTACGAATTTCGATGGCGCCAAATAGCCGTCGGGGTCATTGAATGTGGTAATGTGCAGAAAAGTAATTGCGGATTTTTCATATAGTCGGCGTTGACAAATTTTTTCACAGCTTGTGACTCTGTAATTGCATTCTTTCTTCTGTCAGTTATCAGCTGTTACTTTTAGCTTGCTTTAGAAAAAAAGTGTAAAAAAAGTATATTTGATTAAAGTTCATTCTAAGTTTTATTAAAAATGCATTTACTTTATTTAAAAAATCCGCAATTACTTTTTGGGCAACCCACTAGCTTTTCGACCTGCTTCAGTGGCCTTGATCTTCTATGGCCTGGTATGATGATAGAGCTGGTCCCCATTGGTAAAACTCCAGCTGGTAACGTAGCGTGTGTGTATTGTCTCTTTTGTTCTGAAGAAAGAAGTCATACTCAAGCTGCTGGAAATGCAGATTAAATGTTTTCCAGCGGAGGATTCAGCAAATGTAAGAGGACGAGCGATAGATAAAGGCAATGGCAAGGATGGTGCACACTCCTAGTTACTCCTTTAGTCGAACACCAATAGAAATATAGTTGGGCTTCAACCATGTAAAATTGGTTCTTCTGTCGGACAACGAATACATAGCTACGCGCGAGCTGCTCAGGACTATGGATGTGAAGATATGCGAGGGACTAGGACCTTGTTCACAAAGTACCAAGGTACGTGGATCCACATCACGCAATCTAAAGCGCATCCCTCCCCAAGCAACAGCAATGCGAGTGATACATCAGTTATATGGATTTTTAAAGAGCTGTCCACCAGATCACAACACCATATACCATTATAACTCTGAAAAATCCGCGCTTTTAATATCCCGGCAAGGCTTAACTTTGAACACCAAACAAGCTAAAACTTTGAGCTCCCATATGTATGGTGTTCAACACGAGAAGCTTTGCTGGAAGCTATCGGGCTCGTCCACAGGTTGCTGATAGTGATTTGATCTATGTGGAGTAGCTGCAATTGCAGTTGAGGAAAATCAGCGCTATCGAGCGGGTGAGAGACAGGGCGGGACCGGCTCTTGCTTAAATTCTGAGTGTCTATTATGTGCGATACAGTCAGTTAGGCGAGTTATTGGCGCATTCAATGGTCATCATATTCCCGCGACGATCGTTTCTAAAAACCGAAATCAGCTTGCTCACCTATAAGAGCTTGACGAGGATCGCTACCTCCATATGAAAATAGAACTACGACAACAACAAAGATCTCCAACGGTTGTACATTCCCCTCTAACCGGTGCGTATGATAAGAGTTCTCTTTCCACCCCATCCAGAAAATTCTAAACGAGTACCCAAATCTTTCACATAGATGCCCCTAGAGTGCGAAGAAACTTCAGCCTGGTGAGAACAGAGGTGGTCATTCCCAAAGCGGGTCCTTCAGAAAAGCTAAAATGAAATGTTCTGATTTCATTCTTTAACATCTGTTATTAAAAGAACATCAAGTTAAGCTGCTTTAGCTCTTTTCTCTGAGTGTCGATAATCAAAGAAAAACAAAAAAGAAACCGATAAAAGAGCTTTCGCTGTACCATTATCAGCAACTCCATTAAAAACTGTCGAAACAACAGAATTTCTCATGGCAGGCAGCCTGTCTTACAGGTAGGCCTGGAAAGCAGAAGACTGGCAAGCATGTCACAACTTACAATGAAAGCATTCCATCAACGAGCAGAAAGCATCAGCTTTAAAGACAAGAAAGACAACGACAAGGCAAATATTGACTCGATTCAATAATGCTGGCAGGCGGCAGCGTTAGCCGGCTGATTGGCAGTATGGCATGCGTTTTTGCAAGGGATTGAATAACACTTCCAGCGCCATTCTCGTTTCTCAGATGCCATGCAAATATATGCAAATGCATCAGGCCTTTAATCTTCGAGAGGAGCAGCATTCACATCACCACAGCACCATCAGCAATGCAGCCCATTCATGTTAGTTGTCTGTCAGTCAGTCAGTCGGTCGTAATTAAACAACCTACTACGTCAAGTGCAGACAGATTTCTTGTTTCTCTTTTCCCTGAAGATTCAATGAGATCTCCTTCAATGTTTCATTCAATGATTGATGTTGTTGTTGGTAGCACACATAATTTTAACTTACAGGACATTTTGTATGGCCTAAGGTGTGATTAAATGAATAGTGGTGCACATCTCAACCATACGACATAGTGTCAGATACAGGATAACAATGGTAAAAAGCATGTAAAGCAAGTCCTTGGAAGGGAAAGAATAAACGAAGGATAATTTTAATGATAATAGGAAAAGGAAGAGACACATTTCCAAGAAATTTTCTCCAAAGACAAAATTTCCAAAAGATTTTCTGAAAGACAAAATTTTCATGAAATTTTTTTTTAAAGACAAAATTTCCGGAAAATTTTCTTAAAAGCCAAATTTCCAAAAAACGACATTTCTATAAATTTTTCTTAAGAGACAAAATTTCAAGAAAATTTTCTCTGCAGACAAAATTTTCTCTTAAAACAAAATTTTCTGTTAAGACAAAATTTTCAGAAAATTTTCTCTTAAAACAATAATTCCACAAAATTTTCTCTTAAGACAAACTTTCCACAAAATTTTCTCTTAATACAAAATTTTGAAAAAAATTCTTTAAAAACAAAATTTCCAGAAAATTTTCTCTAAAGAAACAATTTTCAGAAATCATCTCTTAAGAGAAATTTTTCTGAAAATTTTGTCTTAAGAGAAAATTTCTGAAAATTGTTTCTGAAAATTGTTTCTTCTTTCTTAAGAGAAATTTTTCTGAAAATTTTGTCTTAAGAGAAAATTTCTGAAAATTGTTTCTTTAGAGAAAATTTTCTGAAAATTTTGTTTTTAAAGAATTTTTTTCGAATTTTTGTATTAAGAGAAAATTTTCTCTTAAGACCAATTTTCGAGAAAATTTTCTCTAAAGACAAAATTTCCAGAAAATCTTATATATAAAATTCAATTTGTGTTTGTTGGTTTGTTCCGTATAGACTCAAAAACGGCTGAACCGATTACCTTAAAATTTTCACAGATTGTGTATATATATTTGATATCAGGAGGGGGGCGGACTCTCCCCCTTACCCAGAAGTACCAGCCAAAAATTTAAGTGGACCGATCGGGACAATATGGGATTCAAATGAAAGGTATTCAAGAGTAGAGTACGAATTTCATAACAAAAGTTGGGTCCAAGTACCTGGGGGGCCGCCCCACCCCCAAAACCCCTTCTAATAGGTTTATTTGACGATCATGACAATATGGGACTCAAATGAAAGGTATTCCGGAGTAGATTACGAATATGGTCAGGAAGTAGGAATAGGCTTAATAATTTATTGATAATGGAAGGGGGCGGACCCTCCACCGTTATCCCAAAAACACCAACCAAAATTAAAAGTGGACCGATAAGGACAATATGGGTATCAACTGAAAAGTATGCGGGAGTATATAACGTATCTGGCATACAAATTCATGTCGAAGTATATGGGGTTACCCCACCCCCACAAAAACGCTCAAAATGGGCACATTAGCCAATCACGGATATATGGGACTCGGTTTGTTTGTTCCGTATAGACTGTAAAACGGCGGAACCGATTTTCTCCAAATTTTCGCATATAGTGTAGGTTGGTCTGAAAGGAAACATAGGCTATATAATTTTTCTGTATCGGAAGGGGGATGGACCCTTCCCCTTATGCCAATAACACAAACCAAAATCAAAAGTGGACCCATCGGGATAATATAGGTATCAAATGAATGGTACCGGAGAGTAGAATACGAATATGGAATAAAAATTTTAGTCTAAATACCCATCGGGCCGCCCCAACCCAAAATTCCCCCAAAACAAACATATTGAACGTTCATTTCAATATGGGGCTCAAATGAAAGGTATTCGGGAGTAGATTTCGAATCTGGCATATACAATCAGATCGAAGTATAGGGGTCACGCCACCCCTCAAAAACGCCATTAGACCCATTATGACTATACGATATTTGGCTGGATCGATTTTCTTAAAATTTTCATAAATAGTGTGCGTTTGTCTGGAAGGAAACATAAGCTATATAATTTTTAGATATCGGGAGGCAGACCCTCCCCCTTACCCCAACAACGTCACCCATATCAAAAAATGGTCCGATGGGCACAATAAGGGTATCAAATGAAAGGTATTGGAGACCAGAAAAACAATATGATACTAAAATTTGCGTCGAAGTACCCAGCGGGCCACCAACCTCAAAACTCCTATAAACAGATGAATTCGAAGTTTATGTCAATACGGGACTCAAATGGAAAGTATTAGACAGTAAGTTACAATTATGGCATAAAACATTAGGGCCAAGTAATGGGAGGTCGCCCACCCCCAAATATCCCCAATGGGCATATTATCCGACCATGGCTATATGGGACTCAAATGAAAGGTATTAGGGAGTAGATTTCGAATCTGGCATACAAAATCGAGTCGAAGTATATGGCTGACCCCAAAACTCCTCAAAACAGATATATTCGAAGTTCATGTCAATATGGGACTCAAATGAAAAGTATCAGGCAGAAGATTACAAATATGGCTCCAACCCAACCCCAAATGGGCATATTAGCCGCCCATGGCTATATGGGACTCAAATGAAAGGTATTAGGGAGGAGATTACGAGTATGTCATTAAAATTTGCGTTCAAGTCTAGGTGGCGCTTTACCTTCTAAAGTTACGTCAAATGGGTTATTTTAACCATTATGACAATATGGGACTCAAATGAAAGGTATTTGAGAGTAGCAAACGAATTTGATATCCAATTTTGGAGGCATGTGTTTTGGGGTACGCCCTAAAGCACCCCCTAAACTGAACTTAATTTCCGTTGGGAATAAAGAACGAATTTGAAATCTATTTTCAGAGCAAAGTGCCGGTGGCCGCCCTAGCCCAGCAAAACACCCTCCAAACGGTTTATATTTACCGGCCATGGCAATATGGGCCTCAAATTAACGGGATTTGGAAGTTTAGCACGCTGATATTTGATATACAGCAATTTGATATCCATATTTGAGTCGATGTCTCTGAGGGGAATCCCTCCACTATAGGGCAGAGGTTAGCATGTCCGCCTATGAAGCTTGGGTTTGAATCCTGGCGAGACCATCAGAAAAAATTCTCAGCGGTGGCTTTCCCCTCCTAATGCTGGCAACATTTATGAGGTTATATGCCATGTAAAACTTCTCTCCAAAGGGTTGTCGCACTGCGGCACGCCGTTCGGACTCGGCTTATCATTGATCTTAAACTTGAATCGGATTGCACTCATTGATAGGTGAGAATTTCGCCCTTGTTCCTTAGTGGAATGTTCATGGGCAAAATTTGCAATTTTTTTTTGACATCCCCTCCCCTAATGAGAACATTACCCTAAGGAAGAACATTACCACCAGGAACCGAGATGGGGCAAATTCTCACACATCAATGAGTGCTTTCCGATTCAAGTTTAATTGTTCAATAATAAGGGACCTTTTTTTATAGCCGAGTCCGAGCGGCGTCCCGCAGTGCGACACCTAAGCACAGCTGTTGGAAGTCATCACAAAACACTACATGCTCAATTTCAGCCACATCGGACAAAAATTGAGGCTTGTAAAGGCTCAGGAAGTCAAATCGGGAGGTCGGTTTATATGTGGGAGCTATATCAGGTTATAGACCGATTTGGACCGCATTTGGCACAATTGTTGAAAGTCATAACGGAACACCACATGCTCAATTTTAGTCAAATCGGACAAAAATTAAGGCTTGTAAGGGCTCAAGAAGTCAAATCGGGAGATCGGGTTATATAGGATTTATATAAGGTTATAGACCGATTTGGACCGTACTCGGCACAGTGGTTGAAAGTCATAAAAGAACACTACATGCAAAATTTCAGCCAAATCGGACACAAATTGCAGCTTGTAAGGGCTAAAGAAGTCAAATCGGGAGATCGGTTTACATATGAGTTATATTAGGTTATAGACCGATTTGGACCGTACTTTGCACAGTGGTCGAAAGTCATAACAGAACACTTAATGCAAAATTTCACCCAAGTCGCACAAAAATTGCTGCTTTTAGGGGCTCAAGAATTCAAATCAGGAGATCGGTTTATATGGGAGCTATATCAGGTTATAGACGGATTTGGGCCGTACTTGGCACAGTTGTTGGAAGTCTCAATAGAACACTACATGCAAAATTTGGGTCTGCATAAAAATGGGCTCAAGAAATCAAATCGGGAGATCGGTTTATATAACAGCTACATATATCAGGTTATAGATCTATTCGGGCCGTACTTGGTACAGTTATTGAAAGTCATAAGAAAACATCACATGCAAAATTTCAGCCAAATTGGACAAAATTTGAGCCTTCCAGGGGCTCAAGAAGTCAAATCGTCAGATCGGTTTATATGGGACCCATATCTTAATCTGAACCGGTATGGCCCATTTGCAATCTCCAACGACCTACATCAATATTAAGTACCTGTGCAAAATTTCAAGCGGCTAGATTTACGCGTTCGACCGCTGTCGGGATTTCGACAGACGGACGGACAGAGCTAAATCGAATCAGAATGTCGAGACGATCAAGAATATACATACTTTACGGGGTCCTATGGGGATTGACTAGATCAGTATACCCCCATCCTATTGTGGTGGGTATAAAAATTCAAGAAATTTTCTCTTAAAACGAAATTGGGTTCTGCGTCTTTACCTGTTTGTTTTCAATTTTTATTTTTTTTTTTTCCTTTCGATGCTGTTTTCTTCCCACTGGCATCTTTTATCTCTAACAGTAAGGTGCAAGGTAAGCAAAACAAACACTGAAGTCCAATATTGATGACGTTTCTTCATTTGTTTAGGTTTTTTATGAGAATTTTTCGACAGGCGAACATGTCTTCGACAAGATACAAGCATCGCTCTAACTATCCTTAACACATTTCAAAGTTGTCAACAAAACACCAGAGCAATAATGCAAGTTACGATGTTCCCTAAAGTTGAGGAAACAACTACAGCTTGCGGTGTCTCCCCTCCACGGTGTGTTTTTTTTTTTTTTTTTTGAATATTAAGGCATTTTTGTTTTTATTTGCAAACATTAACATAACTTTAAATACCGTTATTGACCGACTAAAAAGCAGACGGTTTTTATTTTTATTTTCTTATAAAAATAAAAACAAGAAAAATGGAGGTCAAAACATGTTTAAATGTTTGTGTTTGCTGTTTACGCTTGCCTAACTGTACTCGCCGAAAAGTGGCCTCAGTAATTTATCCCCTGGCAGAGGGATATAATATGTGTGCAAGGTATGTGTCCCTCCTATAGACCTAAACTCAAGGGTTTGTATGTTCGTATGGCAGTCAGTCAATTGACTGAGTGACTGACTCACTTTACAAGCCGCTATATGTGGTCTTGCTCAAGTCGAGTAATGCAAAAAAAGAAAACAGGCAGGGCAGCTCGCATATAAGAATACGCAAAGAAACCAGAACGGAAAAGGATGTCAAGTTTTGATCATGAGCCGATATTATCTCGCTTTTTTTGGATGTTTTTTATTTTCTTTCTTTTCTTCAACGAAATATGTATATGCCTTTATATTTTTATATTCTTGGGTTTTCTTACATTAAATATTGCATTGAATAAATGATGATATCTTTTAGACTTGAGATACAATGGAACAATGGTTGCTTTGAAGCAATTGGAAAATACTCCTACATACAACATTACATCAGATGACCATAACACTACTACAGGACTTCAACTCTGTCAATTTGTTGTAAAACAAAAAAAAATATGGCATATTTCATTTACGATACCTAAAGTATGGATGGACTGTACTCTATAACGTCGTTTTCCAAAACTCCAGCACTTAGGGATGAATACTCGAAATAAAGAAAAATTTACTAATGGTTAGTAAATGTTGTATTCAAACTGAATTTGAAGGCCGAGGCATTATTAATTAAAACAGTAACACGTGAAAGGGTGCTAAGTTCGGCCGGGCCAAATCTTGGAACCGACAACCATGGATTCTTGTAAAAATTTATGCAAAAAAAAAAATTTGTTGAAGGGCATAATTTCATTCTACATATCAAACTTCTGTCTAACCAACAAAAATGAAAGCTTCTAGGAACCGAATAAGGATGATCGAGAGACCGGTTTACGTGGAACCATATAGGGTTATAGTATTTGGCACAGTTATTGGAAGTCGAAACAGAACACCGCATGCAAAATTTCAGCCAAATCGGACAAAAATTGCGGCTTGTAAGGACTCAAGAAGTCAAATCGGGAGATCGGTTTATAAGGCAGCTATATCAGGTTATAAACCGATTTGGACCGTACTTGGCACAGTGGTTGAAAGTCGAAACAGAACACTACATGAAAAATTTCAGCTAAATCAGGCAAAAATTGAGGCCCAAGAAGTCAAATCGGGAGATCGGTGTATATAAGAGCTATATCAAGTTATAGACCGATTTGGACCGTACTTTACACAGTGGTTGAAAGAACAAAACAAAACAGAACACTACATGCAAAATTTCAGCCAAATCAGGCAAAAATTGCGGCTTCCAGAGGCCCAAGAAGTCAAATCGGGAGATCGGTGTTTATGGGAGCTATATCAAGTTATAGACCGATTTTAACCGTACTCAACATAGTTGTTGGAAGTTCTTACAGAACACTACATGTTCAATTTCAGCCAAATCGGACAAAAATTGCGGCTCGTAAGGACTCAAGAAGTCAAATCGGGAGATCGGTTTATATGGCAGCTATATAAGGTTATAAACCGATTTGGACCGTACTTGGCACAGTGGTTGAAAGTCGAAACAGAACACTACATATAAAATTTCAGCTAAATCAGGCAAAATTTGAGGCCCAAGAAGTCAAATCGGGAGATCGGTGTATATAAGAGCTATATCAAGTTATAGACCGATTTGGACCGTACTTTACACAGTGGTTGAAAGAACAAAACAAAACAGAACACTACATGCAAAATTTCAGCCAAATCAGGCAAAAATTGCGGCTTCCAGAGGCCCAAGAAGTCAAATCGGGAGATCGGTGTATATGGGAGCTATATCAAGTTAAACACCGATTCGGACCGTACTCAACATAGTGGTTAAAAGTCAGAACAGAACACTACATGCAAAATTTCAGCCAAATCGGACAAAAAATGGGGCTTCCAGAGGCTCAAGAAGTCAAATCGGGAGATCGGAGTATATGGGAGCTATATCTGGTTATAGACCGATTTGAACCGTGCTCAACGTATTTGTTGGAAATCCTAACAGAACATCGCATGCCAAATTTCAGCCTAATTGGATGAAAATTGCGGCTTCGTGAGGCTCAAGAAGTCAAATCGGGAGATCGGTTTATATGGGAGCGATATCTAAATCTGAACCGATATGGCCCATTTGCAATCGCCAATGACCTACATCGATATTAAGTATCTGTGAAAAATTTCAAGCGGCTAGGTTTACGCGTTCGACCGCTGCCATGATTTCGACAGACAGACGAACAGATGGACGGACCAGGCTAGATCGACTCAGAACGTCAAGAGGATCAAGAATATATATACTTTGTGGGGTCTTAGACGAATATTTCGAAGTGTTACAAACGGAATAACTAAATTAGTATACCCCCATCCTATGGTGGTGGGTGTAAAAATGTGCAAAGCTCGGCTGGGTCGAATCTTATGTACCCTCCACCAAGAATTGCATGAGTGAAGTTCTTTGCAAGGTTTCTCCTTAAAAGCAGAACTAAAAAATGATAACGAACTGCCAAACATTACACCCCGATGATTTTTACACCTTCTACCTTAGGATAGGGGTGCACTCAACGAAATTTGTTATTCAAAATCGCAATAATGTTTGCTAAAACCACAATTTTTGCCTACTGAAAATGGAAAAGAAGACACGACCGCTGTTTGAGCAAACAAAGGGCTGCTGCTTCAGCAAACATTTCCGTCTGCTAATTCAACTAACGAAATCTGCTGTTTTAACTACAAAATCTACAAATATTCAACACGTATTACTGCTAAACAGGCAAAGAATTGTTGTTGCGAAAGCAAATAAAGCAGCTGGCATTTTCAACAAACAGCAGACATTTTAGCAGACAGCCTGCTGGTCTGAAATTGCAAACAATTTGCTATGACAATAGAACTACTGCTGTAATAGCTGAAAAATTAACTACAAACAGTCAGCAGACAATGTCTGCTATTATCAGCAAACTTCTTTCTATGAGTGTATACTTATGTCGTCATTCCGTTTGTACCGCATCGAAATATTGATCTAAGACCCAACAATTTAAGCTTCAAACCATTAAAGTCACCCGGACCTGATGGAATATTTCCGGCGATACTACAGAAGGAGGCCGACTATCTGGCGCCCCATCTGGCCACTATTTTCACAGCGTGCCTAGGACTTGCATATACTCCGAAAGCCTGGCAAGATGTATGGGTGGTATTTGTACCCAAACCCGACAAGGCAAGTTATGCCTTAAGTTATGATACCAAAGGCCTACAGGCCTATAAGCCTTACGTCCTTTCTACTTAAAACCATGAAACGTATTGTGGATATCTGGATAAGTAGAACATCCAGCGAACTGCTCAAACACAAACTGGAGACTATTCTAGATATCCGACTCATAGACATACAGATTTAGAGTGAGGCAGCCATTGCGGCTATGAGACTTAAGGCTTTGGAGAATGGATAGAAGGTAGCAGCAGGTCATATCGTCGCGGTATAATCGTCTCAAGTATCCGATCAGAAACCTCTTCCATTCCTTCCAGTTTTCCTATTTTCGCCACCTATATATCCCAAAAAGTCATTCAAAGTATGTGTCAAATGCCGTACTTGGTGGTGGGTACCCAAGATTCGGCCTGGCCCAACTTAGCACATTTTTACTTGTTATACCCAAGTTTACCAAAACGCAGGTAAAGTTCTTTAATGGTCCAAATCGGACAATATTTGGATATAACTGCCAAATAGACCGATCTGGCGATTGAGGGTCTTAAGACGTAAAAGCCGCATTTTATGGCCGATTACGCTGAAATTTGAAACAGGAAGTTGTACTAGGGGCCCCGATATGCAAACCGAATATGAACCATATGGTTCACATCGGACCATATTTAGATACAGCTGTTATATTGACAAAATTAGATCGGTCCATATTAAAATATAGCTGCCATATAAGACGATCTGCCGATTAAGGGTCTTGAGCCCATAAAAGCTGTATTTATAACCTGATTTCGCTGAAACTTGAGACAGTGAAATGTTTTAAGCCTTCCGTCATCACACCTATATATGGTTCAGATGGGACAATATTTAGATATAGCTGTCATAAAGACCGATCTGCCGATTTAGGGTCTTAAGTCAATAAAAGCCGTAATTATTATCCGATTGCGCTGAAATTTGAAATCATTAGTTGATTAAAGCCTCCTAATATCCCACTTAAATATGGTTCAGATGGGTCTATATTCAGATATAACTGCCATATAGGGCGATCTGTCGATAAAGGGTCTTGAGCCCATAAAAACTTCATTTATAACCCGATTTCGCCAAAACTTGAGACAGTGAGTTGTTTAAAGCCTCCCATCATCACACCTAAATATGGTTCAGATCGGACAATATTTAGATATAGCTGCTATATAGACCGATATGCCGATTTAGGGTCTTAAGCCAATAAAAGCTGTAATTATTATCTGATTGCGCTGAAATTTTAAGTAGTGAAATCATTAAAGACTCCCGATATCCGACTCAAATATGGTTCAGATCGGTCTATATTCAGATATAGCTATCGTATGGACCGGTCTGCCGATTAAGGGTCTCAAGCCCATAAAAGTTGTATTTATTACCCGATTTCGCTGGAATTTGATACAGTGACTTGTATTAAGCCTCCCGTCATCCGACTAGCATATGGTCAAAATGAGACTATATTTAGATTTAGCTGCCATATAGGCCGATCTTCCAATTTAGGGTCTTAAGCCCATAAAAATCGGATTTTTTGCTCGATTTCGCTGAAACTGTGACTTGTATGAGAGTTAGCGGATGCTAATTTAGACATGATCTAGACCAACCCCAGTTTGCATAGTACTATGGATGTGGTAGAGGAGTTGTTATAAAAGAGAATGGTTAATTTATCCATGATGGTAGGTACCCATGATTCGACCCGGCCGAACTTAACGTGCTTTATTTATTTTGTTTTTTTTACGTCATTACTCACAAAACTATGATTATTACGCTTCTAGAATTAAACAATTAAATTATTAAACAATTTCTATTGCGTAGTTCCGTTGCAACACAACTTTTGTTTAGTGTTCTCACACTGCATTTGTTTGCAATAATTAAAATGACCCATTTTTTTGCACAGACTTCCGTAAGACTTTAATTCTTTGTGCATAATAAAAAGAGCACATATTAAATGAAAATTGTTACAAATTAATGCCAGCCTGTTGAGAAACTAATTGTAATTCCATTAGAATATGAATGAATGTGAAAATTAAAAAAAAAAAAGAAAAATGCTTCAAATTTATATCCGATTAAGGCAGTTATTAGGAAAGCAAGCTAGTTGCTATAGAATTTTACAAAATTAAGTTTTTAAGAAAAATTTTAATAACTTTAATGAGATTAATACTTATTTGAAGTATTCTCATTTATTGGGTTGCCCAAAAAGTAATTGCCGGGTTTTCATATAGTCGGCGTTGACAAATTTGTTCACAGCTTGTGACTCTGTAATTGCATTCTTTCTTCTGTCAGTTATCAGCTGTTACTTTTAGCTTGCTTTAGAAAAAAAGTGTAAAAAGAGTATATTTGATTAAAGTTCATTCTAAGCTTTATTAAAAATGCATTTACTTTCTTTTAAAAAATCCGCAATTACTTTTTGGGCAACCCAATAAATTATAGTAAGGTTAGGTTAGGTTTGCTGAAGACCCTTGAGAGATTGATAGAAACATATCTTAGGGCAAAGATCCCTGGAGATCACTTGTCGCGTCAGAAGCATGCATCCACTTGTCGCTGCAGAAGCAAAATCCAGTAAAACAGCCCTTCACGACCTAATCGGCTACATAGAGCGTTCTCTCGCTGTCAACGAATATACAATGGTAGCATTGTATATTCCTTTACATTGAAGGGGCTTTCAATAATGTGAAACAGACGCCAGTCATGAAGGAGTTGAAGTTTCTAGGCATCAACTCTACCTTAAGAAAGTTTATTAATAACCTACTACTAAAAGATGCATTACAGCAGGCTAGGGATCTGTGGATCTAAAAAGATGGGTCAGCAGAGGAACACCTCAAGTAGGTGTACTATCTCCTCTACTTTGGAATATGGCCATTAACAATATATTATTGTCTCTGGAAGAAAAAGGCGTAAAAGTGGTCGCGTTTGCTGATGACGTGGCAATTGCGGTTAGGGGAAAGTTTCCCAGTACTCTAAGAAATATACTTCAGGAAGCTCCACGTGCAACAGCAATGGGCTACCGAAAGTGGTCTGGGTATAAATCCGTGCAAGACTGAAGTGGTTCTTTTCAGCAGCAGATACAAGTTGTCTACAGTGTCACCTGTCTCCTTGAGAGGAGAGAATATTCCATACTTACAGAAAACGCAAAATACCTTGGTGTTTTGCAACTCTCGCGCAAGAAAGGCAACTCTAGCCCTATACTCCTGCAAGAGAACCATTGGCAAAAGGTGGGGTATTAGACCGCGGGTCATGCACTAGGAATATACTGCAGTTGCCAGACCTATAATGCTATATGGTGTTGTGGTCTGGTGGACGGCGTTTCAAAAGTCCACCTTCTGTTCAATACTGTGTTATCCTGGATTCAATATCTCATGTTTCAGGAAGTGCTGATTACACCCTACCTCAGCCGCTTTGTTTTGATAAAAAGAACTGTACCACTATTCCTGACAGAAGTTACATAGACTTTACCGATGATTCCAAACTAAATGACCAGGTGGGCTTTGGGGTGTACTCTAAAGGGGGTGTACATCTAGAACTGGTCATATTGGAGAGGTTACCCGACCACTGCAGTGTGTATTAATTGGAAATCCATGCAATTAAGGAAGTGGTGGAATGGTTAAGACTGTGCCTGGCAGCCATTAAATCCCTGGAAATGTATTTCTGAACACAAAAACCGCCCTCGACTGTCGCAGATCTCTTAACGAGATGGCTGAACAGTTCCAAATTCAACTGTTCTGGGTGCCGGGCCACAGAGATATCCCAGATAATTGCAAAGTGGGTGAGGTTGCGAGACTAGGAACTACCTGACACATTTCAGGAAAACTGGAATCTGTAAACTAAGTTTTCAGGACCAGGCCCGAAGGGCAAAAAATGATAGATGGTCACAAATAAGGGGATGTGAGCATTCCAAAACTATGTGGCCTAATCTAGACTTGAAGAGGTCTACCGCTTTGCTGTCACTGGCTAGAACAGTCATTGTGTCCGTCATGACAGATCACTGTCTAATCGGAAAACACGCTGACAGACTGTAGGTTACCAGCAACGACTTTTGCAGAAGCTTGAAGAAGAAGAGACTATAGAACACCTTCTGTGTGTGTGTCCCGCACTGGCAGTCAGAATAAGTTCCTCTTAGGTTCTCATTATTTTAAGGTATTTGAGGTATTGTTGGGATTTTTAATGCAACCTGGATGGTTCAACGGTAGGAACTAGAAGGTATTTTCCTTCTTCTGTTTCCGTAATATCACAATGGACGAAAACGTCTAAGTGAGTCTGATGGCAGACTGCCACTTAAACTCACCTAGATTTGGTAAAAGGTAAATGTTCACATTCTCTTAATTATGGTAATTCTGTACAAATTGTGCTAAAAGAATTTTAACTCACCTTTGTTTTGTCAAAGAATCAAAGAAGTTAACAGCGATTATAAAAATCAAATTCGAAACTTCAATTCCTGCAAAAAAAAAGAGAAAAATATCAAAATTAGAATTTTGTTGAAATTTGTTAAATTTTAAAGCATTTTCTTATAAAGGGTGATTTTTTTGAGGTTAGGATTTTCATGCATTAGTATTTGACAGATCACGTGGGATTTCAGACATGGTGTCAAAGAGAAAGATGCTCAGTATGCTTTGACATTTCATCATGAATAGACTTACTAACGAGCAACGCTTGCAAATCATTGAATTTTATTACCAAAATCAGTGTTCGGTTCGAAATGTGTTCAAATTTTGACAAATTTTGTTCAGCGATGAGGCTCATTTCTGGTTGAATGGCTACGTAAATAAGCAAAATTGCCGCATTTGGAGTGAAGAGCAACCAGAAGCCGTTCAAGAACTGCCCATGCATCCCGAAAAATGCACTGTTTGGTGTGGTTTGTACGCTGGTGGAATCATTGGACCGTATTTTTTCAAAGATGCTGTTGGACGCAACGTTACGGTGAATGAACACATTTCGAACCGAACACTGATTTTGGTAATAAAATTCAATGATTTTCAAGCGTTGCTCGTTAGTAAGTCTATTCATGATGAAATGTCAAAGCATACTGAGCATCTTTCTCTTTGACACCATGTCTGAAATCCCACGTGATCTGTCAAATACTAATGCATGAAAATCCTAACCTCAAAAAAATCACCCTTTATGATAATCTAGTCGTTCCGTTTGTAACACCACGAATTATTGATCTAAAACCCCATAAAGTATATATATATTCCTGATCGTCTCGACATTCTGAGTCGATCTAGCCCTGTCCGCCCGTCCTCTGTCGAAATCATGATAGCGGTCGAACACGTAGAGCTAGCCACTTGTAATTTTCGCACGGATACTTTATATTGATGTAGGTCGATGGGGATTGCAAATTGGCGATATCGATTCAGATTTGGATATACCTCCCATACAAACCCATCTCTCGATTTGACTTCCTGAGCCCCTAGGAGCCACAATTTTTGTCGGATATGGCTGAATTTTTGCATGTGATGTTCTGTTATGACTTCCAATAACTGTTCGAAGTACGATCCGAATCGGTCTGTAACCTGATATAGGTCCCTATATAAACCGATCTCCCAATTTGATTTCTTGAGCCCCTGGAAGCCGCAATTTTTGTCCGATTTGGCTGATAGTTTGCATGTAGTGTTCTGTTATGACTTCCAATAACTGTGTGAAGTACGGTTCAAATCGGTTTATAAGCTGATATAGCTCCCATATAAACTAATCTCCCGATTTGATTTTTTGAGCCCCTGGAAGCCTAAATTTTTGTCCAATTTGGCTAAAACTTTACAGATAGTGTTCTGTTATAATTTCCAACAACTATGCCGAATACGGTCTAAATTGGCCTATAACCCGATATAGCTCCCATATAAACCGATCTCCCGATTTGACTTCCCCTCGAGCCCTTACAAGCTGCAATTTTTGTCTGATTTGGCTGAAATTTTGCACAGTTGTTCCATTATGTGTTCCATAATGACTTCCAACATCTGTGCCAAGTATAATCCAAATCGGTCTATAACCCGATATGGCTCCCATATTTTAGTAGAATCCGTGGTAGTGGGTTCCCAAGATTCAGCCCAGCCGAACTTAGCACGCTTTTACTTGTTTTTCTTAAATTTAAACCCAAAACCTCCTTAATGAAAGCCTCCATATCCATTCATTTTAAATGGAAAAGAGCGACATCCAACTAGAGCTCAGAGCTCAAAATTGTGCTAATTATTGCAGGTCACAAAGCAGACAAGACCAACAACATCATCCCATCACTTCACTAACTTCGAAGACAACAGTGTGACAATAACCAGAGCATCAATTGTAACAAAACAGACCCTAGAATTTAGCACTGCATACACAAAGAGATCTCAAAACGGATACTTTACTGTAATGTGTGACAAAATAAAAAAAAAATAGACTATGAACGGAAATAAATTTCATGAATGAAGAAGTGGGTTGACTGCAAAAAACAAAAACCACACCCCACTAGAAATGCCAATGTGAGTGAAAATATATGAAGTCTAACAAAGACATGGTAGTTAAATGCCACCAGACAATCACATCCCTGCAAATGGGAATAAGTGATGTCAGCGAGTAAAATATGCCTGAACACCTACAGCTAAAGGGTGCATATGAATATTAGGGTGGGTCGATTTAAAATAGGTATAAAATAGATTGGTTGCAATAATAACCAGGACGATAAAATCACGAATAGTCTTGGAGTGGAAGAAGGAGATTAACGCCTTCTCTGAGAATGGCACGATCCACATCGATTGAGTGTCGACCCACAGCGGAGTAAAGGGGAATGAAAGGGCAGACGATTTATTTACAATACGTTTCGTGATTTTGAGTGGAAACGATGTAAGGCTTATACGTATGTGGGCCTTTGCTGTCCCCTTGCCGGGTATAAATACCACCCTTATCTCCTGCCAGGCTTTCGAAATGCATGCTAGCCACAATGTGACAATAGTGGCCAGATGAGGCGCCAGATAGTTGGCCTCCTTTTGTAGTAACGCCGCAAAGATTTCTTCAGGTTCGGGTAACTTAAATGGTTTTAAGCTCCTCAAGTCTTCCTTGACTATAAATTACGTTATGATTAACCTTCTATCAACCTCATTATTCCAAGATTCCGGTGTCTCCGTGAGTCCCATCGTATCCTGCGGAAAATTAATTTTCATCAAAAGCCTCAACATGCCCTCCGTTGTCTCTCGTCTACTAACTTTTCAGTTTGGACATGGGTTTTTGAAAGAAACTTTTTCATCTTGGCGGCGTCATTAACGCTATCAACCTGGGCGCAGAAAAGCTTCCAGGAGGCACGTTTTGCCGCCCCGGTAATCATATTGTATTCCTTGAGCCGTGTGTAGCACACATCCCAATAAACTTCCGCTTTTTTACGATGCGTAAGTTCTGATATTGGCCGTAACTGCTGATACGAGTGTTAAGGGATCTGATTAGGATATGGGACTTTTGTGCGTTCAATGCCTTCAATCAGAGAACAGCTCTAAGACTTTATGAACTCAAGATTTCTTATCGGGAGATCGATATAAAGGGGGCTAAATTAAGATAGAGGCTATCTTTGAACTTAAGGCTGTAAAATTATTTCAACAAACGGAAGGACAGACATGTCTAGATCCTATACGAATAACGACGATCTAATTCTTCTAATTCTTTGTAGCGTTGACAATTTATAATTCAATGTGTTCCAAATGGATTTGCAAAATGGCCAACTCTTCGGTGGTGGTTATAAAAACATGTGCCCCATTTTTGGCCATCCGCAGAGAAGGCGTTAATGTCCTTCTTACACTGCAAGACTATTTGCGACCTTACCATCCTGGTTGTTATTGCCCTTATGGCAATTTTACTGTCCGTAAAGATAGTCAGGCAATCTAAAACAGATATCAGTCCCTGGGTTCTAAATGTAGAACCCCAGGCCCACTTTGTCTGAGTTAGTTGGGACTTTTCTTAAATATTGGTAGGAAATAATTTTCTTGAGTGGCAACACTGGTTATGAGGACGTAAAGAAAGAAGAGACTATAGGACATAAATGGGCAGCACACACATCCGCACATAAATTCCTATGCCCGCGGTTATAAAAAAAACGAACACAAGCACACAGACAGTTTAAACGACTTCGGGTGGCTTCGACTGACTCGATGGTTGGTGTTACTCACACAAACACAGTTTGGTCTTTTTAACAGTGGTAGTGTATCCATCCCTGCTTTAGAACATCTGCTTTGTGTGTGTCCCACATTGGTAGTTAGAAAAAGTCCCACTTCAGGTTCTCATTTTTTTGAGAAGTTATGTGAAATCTGGCTGAAATTTTGCACATAGTGTTCTGTTATGACTCCCAACAACTGTGCCAAGTTCGATTACAATCGGTCAAGAACATGATAAAGCTCCCATATAAAGCGATCTCCCGATTTGACTTCTCGAACCCTTACAAGTCGCGAGTTTTTTTCCGGTTTGGCTGAAATTTTGCATATTGTTGTGCTATTATGACTCTCAACAGCTTTACCAGAAATGGTCTAATTCGGTCTATAACTAGATATATCCCATATATTTTAGCAGAATCTATGGTGGTGGGTTCATCAGAATCAATCAGCGATCGAAATTTGAAACGGATGCTCGTGTCCGTTAGTTTATAGGAAACTAAATTTAACGATAGCATCTTTAGTCCAAAGTTTTAGTGCTTTGGCTCGTTTTCGTTGCTAAAATCCTACAAATAAGGAAATATCTTAAATTTTGGGCCAACTTTTTTTCTGTGTAAGAATACCAACCTATAAAGTTTTCAAAATGTTTTGCCTAATTTTTCCACCAAATTGATTATAATTCGGCATGCCCGAATTAAATTTGTCACAAATTTCACCAGAAATCCTCAACACCTAGAAAATGTCAAACACTATTTGTTGATGTTTGACATTTTCTAGGCTACCCTTTTGCTACCATTTAAAATAACTACTAAAAGCCTCATTACACCTCCCTCGTATGTCTAGCAGACATTCAACAAAAAAGTTCAACTGTAAACTTCACCTCTCTCCCTTACTCTTATGCCATGTATCGCAATAAACAGTGGTTTGTGTGTGTGCTGCCTCCCTTTCACACACTATTCGAATGTAGGTTTACTGGTCTTTCTTCTTCGTCTCTAACCATAGACGAAGCTAGACAATAGAAAAATTATTTTATTGTTGTTGTTATAGTTGTTATTGTTGTTGCTAGTTTAATGAGTTACCAGAAAATGAGTTTACAGTCATTTAGTCACTTTGAATGAAATGTCCCCCTCCCCAACATCCATCTACTACTACTCGGCCATTTTTATTATGGATTTTTTGTTTTTTTATGTCTTGCCTACTTCGGGAAGCCATCTCTATCATCTCTTGGTGTTTGTTGTTGTTGTTTAGTGATGAGTGAATAAGAGAAGGGGTGGTGGTGGTGGGATGAATGTTCGTTTCTCTATGCATATTTAAATGCAACTACAACAACAATTCCATTCACTTTGCCATAGAAACAGTTGCAGTGCAAAACGCAAATGAGATGATGATGTTGATGTTGAATGGCAAAGATGACGGCACCGTATAGAAATTCTTAGAAAATTCATAGAATGCATTGTGCACAAGGAAAAGGAAACGACAATGGAAATGAGCACTTGCCATCGTAGCCGTAGTCGTCGTCATCGACATCATCATCTATTGCTTTAGCATATCCAGATTGGCCATAGTTTCTGAGGAATGATAAAATTATGCGTAATTTTTGTTTTATTATTTGCGTTGTATAGAAAAAAAATGTGTCATTATTTTCAAATTATGCCAAACTATAACTGAAGTGACTAAAGTTGGCAGACTGGCGATAAAAATTATAATTATATCCTCCAACATAGTATAGGGTAAACTAAGTTTATCATTCCGTTAGTAACACATCGAAATACTTGCAGAAGACCAAATAAAGTATATATTTTCTTGATCGTCATAACCATTTAAGTCGAACTAGCCATGTCCGCCTGTTTTTCCGTTCGTCCGTCCGTCTGTCTCTCGGTGGAAAGCACGCTAACTTTCGAAGTACACAGAAAAAAATATCACGAAAATTTTTTCAATTAATTTTTTAATTGACTAAAAAATATTTGTTTAAGGTGACGATAGGTGAAGAAAATCCTATGGGGGGATCCAGATCGAGAGACGACGTGGCTATTACTGAAAGGAGCAGGAGGAGTAAGAAGGAGGTCAGTATAGCAATTGGTCTCATAACGGGATACATAGGACTACGAGCTCACTTATGTAAAACCGGTGAGGCAAGTGAAAGCATGTGTGAACATGAGGGGAAGGTGATGAGACGTTGGAGTATTTCCTTTGTCAGATACCGGCACTTAGGGAAACCTGGAAGGAATGGAAGAGGTTTTCGATCGGATATCTGAGACGACACTTGAGAACGAGTTCGAGGCACTGCTGTCAGCGACACAGTCTTGAATTGACTAGTATTGCCATCTGGAAGATCATGTTACACAGTTGGATCAAAGCTAGAGGACAGAATGGGCCCGGAAGTCTACATTGAGAACCCAAGGACTGAGATCAGTTTTAGACTGCGTGACTATAAGTCAGGTCATGCAGGCGTAGATCCGAGCGATCACGGGCAATAACAACCAGGACGGTAAAGTCACAAACAGTCTTGGAGGGTAAGAAGGGGATTAATGCCTTCTCTGAGGATGGGACAATCCGCATCATTTGGGTGCTGGGCCATAGTGGAGTAACTGGCAATGAGAAAGCACACGATTTGGCTATGAAGGCCAGAGAACTGCCGTCGATAAACTTTGTTAAACCGAAACCTTTCGGGTCGACGCAGTCCAAATTAAGGGCGTGGGCGATAAATGAGCAAGCAACCCTGTGGAACAGCGAAACGGTCGGGGTGGACAAAGTAAATCTTATGGAGAGATCTGGATTGTGAGAAGACGAGACTATTACTGAAAGGAAGTAAGAAGTAAGAAGCTCTCGTTATCATAATGGGACACTTATGTAAAATCGATGCGGCAAGTGATAGCATGTGTAGGGCATGCGGGGAATATGATGAGACGTTGGAGCATTTGCTATGTCATTGCTCGGCTTTCGCGTCTATAACAGATACCGGCACTTAGGTGGGGACACAATACCAGACATTACTGAAAGGAAGTAAGAAGTTGGTCAGTATAGCTCTCGTTATCATAATGGGACACTTATGTAAAATCGATGCGGCAAGCGATAGCATGTGTAGGGCATGCGGGGAATATGATGAGACGTTGGAGCATTTCCTATGTCATTGCTCGACTTTCGCGTCTATAACAGATACCGGCACTTAGGTGGGTACACAATACCAGACATGAACTAACTAAGGGCGTGGCATGAAAATAATTAAGAATTTTGTCAGTAGCACAGAATTAGATTTAGATTTTCTTTTCTTTAGGTGTATGTCCATAGTGGATAGGGGCGAATTAATATCCGCACCCTTTTTTCATCCTAACCTAATTGGATCAATTAAAAAATTAATTGAAAATGTCAAGAAAACTCAATAATTTTTTTAATTGGATCAATTAAATAATTAATTAATTAAATATTATTAAACATTTTTTCAATCACCTTCATCAAAAACGTGATTGATTTTATCATTTTTATACCCTATACCACCACTCTGGTATAGGGTATTATAAGTTTGTGCATTTGTTTGCAACGCTAAGAAGGAGAAGAACTGGACCCATTAAAAAGTATACCGATCGACTTAGAATCACTTTCTGATTCGATTTAGCCATGTCCGTCTGTGAGTCCTTGTATTCTTGTAATCAAGGTACAGATCGCTTTTGTTGTCCAATCGTTACAAAATTTTGCACATATAATTTTTTTGCCCAAGGACAAACGCTATTGATTTTGGTAAAAATCTGATCAGATTCAGATATACCCCCCATATATATGTATCGCGCGATTTGCATTTTAATGGCCGTAGTAACTAAAATTTTCAACCGATCTGCATAAAATTTCGCATGAACTGTTTTGCTACTGATCTCAACATATCTACAAGATTTCATCAAAATCGGTTCAGACTCAGATATACCTTCCATATATATGTATCGCCCGATTTGCACTTTAATGGCCGTACTAACTACAATTTTCAACCGATCTGCATAAAATTTGGCATGAACTGTTTTGCTACTGATCTCAACATTTTTGCAAGATTTCATCAAAATCGGTTCAGATTCAGATATACCTCCCATATATATGTATCGCCCGATTTTCACTTTAATGGCCGTAGTAACTACAATTTTCAACCGATCTGCATAAAATTTGGCATGAACTGTTTTGCTACTGATCTCAACATATCTGCAAGATTTCATAAATATCGGTTCAGATTTGGATATAGCTCCTATAAATATTTATCGCCGGATTTTCACCTAACTACAATTTAAAAAAAAATATCTCATCGAAAAAAGTCGGTAATTCTTGAGCTCCTATAAGGCGCAATTCTTATGCCAATAGGCTGTAATTTTGCACAACAATTTCTACTATGACCTTCAGCATACGTGTCAAATATGGTCTGAATCGATAGAGATAGAAAACCTTATATAGCTTCCATATAAAGCGATCTCCCGTTCTTATCCGATTTCGCTGAAATTTCGGACAATAACTCTTACTATGACCTTCAACCGATCCTTCGATCTTATCCCACTTCGCTGAAATTTCGCACAATGACTTCTACTATGATTTTCAACATACGTGCCAAATATGGTTAGAATCGGTTCATAACCTGATAAAGCTTCCATATAAACCGATCTCCCGAATTTACTTCTTGAACCCGTATAGGGCGCAATTCTTATCCGATTTAGCTTTCATCTTGCACAATGATTTCTACTATGATTTTCAACATAGGTTCCAAATATGGCCTCAATCGGTCTATAACCTGATATAGCTCCCATTTAAAGCGATCGCCTGATTTTGCTTCTTGAACCACTATATGGCTCAAATTTTATCCGATTGGCTGAAATTTTGCACAACGACTTCTATTATGGTCTACAATATATGTGCCAAATATGGTCTCAATCGGTCTATAACCTGATATAGGTCCCATACAAAACGATCTCCTGATTTTACTTTTTGAACCCCTATAGGGCGAAATTCTTATCCGATTTGGAGGTCATCTTGCACAATGACTTCTATTATGGTCTCCAACATACGTACCAAATATGGTCTGAATCGGTCTATAACCTGATAAAGCATCCATATAAACCGATCTCCATATTTTACTTCTTGAGCTCCTATAGGGCGCAAATCTTAACCGATTTTGCTGAAATTTTGCGCAATGAATTTTATTATGGTCTCCAACATACATGCCAAATATGGTCTGAATCGGTCTATAACCTGATATAGCTTCAATAGCATAGCAATTCTGCTCCATTATCCTATGTTTGCCTAAAGAGATATGGGTCAAAGAACTTGACAAATGCGATCTATGGTGGAGGGTTCATAAGACGCTTTTACTTGATTTGCGAAGTGACTTTTTTCAGATGTGTATTAATTATACAAATACTAGTAGGCTAGGAAGCAGGTGATCCTCTTTTTGTTTTTTTCATACTGTTTTGTCCCCTTCTACAAGAGCGAATTAAGGGTCCAGGGCATCACTGTCTGTTATACTTTAAATTCGTTGCTTTATAACGATGATGATTAGTGTTGATGGGTATTTAGATGTGTGGCTGTGTGTGTGTGTGTATTTCATATGCCAGGTTTGTATGTTCTCAGTTCTATTCAATTATAGTTTCCTATAGAGAAACCAAAAGCTATAAAATGCCTATGAAATAAACTGTGATGTTAGACAACAACAAAAACAACAACAACAAAAACCGACTGAAAGATGACTGTGCTCTAGACCCCTTATGACAATGTTGACGATGATGCAGCTGGGAATGTTTGTGAGCCATACTGTTGTTATACGCTTGTTGTCATTTCATATTTTCTAGTTTCATATTTCTTTAATGATAGCTCTTGTTGTTGCCATGGAGAGAGCGAGAGAGAGAGAGAGAGGGAGAGAATGTTTGTTAGTTCAGCAGTGGCCTTTTAACCAGAAATCATAAAATTCTTTGTGAGGAAAAATTCATTATTTGCAGCAAGCGTTTTTTTTTTCTTGCTCAAAATGATGCAAAAATAATTTTTGATATTGTTTTGTAATAAAGATTTTGTTGTTCTTTGCACACATTTTTGTAGGTTTATATATCCTCCTCGACAGCAATACCCATTGTTATAGATATAGTCACAGCCATAGTAATTTAAATTAATTGGTTCGAAATGGTATTCCTCTGACATAATCAAATGTTGAATACTTTTCAGAAGAAGTGGACGTGAGTAAGATGGCACTCGAGGGGTTAGTAAGAATTTCTAGATCATAATATATGTCAAGCGTAAGGGATACCAATTATAGCCATGACAGTTGTGGACACTGACTCCGTGGTGCCATCTGGATTAGCAAACTTTTACATCTTTTGAAAGTCCCCCAATAGCCGAGTTGGTGGCGTGTTCGGATCAACAATGTGGGGTTCGTGGGTTCGATTCCCATCAGAAGCCTTGTCTCTCACTACTGTGTTATCACAATGAACTAAAGTTGAATAAGTGAGGCTGTTAAAAAAAAAGTAAAGTAAAAGCAAGTAAAAGCGTGCTAAGTTCGGTCCGGCCAAATCTTGGCAACCAACCAATATGGATTCTGTTAAAAATTTATGCAAAGTAATTTTCGTTGAAATTGACCACGTTGTGATAGAAGGAGAGCATTCATCCAGAGTGTTAGATGTACAATCGATCTATGGAGCGAATGTAGATTCGGATCATTACCTTGTTGCAGCAAAGTTTCGCACCCGTTTGAGTATGGCGAGGAAAGTACGATCTGACACTGCACGGAAGCTGGACATTGAAAAGCTGCAAACACAACAGATTGCAACGGCATGCTCCACTCGACTGAGTCAACTGATTGATGAAAGCACTCCTTGTTCTGATGATATAATGGTGCAGTGACAAACTATTGCCCACTCCATGGAAAATGCCACAAAACCCGTACTTGGGTACCGGAAGCCTCGCCCAAGAAACTCATGGTACCACCAAGAGTGTCAAGAGCTACTGAAGTCAAGAATGCGGCATATAGACCAACCCTGCAATCAGTAGCAACACGCCAAGGGAAGGAGAGAAATCGAGAGAAAAGGAGAGAGGAGAAACGTCTATTCTGCAGAAAGAAAAAGGAAATGGAAAGACGTGGAAAGGAGAGAGAAGAAACGTCTATTCCGCAGAAAGAAAAAGGCAATGGAAAAACGTGAGTGTGAGCGAGTGGAAATGTACAGGAGTCTCGGACAAAAATTGCGGCTTCCAGGGGCTCAAGAAGTCAACTCGGGAGATCGATTTATATGGGAGATGAAGGAGAGATATCAGGAGAAAAGGAGAGAGGAGAAACGTCTATTCCGAAGAAAGAAAAAGGCAATGGAAAAACGTGAGTATGAGCGAGTTGAAATGTACAGGAGTCTCGGACAAAAATTGCGGCTTCCTGGGGCTAAAGAAGTCAAATCGGGAGATTGGTTTATATGGGAGTTATATCAGGTTATGGACCGATTTAGACCGTATTAGGCACAGTTATTGGAAGTCGTAACGGAACACCACATGCAAAATTTCAGCCAAATCGGGAGATCGGTTAATATGGGAGCTATATCAGGTTATAGACCGATTTGAATCGTACTTGGCACAGTTTTTAGAAGTCATAATAGAACACAATGTGCAAAATTTAAGCTAAATAGGACCAAAATTGCTGCTTCCAGGGGCTCAAGATGTCAAATTGGGAGATCGGTTTATATGGGAGCTATATCAGGTTAAAGACCGATTTGAATCGTACTTGGCACAGTTGTTGGAAGTCGTAACAGAACACTACATGCAAACTTTCAGCCAAATCGGACCAAAATTGCGGCTTGTAAGGACTCAAAAAGTCAAATCGGGAGATGGGTTTATATGGGAACTATATCAGGTTATAAGCCAATTTGGACTGTACCTAGGACAGTTGTTAAAAGTCATAACAGAACAACATTGCAGCTTCCAGGGGATCAAGAAGTCAAATCGGAAGATAGGTTTATATAGGAGCTATATCTAAATCTGAATTGATATGGCCCATTTGCAATCCTCAACAACCTATATCGATATTAAGTATCTCTATCGTGATTGCGACAGACGGACGGACGGACATCGCTAAATCGACTCGGAATATCAGGAAAATATATACCTTATAGGGTCTTGGACAAATATTTCGAGGTGTTACAAACGGAATGACTGACTTGAAAAATCTAAGACAATCTAGCCATTTCCGTCCGTCTGTCCGTCCGTCTGTCTGTTAAAATCACGCTACAGTCTTTAAAAATAGAAATATTGAACTGAAACTTTGCACAGATTCTTTTTTTGTCCATAGGCAAGTTAAGTTTGAAGATGAGTTATATCGGACTATATCTTGATATATCCCCTGTATAGACCGATCCGCCGATTTATGGTCTTAGGCCCATAAAAGCCACATGTATTAGCCGGTTTTGCTGAAATTTGGGACAGAGAGTTGTGTTAGACCTCTCGACATCCTTCTACAATTTGGCCCAGATCGGTCCAGATTTGGATATAGCTGCCATACAGACCGATCCCTCGATTTAAGGTATTGGGCCCATAAAAGGCGCATTTATTGTCCGATTTCGATTTGTGTTAGGCCTTTCGACATTTCTTTTCAATTTTGCCCAGATCGGTTCACATATGAAAATAACTGTCATATAGTTCGATATCTTGGTTTAAGGTCTTGGGCCCACGAAAGGCGCATTTATAATCCGATGTCGCCAAAATTTGGGACAGTGAGTTGTGTTCGGCACCCCTTTTATATTTGGCCCAAATCGGTCCAGATTTGGATATAGCTGCCATATAGACCGATCTCTTGATTTAAGTCTTGGGCCCATAAAAGGCACATTTATTGTCTGATTTCTCGGACCCCTCGACATCTTTCTCCAATTTGGCCCAGATCGGTTCAGATTTGGATATAGCTGCCATATAGACCTATCTCTCGATTTATGGTCTTGGGACCATAAAAGGCGCATTTTTATCCTCTTTCGATTTGTATTAGGCCTTTCGACATTTCTTTTCAATTTGGACCAGATCGTTTCAGATATGAATATAGCTGTCATATAAAACGATCTCTTGGTTTAAGGTCTTCGACCCATAAAAGGCGCATTTATTGTCCGATGTCGCCGAAAATTTGGGACAGTGTGTTGTGTTAGGCCTTTGGCACCCCTTTTCAATTTGGCCCAGATCGGTTCAGATTTAGATATAGCTGCCATATAGACCGATCTCTCAATTCTTGGTCCTATAAAAGGGGCATTTATAATTTGATTTCGCTGAAATTTGACACAGTGACTTATGTTAGGCTTTTCGGCATCCGTGTCGTATATGGTTTAGATCGGATATAGCTACCATAAAGACCAATATTTTGTTATGCAATATTGTACTTATAAGACCACTCAATGTCCGTGCCGAATTTGGTTGGAAAATCGGATCATATTGCAATAGAGCTGCTATGGGGGCATAAATTGTGCTTGTTTCACCGGATTATGACAGAAGGTTGTTTACATATATGCCCAAGATGGTGGGCATCCCGGCCGAACTTAACGCATTTTTACTTGTTTTTGCTTTGTACTAGCGTTTGACTAGTTTCCTAGATCGAGATGTGGAATCATTAAATTTTTAATTCTATAAAATTTTTTTATTAAAAATTATAATAAATATTAAAAAAAAACACAGTTTGATATAATTGCATAAAAGTGGAAACACCTATGCGATTTTTACTTAAAAATATGTGTAAAAACTGCAAACAAATTTTACTCCATTGTCCGGGAAAATCGATTATCCATAATGCCTACGGTCTCGAGCATCCCGGATAATCGAGGTCTGACTGTACAATACAATAGGTTCTCTTAAGATAAATATTCATTCAATTATTCTCTAAAGAAAAAATTTTAGTGACACTTTCTCTTAAGATAAAATTTTAGTTACTTTCTCTAAAGACAAATTTTCAATGAAATTTTTTTTAAACACAAAATTTCCATGAAATTTTCTCCAAGACAAAATTTCAATGAAATTTTCTCTAATAACAAAATGTTAATGAGAATTTCACCAAACACAAAGGGAGAAAGTCATCCTCAATGTTCCATTGGGTCCTCTATCAGCTTCTAACATTGCGTTAGGCTATGACCTAACTCTTATCCATCCATAACTGACAAATCATAAAAGACAACTATCTCCTTGATGGCAAATGCCAATGGTTTATAAAATATCCTTTGGAAACTTTTCCATCGTTCTTTGTTTACTACTAATAGTGCACTCTCTATAGAAATGCAAACATGCGCTGTGAATTTTTACACTTGTAACACAAAAAAATTTAACAAAAGAAAACAATAACAACTTATAAAGACTATAAAGTTTATTTTAAAAAAAAGCATTTGGTTACTAACAAATGGAAACTGAAATTTTTTAAAACTAAACCTGCAGTTCATAAGAAAACTCAACAAAAATCCTAGTATTTCTGCGATTCAGATAAGTTTCTATATATAGAAAAAAAGGGTCCCCTAAAAATGTTATTTCAAAATACAACTACAAATTCCCCAATGCATGTGGGTTTTAGGTTGGTGTGTGCATGTAAATAATTCTCTGTGAAAGTGTGTGTGGGTGCATGTGTGTGTGAGCGTAGGTCATTTTATTACGTTATAGTTGTAGTATTATATCACATGATGGCGCTTACGCAAAAAGGATGGCTGGCTGGTTAAAGGACACCACGACAGTTCAAGTGCAAGTGAATACACACCAATGGAAATGGATTGCTTGTATACAAGCGCAACAACACCAAAAACACCATTACATACTCGCACACATGTAAACATGTGTCTTTCTACATATCACCTCTCTCTTTGAAGCGGCTGATGACATCTCTTCCTCCCATGGTTAACTAGACAGACAGAATAGGAAAAACTGCCGCTAGAGAAGGTCTTAGGCAAAGAGGGGGTTCAAAAGGCGAAGAGGGAGAGAGAGGGAGAGAGATATATATAGACAAAAAGGGAGGGAGAGTTTACTATTCTTTGCACCAGGGGCAATGGAAAATTAAATTGGAAGTGAAAAATAAACGCACTCACTCACACAATCATATTTTTGGCGAAAGAGAGTAAGTTGCTGTGTCTTAAAGGGAAAACAAATACAAAACTAAAACTTATATTTTGTGTGTAGGTGTTTGTGAGTATGCGTTTGTTCGTGCGTATTCGTTTCGGCATATTGAGTGAGTGCATTATAAAGAGGTTCTTATAATGGTATTGTGACGGTATACCGTCAACGCGCGTGTATATGCCTATGTGTGGGTGTATTTTCCATATGAAACTCGCACTATATGTGAGGGTTTTTATTATAGAGTATGATTAAAATTTAATATAGTTTCTCATATATACTATAGCAGATATCTATTTATATGTATACATAGTTATACACATACACTCAAAGAAAGTTTTATAACACTTTTGAGTAAATTGAATAATATGTTAGAAAATTATTGCTCATTTCACTTTCCAAAAAAAGGTATTTTCAATAAGCATCCATACATCCTTTAAGAAACTAAGGAACCTTCCCTGGAAATCTTCTATGGAGTCTACATATAAAAATGAATAATTTTTTGACTTTTCAGACTAAGTAAGATTGTATTAAAATTAAGGCTGCTTCCGTAGTTAAAACGCATATCGAATTTAAAGAAAGATATATATGGGAGCTATATCTTTATGGTGGAGGCTACTGTAGCGCAGAGGTAAGCATATCCGCCTATCATGCTGAAAGCCTGTGTTCGAATCCTGGCGAAAACATCAGAAAACAAGTAAAAGCGTGCTAAGTTCGGCCGGGCCAAATATTATATACCCTCCACCATGGACTGCATTTGTGACATTCTTTGAATTACTTTTTCAAATATATTTAAAGCTATTGACCGATATGGACCATAATAGTCTTAGAAAACTATCACCTCAAAAATTTCAGGCAAATTGGAGGATCGGTTTATATGGCAGCTATATCAGGTTATGAACCTATTTAGATCATACTTTGTACAGTTATTGAAAGTCATAACAAAAAAAATATCAGTTTATGGACTGATTTAGACTATACTTAATAAAGTTGTTGGAAGACATACCAAAAAAATATATGCAAAATTTCAACAAATTTGGATAACAATTGCGCGCTATAGAGGCTGAAGAAGTTTAAATGGGGGGTTCGGTTTATATGGCAGCTATATCAGGATGTGAACTGATTTAGACCATACTTGACACAGTTGTTGGCAGTCATAACAAAACACCTCCCGCAAAAAGAGAATTGCGCCCTCCAGAGGCCCAAGAAGTTTAAACGGGAGATCGGTTTATATGGCAGCTATATCAGGTTGTAGACGGATTTAGATCATACTTGGCATAGTTGTTGGAAGTCATACCAAAACGCCATATGCAAAATTTCAACCAAATTGGATAAACATTGCGCCCTCCAGAGGCCCAGGAGTCTTAATGGAAGGTCGGTTTATATGGCAGGCCATACTTAACAAAGTTATTGGAAGTCATACCAAAACGATATGTGCAGAATCAGCCAAATCGAATAAGAATTGCGCCCTCTAGTGGCTCAAGAGATCAAGATCCAAGATCGGAATATATGGCAGCTATATCAGTTTATAGACAGATTTAGATCATACTTGACATAGATATTGGAAGTCATACCAGAAGAACATATGCAAAATTTCAACCAAATTGTATAACAATTGCGCCCTCTAGAGGCTCAAGAAGTTTAGAAGGGAGATCGGTTAATATGGCAGCTATATCAGGTTAAAGACAGATTTAGACCATTCTTGGCATAGTTGTTGAAAGTCATACCAAAAGGCATATGCAAAATTTCAACCAAATTGTATAACAATTGGACCGATTTGGCTAATTTGCAATCCCAACCGACCTATACTAATAAGAAGTATTTATGCGCGCTTTCGACAGACAGACGGACGGAAGGACGGACATGGCGCTCAAAACTATATAAACTTTATGCGGTCTTAGACGAATATTGCGAGGAGTTGCAAACAGAATGACGAAATTTGTATACCCGCATTCTATGGTGGAGTGTATAAAAAAATTCAACAGGGGTCCTCTATTTATGACAATTATATATAAACTCTCTGTACCCAATTTTGGCCGAATCTGTTACAAAATTCACCTTTTGTGAACTGAAGAAGTTAAATCTGAAGATCGGTTGAAATTAAGAACTTCAACTGTCCAAAACAAAAAATATCTTCTTAAAAAACCTTTTCAAAATTTTTTAAAAAATTGGCATTTTTATAGTAAATATCAGAAAATCGACACTTTGCTATTTTTTAAAACTAAAAATCAAAAAAAAATGCAGAAAAATCGTCAAATCTGGCAGCCCTGATCAGATGTCGGGAGAAAAGGAGAGAGTAGAAACTTCTATTCCGCAGAAAGAAAAGGGAAAGATGTAAGTCTTAGCGAATTGAGATGTTGCTATAGAATGAATTCCGGAAATTTTACCAAAGAATCAAACATCAAACCGACGGCACATGCTCCTGCAGAGACTAAGAATGAAATCTGATAACTGACACAAACAGTGTGTTTGGGATATGGTGTCGATGGCGACGAAGAGTATACCGCAGAATCATTCCCTGATGGTGGTATAGAATGTTTACCTCCTAATCAGAATGAGCTCCAAATAGCAGGGCCCGGACAGAAGAACAACAAGGCAGCAGGAACATATGGTTTGTCCGCTGAACTATTTAAAACCATAGCCGACTCGCTGATTAGGCGTATGCATCAGCTTGTCGGCGCGAGCTGGCTAGAAGAACGTATACCGGATGATTGGAAGCTCATCATGCTATGTCCCGTACACAAGAACAGAGACAAGACGGAATGTGTCAACTACATAGCAATAAGTCTCCTCCCCGTCGCATACAAAATACTCTCGAGCGTACGTGTGAAAGATTGAAACCTAGGTTAGGTTAGTTACAGTGGCAATCTACCATCAGACTCACTTAGACGTTTCCGTCCATTGTGATAACACAGAGCAGGAGAAGAAAGATGCCCCATAGTTTCTACCGTTGAACCATTCAGATCGCTTTAAAAAGCCATACAACTTGTGAATGTTTACAAACGCTAAAGCAGACAAGTTCTCAAAGTAACGAAAACTTAAAATATTGGGTTGCCCAAAAAGTAATTGCGGATTTTTCATATAGTCGGCGTTGACAAATTTTTTCACAGCTTGTGACTCTGTAATTGCATTCTTTCTTCGATCAGTTTTCAGCTGTTACTTTTAGCTTGCTTTAGAAAAAAAGTATATTTGATTAAAGTTCATTCTAAGTTTTATTAAAAATGCATTTACTTTCTTTTAAAAAATCCGCAATTACTTTTTGGGCAACCCAATAGTACTCCTTCTGACTGCTAGTGCGGAACGCACATACAGCAGATGTTCTATAGTCTCTTCTTTCTCGACGTCCTCACAGCTACGGCGAAATTCGTTACGGACAACCTTCAGTCTGTCAGCATGTTTTCCGATCAGACAATGACCCGTCATGACGGACACAATGATTGAGACGTCTATTCTAGCCAGTGACAGCAATGCGGTAGACCTCTTCAAGTCTCGATTAGGCCACATAATTTGGGAATGCTCACTGGCATAGTGGTAGACTACATTTTATCAAAAAACGGCTCGAGCAAGTTGTAATCCACACTGCCTGAAAGATCGGGCATTATATCAAGTATAACAATGTGTCCGTAGCTGCCACCTGGCTAAAGAGAAAGCTCCCTTAGCCTCACAGCAGTGGTCGCAGCAATTTGTCTCTCCATGGCATTAGGTGGAGCATTAAATTCTGTGCATCAATTTGGTGTCGTCCACATTGCGGCTGTGATGCATAAACAAGCCGTTCGAATCCGGTTCATTATTGAACAGTAGGTGGACTTTTGAAGCGCCGTCCACCAGACAACAGCATCATATGGCATTATATGCCTGACAACGGCAGCATATACCCAGTCTAAACTCCCAACTTTTGCCAATGGCTCTTTGCAGGTGTATAGAGCAAGAGTTGCCTTTCCAAAATGTTGGATTTGAAGTTCAATTTCCTGTCCAGCAAAACACCCTGGCTTTTAGACGCTCCTTGCGTCTATTGTTCTTGTATTTATTCAAACTTGTGTCATTCGTTCTAATTACGGCGGTGTCGAGGTAAATAAAGTTGCTGACTGTCTTAAAGTTATGGTTCCTAATTTCCTTCCATTTTCGTTATCTGCTCCGGTGTACAAGGTGTTGTGGGAGTTGATATCGTCCATTTTGTCTTATCTCCATTCACCGCCAGAACCACTTTCACTGGTTCTCTTTCGATTATTTCAAATGCTACACTTACTACTGCCGGTGATCGATCCATGATATCGATGTCGTCAGCATAGGCGAGTAGCATGTGTTTTCTTGTGAGTAGTGTACCATACCTATTCAGTCAGAACAAGGCCAACTCTCGAGAAATGAAGATGACACTATAAAACAAGTAAGAGCGTGCTAAGGTCGGCCGAGCCGAATCTTATATACCCTCCACCATGGACGCATCTGTCGAGTTCTTTGCGCAGTATCTGTTTGTAGGCAAACAAAGAATAATGAATACGGACGAAAGAGGAGCTATATCAAGTTATAGACCGATTCGGGGCTCAAGAAGCAAAATCGGAAGATCGGTTTATATGGGAGCTGTATCAAGCTATAGATTGATTCTGACCATATTGCACACGTATGTTGAAGGTCATGGGAGGAGCCGTTGTACAAAATTTGTGCCAAATCGGATGAGAATTGCGCTCTCTAGAGGCTCAAGAAGTCAAGGCCCAAGATCGGTTTATATGGCAGCTATATCAGGTTATGGACCGATTTGGACCATACCTAACAAAGTTGTTGGAAGTGATATCAAAACACTATGTGCAAAATTTCAGTCAAATCGGATGAGAATTGCGCTCTCTAGAGGCTCAAGAAGTCAAGACCCAAGATCGGTTTATATGGCAGCTATTTCAGGTTATGGGCCGATTTGGACCATACCTAACACAGTTGTTGGAAGTTATATCAAAACACTATGTGCAAAATTTCAGTCAAATCGGATAAGAATTGCGCGCTCTAGAGGCTCAAGAAGTCAAGACCCAAGATCGGTTTATATGACAGCTATGTCAGGTTATGAACCGATTTGGACCATACCTAACACAGTTGTTGGAAGTGATATCAAAACACTATATGCAAAATTTCAGTCAAATCGGACGAGAATTGCGGCCTCCAGAGGCTCAAGAATTCAAGGCCCAAGATCGGTTTATATGACAGCTATATCAAAACATGGTCCGATTTGGCCCATTTACAATCCCACTCAACCTACACTTATAAGAAGCATTTGTGCAAAATTTCAAGCGAATAGCTCTACTCCTTCAAAAGTTAGCGTGCTTTCGACAGACAGACGGACGGACAGACGGACGGACATGGTTAGTTCGACTTAAAATGTCACAACGATCAAGAATATATATACTTTATGGGGTCTTAGACGCATATTTCGAGTATTTACAAACAGAATGACGAAATTAGTATACCCCCATCCTAAGGTGTAGGGTATAAAAACACTGATTCTACCCGTGTGTTATATGGTTCTCAGGCAAGGGTTCTTGTGAAAGCAGACAACGCAGTGCTTGGAGTATTTTAGAGAAAGATTCGAACATGGGCACACGGAGCTACAGCGAGACCCATTGCCGTTGTCTAGCGTTCGAAGCCATCAATACAACTTCCAACAGATGCACAGAATCATGTGTATACCATGGGAGTAGTGTAATTGTGTAGACAAGAAATCTGCCATTATACAAAAACACATGCATTGGGAAAAGTACAGCTAATAGACAGGGCTGTCGAGCGTGGTTAATGTGGTATTTATAGCAAAGAGGCGTTTTGTAAAATCATTTCGCTCATAGCTTCCAACTGTATGCGAAGGGCGTAGTGTAATTATGTAGACAGGAAATCTGTCATTATACAAAAACACATGCATTGGGAAAAGTACAGCTAATAGACAGGGCTGTCGAGCGTGGTTAATGTAGTATTTATATCATAGAGGCGTTTTCGCAATAAATTCTGTATAAGTACAACATACCAATGTACGGCCCTTGAATCCTTCACATCTAATATGGCTGATGAGTAATTCTAACCAAATTAAGGAAACGCGTCCCATAGAGGTTGGTGTGTGTAGCGATCTCTGGCTACCCTTTTCCATTTACAAAGAAAATCTCCGATCATTGAGCATGTCTCGAACTAGACAAGCTCAAGCTCTTCGCCCTAACAGGCAAGAAACTTCAAATTGAGAAAGATTCTTCGTAAAATGTATGGACCAGTTCTCATTGATGGAGAATATGGGCATCGTATGAATCACCAACTGCAGCGCATGAACTCCCAACGTATCAAAATACAACGGTTTCTTTGGCTAGGTCATGTTGTCAGAATGAATGAAGAAGCTCCAGTGAAGAAGTCTTTTAAAGGCTGTGTACAAAAGTCACGTAAACCGGGACGACTAAAAGTCGTCGATGAAAAAATCAAGTGGTGAAAGACATCTGGAAACTTGTTATCAAAGATTTTAGAAGGAGCACAGAAGACTGAGGCAATTGGAAAGCAATTTTTAGCAAATTGAGGTAAGTAACCAAAGTGATATCACGGCGCCTCTTCTAATATTGGTTGCCCAAAAAGTAATTGCGGATTTTTCATATAGTCGGCGTTGACAAATTTTTTCAACGGCTTGTGACTCTGTAATTGCATTCTATCTTCTGTCAGTTATCAGCTGTTACTTTTAGCTTGCTTTAGAAAAAAAAAGTGTAAAAAAAGTTCTAAGTTTTATTAAAAATGCATTTACTTTCTTTTAAAAAATCCGCAATTACTTTTTGGGCAACCCAATGGTAGAAAACTTTACAAAGTTTTTGCTGCACGCATCAGTACTACTGCAAGACGTCTTAAAGACATATAACGACAGGTTTGGAATTTATAGATCTACACAGATTAGTAGAGGTGTGTGTGTGTTAGTATCGTATTATTAAATGTGAATTTATAAATTTTTTATTTGCATTTAATTTCATCCACTATTGATATTATGGCAAATCACGTGTGTTGCCTGCCTGAATCATAAGATTGTAAGATTTATCTCATTTTCTTTGCACACACAATACAAATAGAATATACTCACACAACCACATATACCATATATCACACAACCATTTGTGACACATACTCGTACATGCATAGATTGTGGTTTTTATTTCTTGTTTGACTTAAGATCGAAATAATTGTAATATCATGCTCTTGGAACACTTTGGCTTTCCGTAATTAATGAAAGTAGAACACAAATATTAGGAGAATTGACACACATTCAAGAAAATAGATACCAAATACAGTTTATTCTACCAATTGAATAAAATTAGTGTACACCGATAAACAAAAGTCACAAAATAAAGCTCTTTAAGGCAGGAAAAGTTTATAATAAGAGGCCACAATGAGATGACAGGAAATATGAATTGGATTTGCAAACTCCATTAGGAAACCACTGATTCGAGTTGCGGTCCTGGACTCACAACCAGCAGCAGGTTAGCTTAGGTAAGGTTGAAAAGAGGGTGCATACATACACCTATGCCAGTAATCGGCTTGTTGTCAGTTCTAAATACTAAAAAAGTAAAAGTAAAAGTAAAAGTCGAAAAAGAAAATCTAAGTTAGGAATTCAGAGCTACTTACAAAATCCCTAATTTTTTTCCATGCCACGCACCTGGTTCATGACTGGTATTGTATCCGCTCCTAAGTCGGGTAATGACATAGGAAATGCTTCAACGTCTCATCATCTTCCCCACATGCCCTACACATGCTATCATTTGCTGCACCGATTTTGAAAAAGTGAGCTCGTAGTCCTAAGTCTCCCGTTTTCATACCAAAAGTTATACGGACCTTCTTCTTACTTCCCTTCAGTAATAGCCTCGTCTTCTCACGATCTGGATCCCCCCATAGGATTTTCACCGTCCTACCGACTATTTCGCTGTCCCACGGGATGCTTAAACATTCATCGCCCACGTCCTTAACTCGGACTGCGTCGACCCGAAAGGCTTCGGGTTAACCAAGGGTTATTGACGGCAGTCCCCTTGCCTTCACCGCCAAATCGTTTGCCCTTTCATGCCGCTCCGTTATGGCCCGACACTCAAACGATGCGGATTTTGCCATCTTCAGAGAAGGCGTTAATCTCCTTTTTACACTGCAAGACTGTTCGTGACCTTACCGTCTCGGTTGTTATTGCCCTTATGCCAATTTTACTGTCCGTAAAGATGTTCATACTCGACGTCCTCGCGTTAGCCCCACACCACTTCACGCATTCGATGATCGCCCGGATATTCGCCTGCAGGACCGTATTATGGTCAAATGCAAATTTTGCCCATGGACATTCCACTAAGGAACAGGGGCAAACTTCTCACATATCAATGAGTGCAGTCCGATTCAAGTTTTAAGCTCAATGATAAGGGGCCTCTTTTTTATAGCCTAGTCCGAACGGCGTGCCGCAGAGCGACACCTCTTTGGAGAGAAGTTTTACATGGCATAGTACCTCACAAATGTTGCCAGCATTAGGAGGGGAAAACCACCGCTGAAATTTTTTTCGGATGGTTTCGCCAGGACTCGAACCCCAGGCGTTCACCGGACATGCTAACATCTGCGCTACGGTGGCCTCCGATTATGGTCAGGCAGTCTAAAACAGATCTCAGTCCTTGGGTTCTCAATGTAGACCCCCAGGCCCACTTTGTCCTCTAGCTGTGATCCATCCATGTAACATGATCTTCGGAAACCTGGTAATACTAGGTTTCCGTCAATCCAAGACTGAGCCGAAGCAAACAGTGCCTCGCACTCGAATTCAAGGTTCTTCTCAGGTATCCGATCGGAAACCTCTTCCATTCCTTACAGGTTTCCTATCGTCGCCTCGATTATAACGCGATGGTATGACCTGCTCCCATCCTCAATTCATTCTCCCATCGCCTTAAGTCTCATAGCCGCTGTGGCTGCCTCACACTTAATCTGTATGTCAATGGGTGGGATATCTAAAATAGTCTCCAGTGCTGCAGTGGGCGTGGTCCTCATCGCTCAGCCTATGTCAAGACAACATGTTCTCTGCACCTGTTGTATGGTCCTTATGTTGCACTTTTTCTCCATGGCACTCCAACAAACTACCGAAGTGTAAGTAAGTATTGATCTAATCAAGCTCTTGTAGAGCCAGTGGGCTATCTTCGGATTCAGGCCCCGAGCCTACGGCCCGTCTACATAGTGCCCAGCATCAGTGAGCCTTCTCGGTACGCTCCTGAACGTGACGCTTCCAATTCAGTTTCCTGTCTAAGATCACACCTTAGTATTTGACCTTGTAGAGCCAGTGGGCTATCCTTGGATTCAAGCCCCATTTTGAGCCTACGGCCCGTCTACATAGTGCCCAACATCTATGAGCCTTCTCAGTACGCTCCTGAATGTGACACTTGACCTTGTCGTGAACACGCATATTTCAGTCTTCTCTGGGTTAACATTGAGTCCTCTGGGTCTAGCCCAGTCATATGCCATATGCAAGACCCTTTTGGACCTTCTGCATAGCTGATTCGGATCCTAACCCCTTAGAAGTATGATAACATCGTCTGCGTAGCAAACTGGTTCAAATCCCTCCTCAGTCATAATACGCGATAAAATGCCCCCTGTGTTGTGCCTTGAGCCCCTTTCCCCCTTATATTTATGCCATGGGACACACAATTTATCCACCTGCGCCTCGGCCGAGTACCAGTGTTGGCATAGAATAATTGAACTGAACCATCTCAACTGGTTCAGTCCAGAAACTTTGTTTCGGGTCGTCCATGGCTCCTAAATTAAGGCAATATGAATCCTGCCCTAGCTGATTTTCTCCATCAGAACGGTCCGGTGAAGGTTTATCTGGATAACCTCAATCATTGGTCCTGCAGTAAATGGGCATCTTGGGAGTAGATGATGATCTCATCGTCTGCTCCCTGTTCTTTAGACTGCATTGACTTTCCTGTCACTGCACTACCTGATGTCATCGTTTTAGCTTCTTTGCCATGTCTAGTCTTGCGATTCGTTAGGCTCCATTGAGACTCCTGTCGCTGCGCTACGTAATGTTTTAATATTAGGATCTTGACCTATCCTTGTCTTCCAAATTTTGAAGTCGGTGATGTTTGTTTGTTAGTCGGTGATGGCTGTTTGTTAGGCTGTGTTGGGTCTCTCGCCACTGCACTGCCTGATATTTTAGTATTAGGATCTTTGCCCCCCTGATATGGCTCCCATATAAACCAATCTCCCGATTTTACTCCTTGAGCCGTTAAAAGCCGCAATTTTGGTCCGAATCCGAATCGGTCTATAATCTGATATAGCTCCCATATTAACCGATCAACAGATTTTACTTCTTGAGCCCTTACAAGCCGCAATTTTTGTCCGATTTAGCTAAAATTTAGCATGTAGTGTTCCGTTATGACTTCCAACAACTGTGCCTAGTACGGTCAGAATCGGTCAAGAACCGGATATAGCTCCCATATAAACCAATCTCCCGATTTGACTTCTTGAGCCCTTACAAGCCGCAATTTTTGTCCGATTTAGCTAAAATTTTGCATGTAGTATTCCGTTATGACTTCCAACCATTGTGCCTAGTACGGTCCAAATCGGTATATAACCTGATATAGCTCCCATATAAACCGATCTCCCGATTTGACTTCTTCAGCCCTTATAAGCCGCAATTTTTGTCCGATTTGGCTGATATTTTGCATGCAGTGTCCTGTTATGACTTTCAACAACTGTGCCACATCGGTCTATAACCTGATATAGCTCTTATGTAAACCGGTCTTTCTATCATCCTTGTGCGATTCATAGAAGCTTTAATTTTTGCTGGTTTGACAGAAGTTTGATACAACTAAATAAATTTATTTTGTTTAAATTTTTAGCAGAATCCATGATGATGGGTTCTCAAGATTCGGCCCGGCCGACCTTAGTACGCTTTTACTTGTTTTAAAAAACATTTTTGTTAAAAAAATTACTACGTCACTATAAATGATCCAAATAATGAATATATGAAATTTCAACAAAATCGGATAAGGGAATTGAGCATCAGGCGCTAATGTGTTAAAGTACGTTTTAAACGAGTTTATTTCGGCCAGAAGTACGGACGAACGAAGGGGCGGACAGACGTCGCTACATTAATCAATATGATCAAGAACATAAGAACCATATATGGTCTTAAAACAACAATTCCTTCCAATCCTATGCTAGAGGCTATACAAACTAGCCCAAATTTGTGGAAATTGCTCAAATTTATGGAAATTGCTCAATTCAAAGTTCAGCCCAAATGTTAGGGACCTACTTTTTGTAGACGGACACATCTCTCTACAAAGAGAGAAGGCTAAAATACTCACAAATGTTGGCACCTCTGAAAATTTGTATGTATGTTCTCGCTGTAAACAAAACCAGGCAGCTTCATGCACAGACATGTTAAATTATGCACCACGGTGGCTGCCACCAATCATTGGTCAACTAATGGTCATAGTTTATGGCACTTTATATATTTGTTCTTTTGTTTTTTTTTTTAATAAAAATAATTATTCATTTTAATATTACATCTCATTTCACCATTATATAGAATTTCCTTTTTAACTGAAAAATAGTTTTTCTGGTTAAATTTTAAGCATTTTCTTTGTCTCCCACATACTCATTTTGTTGAAAGTTTTTTCACAGTTTCTTTCTAATATTTTGCCTTTTGTTGTTAAAATTATTTTATGGACAACACCAAGTTTTTTTACAAACTATTTGTTGTTTACTTGAAAAATCTTTTTTGTTCTAGGCATCAATTTGTATGTGAAATCTTTTATATTGAGGCAATAATTCATCGTTTATTTATTTAATACTACTATACTACTGTTCGCAGTTTTTTTTTGTTCATATTTCTTTTGTCTCTCACTTTAGGGCATCAACTCGCTCCCTAGGGTAGCCAAAAGTAGTAGTAGTCATAGTCATAGCATTTCAAACTCTCTGGCTCCCTACCTCTCTCTGCCAATGTTGCTCTCACTTTATATTTGCTATACTAAAGCCTGATGAGTATTAGGTGCATTTTTCTTTTCTACTGGAAAATTTACAATAAAAATAATGAAAATAATGACAAAGAAGAACAAATTAGCAAGAAGTGGTAGAAGAAGAGAAAAGGCCAACAAAAACAACACTTGAAAAATAATCTAAAAACTAACACATACATATATTCTCTGTATGTGTGTGTATAACTAAAGAGGAACTGACAAAGGAAAAAGTTGATCCCAACACTCTATAAAAGCGGAATTAAACACATGCATTCATGGATCCCCACTGCATTTATGCATATATATACACACACAGACACAAAGCATAAAGCAATAAAACTTGTTATGCTTAGTTGTATTTGTGAGTCATGCGCAGTATGGAATGTGCAAGTTTTCAATATTGTTAGGCTAGGTTCGGTTTTTTGGCCACTCTTGTGTGTTGGTGTGTTTATAATGACTGTAGGAAGTGAACAGCACAGGGCTTGCTATGCGATGCAACAATAACACATAGCAGTTGAACCCCCCTCCTCCAACAAAGAGCCTTAATAACAGTCTCTGACACCGAAGGCACTCTCTGCCATTTCCATAGTTGTGCTCTCCTATGCGAAGTGTTCGTATTATTCTCTATGCTTGTTTGTCTCGCCTGTATTAAAACGAATGCTTTCGTTTGGTATATGCACAAGTGAACGCAGCAGACCCTACTGCTGCTAACGCTGCTGCTGCTGCGGCTAACTGCAATAGCAGTGACTAAGTGATGGCATGTTATGCCTTTGAGTGAATGAGTGTGCCTGTGTTCTCTTGCCGCTATGTCTTCTCTAGATGGTGGTGGCAAAAGAACATTATTTTTTGTGTGCATTGCATTTTGATTACATTTCCTTTGTCGTAGGTCAATATACAAGAATTTTTTTCGCAATACTCCTTTATTCCTTACAGACAGATCGTTGTTTTGAACATAGAACAACAGAAAAAAACACAATAACAAATCTAAATGTTCTATAATTTGTTAGTAGTTATAAAAAAATAAAATATTCACAAAAAATTACGTTTTGTCTAATTGT